>NC_041393.1:550829347-550903526 GCF_002162155.2 Triticum dicoccoides | reverse complement strand
GGGCGTCCGGGTCCTCGTGGCTTGGCGTAGAAGGAGAGGGGGTTGTGGCGGAGCCCGTGAACTCGTCGAGGTGGCTCGTCGGAAGCGGTCGCCGCGGCTACGGCACGGACATGGCGGTGGCGGCGCTCGGATGAGGTGGGCGAGTGAGACAGAGAGGAGGGAGAGCGGGGTCGATCTGGGAGGCGATAGAGGGGGGTGGTGAGCGAGGGGGCAAGTGGGAGAGGGGATCGAGGAGCCGGGAGCGCTGGAGGCCTTATCCCCTCCCGATGTCGGCGCCGGCGAGGTGGTCCGGGGCGACCTGCCCCTGTAGCGAGTAGCGACTCGATCGCACAAACAGGAGAGAGGGAAGGGACCGAGAGGGCAAGGTGGGCCGGCTGGGTCGGTCTGTTGGGTAAGGCCCAGTTTGAGTCAAGGGGTTTCCTTTTATTTTGCTTCTTTTCTTTTTCAATTTTCTCTTTTTCTTTTGCATTTTCTTTTTGTATGAAATGAGTTTTGTTTTGAACAAAACTTGGCACATAAATCTAACACAATGAATTGAGATGGAACAAAAAGTATGGGGTCAAAAGGAGTTGTCTAACCATTTTTAGAAATTGTAAAGGACAATTTTAAATGTTGCTAGAGCACTAAATAAATTTCCAGGGACACATGGGAATCCAAAAGAGGTTGGTTCCAACATGAAAAAAAACTAGAGATCATTTGCCACACTTTGAACATTTTATTTGCATGTTTGAGAAATTTGAATTTTGGACTTTAGTTTGAACTTGAATTTGGATTGCGATTTGGATCAACCGAGGATTAGCAACAGTAAGATTGGTGACGTGGCATCATTAGCGGAGGATTACTGTAGCTTAATTATCCGGGCATCACAGTTGGGTGTGCGCGAGTGCGTCCTTCTGTGCATGCTGCCGCGTAGTGGTGAATTGTGCGCGAGTGCGTCCTTCACGCGGAAGAAGTGTGTCCTCTATGCGCCCTCAATTTACTAGCGTGCGGGGTGCTACCCCGAGTGGTTTCAACTTTGTTTACTTCACCGCGTGTCAAATGGGCCTCTAGTTTTCTTATTTTCACCCACTGCCACATGGGCCAGCACACGAAGATACAGAACACGAGCTGACAGGGCATCATTTGGACTGGTTAACCGGTCAACTAAACAATACACGGAGCTATACGCTGACATGTGAGCGTATAATCCGTCGGTATAGAGAGTTCGAGTGAGAGGGGAGGCCCATGAGAGATAGTAGAGAGAGAAAGAGCTACTCCCTCCGTTTGATAATGTAGTTTCAATATTTTTTTAAATCAAACTTTTGAAACTTTGACCAAGTTTATAAAGAAATTACTTATATCTACAATAACAAAGATAAATGATAGTATGAAGTAAGTAGATGTTGTGATGAATGTAATGATCATTCCATATGTAAATGTTTTTCTCCACATATACCTGGTCAAACATTTCTGAGGTTTGACTTTTCAAAACATCCATATGCTTATGGACGTGACAGAGTCCCTAACTAGAGAGAGAGAGAGAGAAATAGAAAGAGTGAGTGAAAAAAGTGTGTGTGCGTGTGTGAAGAGACATGGACAACACACGATAAAAGTAGAGAAAAAGCGTGTGTGTCTTATGCAAACATATCACACATGCATCTTCGACAACGGAAGCAAGGTGAGGAGATAGTGTGTGGTTGTTTCCAATCGAGAGAGAAAGACCCCTAGCACGTGGCCAAGAGGGGTCTGACAAACAAGGGAGAGAGGTCGAGAGAGACGTACAGAGAAAATGCAAACATGTGGAGGAGAGAGTGTATGTTTGTCATAGAGAGATCCCGTGGAGATCGTGATGGGACTACATGGGTGGGAGATCGAGTGAAAAGGTGTGTGCGTGATAGAAGAGACCCCAAGAGATATCGAGATAGACGTATGGATGGAAGGAGACAATACGTGTGTTCCTGATGGCTAGTGAGAGATAATCATACTTAGGGGGGAGTGCTTGCGCCTATGATGGAGTGAGGGATTATGGTACTTAGGGGGGTGCGTGTCACATGGAGAGAGAACAAGGGCGGAGAGTGTTTGATGGGTCTATATGTATAGCACGAGCGAGACATGTGTATGTGTGAACCAGGGAGATATAAAGTTTGAGAGAGACTGAGGAGCCCCGATAAGGCTGAGTGGTGCGTCAGATAGCTGAGAGGGGGAAAGAGATATTCCATCCGCTTGATAATGCAGTGCATGTAAATTTTTTAGAAGTCAAACTTTGGAAACTTTGATCAGGTTTACAGAAATGTTATTTATATCTACAATACCAAAGATACATCATACAAAACTACATCTCATGGTGAATCTAATGGTATATGTTTGCCGTTCTAGATGTAATTGTTTTTCTCCACGTACATGGTCAAACTTTGTGATGTTTGACTTTTCAATAAATCTATATGCTATGGACCGAGGAGAGTGCCTAAGTCGAGAGAGATCAAGTGCGTGTGAAGGAGAATGAGTAAGTGTGCAAAAAGAGTATGTGTGTGAAAGAGAAAGTGACAACAAACGATAAATTAGAGAAAGAGTGTGTGTTTTTTTTGTTTCTTATTCGAACATATCACGCATGAATCTCCGAGATAGAAAAGCGAGGCGAGGAGATACACGAAGATAGGTAGTGTGTGATTGTTTGCAACGGAGAGAGATACCCCTATAGCACATGTCCAATAGAGGTATGTACAACAAGAAACAAAGGTTGAGAGGGACACATGTGTCGGTGTACAGAAGAAGGGGCTCTACTTTGTACCCCTTATACTTGTGCACGGGCAGTCAGAGCCACGCTCGCGGCCACACTTAGCAGGGAAGAGGAGGGAAGCCAAAGCCACAAGACAACCAGAGCAGGGCCAAGATAGAGACACAAAGAGCAAGAGGGCGAAGCAGACTGCCCCGGCAAGACCCTTGCCAGGGCAGCCTCCACAGCCCCGGGAAGACCCTTGCCGGGGCAACTTGCCCAACGCCAGCGGGGCGCGCCACCCTTGAGACCAAGGGTTCCAACGCCATCAATTACGTTGGAACCAAGGCTCGGGAGGCACCTCCACGATGGCATGCAGATCTTTGTGAAGATCATAAACACCCAAGATCAGGTGAGGACCAGAAGTCGACGACCCTCGGCAAGATCCTTGCCGAGGAAACCCACAAGACCTCTGGCAAGATCCTTACCGGGGACGACCACAATGCCTCAACACGACCCTTGCCGGGGCCCCGGCAAGAACCTTGCCGAGGACATCAGCGGGGCCGCAGCCAGGCCCGTGCCTGCCAAGGCTCCACCGTCGATTCCATGCAGTTGCCAGCCCAGCCAGCTAGGCGTGCACCTGTGTGGCGACGTGCAGCTACCAGACCAACTCCTGGGAGTTCAGCTCGGCCTGGTGGTGCCGGGCAGCCTCGGCCCGGGTGGCCTGTTCCCTCGCCACCTCCTGGGCGTTCTCGACGTTGGCATGCTTGAGGATAAGCTCTTGCTTGTGCTCGGCCAGCTGATCTTGGGCAGCCTTCAGTTCTTCATGGGCCTAGAGGAACCAGGCCTGCATCTCGGCAACGCGCTCCACGAGATCCGCCTCCGCCTTGTCGGCCGCCGCCACCCTGGACTTCACCTTGTCCAGACGGGTGCGGTGGAGCGCCTAGAGCTTCCAGAAGCTAGCCCCATGGCCCGGAGGAGCTGCTTCCCTTGAGAACCACCGCCACCGGCCATCGGTTCATTGACAACCTCGAGCCTGGCGGCGGCGAGCGCCTCGTCGTCAAAAACCTCTCCCTCGGCCGGCGCCCTGGTGCCCGCCGTCCCTGGGAGGTGGACGAACAGGTCGTTGCCCACCTTCAGGTACATGCCCGAGCTGGAGGCGGCAAAGGAGGATGGTTGGTCATCAACCACCCCCTCCTCTACAGTAGCCTTGCCGGCCTCCTCTGCAATGCCCTTGCCGGCCTCCATGATAGCGCCCTTGCCGCCCTCCTCGGTAACAGCCTTGTCGGTCCCTCTGGCAGGCCCCTTGGCGGCATCCTCCATGGCGGTCTGGGCGGCCTCCTTGGCGGCGATCTTGTTGGTCTCAGCCTCAATGTCCCTGGCGATCCCCTTGATGATGGTGTCGACGTCCTCCCAGTTCGCTGGGGAGGAATCTGGACATCGGGAAGGGGATTGAGGCAAGGCCAAGATCAAGGTTCAAAAAAAAGAGAAGAAAAAGCTGGGACAGAAAGCAAATGGCTTACTCGTGTCGGGCTGGGAAGAAGTGGCCCCCTCCTCGGCAATATCCGTCGCCAGGATGGAGCCATCAGCAGCCAAGTTCGCTTCCTCCTCCTCCTCCATGCGCATGGGCTCGGTGCTTGGCGCCCTTGCCCGGGACGCCTGTTGGGGCAGCGTGGTTGATGGGGGTGGCGTGTTGGGGGTGCCCCTCGGCGGCTCCTCCTGTTGTCGTCCTCCTCCTGCAGCCACGACAAGGTCAGCGCCAAGGGATCGTACCCCAACACACGTTGATGATGGGTGAATGCACGCTGGGGGCTGAGCCGGGGGCTGCTGTCTGGGCTGATCTCCACCACCGGCGTGCGCGAAGCGCCCACTGTCGGTGTCAAAACCGGCGGATCTCGAGTAGGGGGTCCCGAACTGTGCATCTAAGGCTAATGGTAACAAGAGGCGGGGGACACGATGTTTACCCAGGTTCGGGCCCTCTCTATGGAGGTAATACCCTACTTCCTGCTTGATTGATCTTGATGATATGAGTATTACAAGAGTTGATCTACCACGAGATCGTAGAGGCTAACCCTAGAAGCTAGCCTATGATTATGATTGTTGTTGTCCTACGGACTAATCCCTCCGGTTTATATAGACACCGGAGGAAGCTAGCGTTACACAGAGTCGGTTACAGAGAAGGAAATCTACATATCCGGAGCGCCAAGCTTGCCTTCCACGCAAAGGAGAGTCCCACCCGGACACGGGACGAAGTCTTCAATCTTGTATCTTCATAGTGCAACAGTCCATCATTAGCATATAGTTCGGCCGTCCGAGGACCCCCTAATTCAGGACTCCCTTAGTAGCCCCTGAACCAGGCTTCAATGACGATGAGTCCGGCGTGCAGATTGTCTTCGGCATTGCAAGGCGGGTTCCTTCTCGGAATACTTCAAAAAAGATCTTGAACACAAGAATCGTGTTCGGCTCTGCAAAACAAATTCCACATACCACCGCAGTGAGTACAACATTCCACGAGTCTAATCTGCTGACAGCTTCTCCATAGCATGACATCATGTCGCAGCCCAATTTTTATTCGAACCGTTTTTCTCACCCTGCTACTGCACATATTGCGAGGCGGTTTTATTAGCACGTCTTGTCGAAGGAGAGATCGTGTCCCCTTATCATGGGATTCTCATCAATACGGGTGTGGGTAACCCAACCGCGCCATCAACATGTCGCTTGGGGATTAAGCGAGTTTCCAGGGCAAGCGAGGAGGCGCAGGATCCCTGCTGCCTTTATAAGGAGATAAGGCCTCCCCTTTTTCACCCACACCTTCTTCTGCTCATCCATTCTCTCTCGCTCGAGCTCCAACACCCAAGCATTCATATTCTCCGCCCACAAAGGCCCTCTGAAAATTTAAGTATCTAGAGCAGGAGGCAAGTGGATGGCCTCTACCGTCCAGGAGAAGGATATCAAGAAACTTCAAGAGGCCATATATCTGGCCAAGAAGATCGGCCACCGCCTTCCGACGGTGAGGCAAATTGTCCCTACTCCGGAACCGGACGAGCGGGTTGTATTCCTTCCTCACTTTGTCCGTGGGCTAGGGTTTCCCCTTCACCCATTCGTTCGCGGCATTATGTATTACTATGGGATAGATTTTCAAGATCTATCCCCTAATCCCTTCCTCAAAATCTCGACATTCATCGTCGAGTGCGAGGCCTTCCTCTGCATCCCCCCACACTTCGGCTTATGGATGAAGATTTTCAATGTGAAGCCCAAGGTGGTGAGCGATGAGCACACTGAGTGCGGAGGAGCCATGGTGAGCAAGATGGCCAACGTCACATGGCCAATAGGTACCTTCAATGACTCCGTCAATGGATGGCAGCAATAGTGGTTCTATGTCACTGAGCCACACGGCATGAAATGGGTCGCAACTCCTGAATTCCGATCTGGAGCTCCCTTGCGCCTTACGTCCTGGCCCGAGAAGGTCCTGGACTGGTTTCATCAGACGAACTGACAATGCTCCAGACACGCGTCAAGAGCATGGGACACAAAAACATCAAACTCGTTGACGTAGTGCAAGTGATGTTGGTTCGCCGGATTCTCCCATGCCAACGCAGGGCTTGCAATTTATGGGAATTCGACCCGGCCAAGCACCAGACCCTGACGGAGCTCTTCGGATGTACGCACGAAGATATGTGGAAGGTGCTCTTCAAGTCCGGCAAATCGTGGATGGACTCGGCCGAGGACCGCGAGTACAAACTGTCCTGCCCCGCGAGTTCGGTAAGTCTTTATATATCGGTAAGACGTACGCCTCAACCACGTATTTCAAGGGAAATGCTTAATGTATTTCCCAACAATTCGCCCAGGGCTGGACGAAGAGGGCGGAGCGGATCTACTGTCCGTCCCCGCTGCCAGAAGAACAAGCCGGCCCACTTCTAATGAAGATGCTGGTTCTGACGCCTTATAAGGCACCTAAGAAGGCCGAAATGGAGGCCAAGGAGACCAGGGGCGGTCTTCGTCACAAAGGCACTTCGGACAAAGTGTCCGAAGATTCTGAGGCCCACTCCTTCTCCGAAGAGGACGAAGAAAAGGAGGAAAGCCGATCTCCCCCAGCGAGGGGGAGATAGAAAAGGACGGCCTCTACACGCTTGGAGACCGAGTCACTTAAGAGGGGAAAACCCCCCTTTCCAGACGAACCCCACACCGCCACCGACAGCAGCACAAAGTGGGATCCCAGGGTCCAGGCCCTGGTTAATTCGTGAGTATATAAGACTCATACATGCTTGTATATCCAAATTTACTATCGGATAGTGCTAACGCATTGAGTCATGCCTTTTTTGCAGTCCGGCCAAGTCCCACACCGAGCAATCCTCATTGGAGGATTCACTAGGCTCGGACACGGCGGACAGCGGGACTCCCCCGACGGCTTCCTCCCCAAAACACGTGGACGACAACGAGGTATCGTCCCCAAGGGTCCTAGGCCAAAGAGTAACTGGCGAGACTTTCATGGCGGCGCCGGAGGGTCAAACCTCGGCGGCCGGTCACACGGGGAAAGAGGCCCCCATGGACATCGACGGCGGGGGCTATCTTGAATTCATCCTCCAGCCGGACACAGTTCCGGAGAACAACACCGCTCCGGAGTCAGGCGGGCAACCTCCCTCGATAGAATAGGGGGCACTTGTTCCACCGGCAACCTCTGCCCAACCAGAGGTGCTGGATACCTTATCAGCAGCATTGAAGAGCGCCTCCATTGTTGAAGAACACCGTGCCCTTATGGGTGCGGTGGTTGAGAAGATTCAGTCTGCTAAGAGCGGGCTGAATGAAGCCTGCATCAGTCTTATAATGGGCTTTGAGGTATGTTGGGAGGTTTCAAAGAGTGTTATAGTATAGATAGTAGCCCCTGATACACTGTTCGGTGTTCGAAAGAAAGAACCGGACAGAGGATCAAATACATGTTTGCAGGAGACTCACTTTGTAGCACCTATCCCTCTTAGTTGTTTTGGTAAGCAGGCGACTGTAGCGACCACCGCCTCTCATACTGCAGAAGTCTCCGGACTGAAGAAGAGTCTGGAGGGGGCCGAAGAAGAACTTGGCTAGGTGAAGAAACAGTTGGAGGATAACAAAGGTATGCAAAAATCCTTGTTCGCATTCACCGCGAAATAAGTCCACCGTTCATGATGTGCTCCAGCGGCGACGACCGAAGTCGAGGCTCTCACGAAGGCGGTATCCGAAGCCGAGAAGAGGGCAACCACATAGCAGGCTCTTCATGAAAAGCACGAGGCCAGAGTTATTCAAGTTCAGCGAGAGCTTCAAGAAGCCGTGAAGAAATGCGAGACCTTGGAGCGGAGTTTAACGGAGAAAGAATCCGAACTCACGAAGGCTCGCTAAGCCACACAAGATGCGCGAGACAAAACCCAAGGCGCCATGCAGGAGATTGATGAGGCCAGGAAGATCGTGGCGGGTAAGGATTTTTCTGTTCAAAGCGGATATTTTAAGGGAGAAAATCACATTACTAATTTGAATTCGGATTTCTCGAGGGGTGTTTACGGGGCTGCCATGCATCATATCTGATGCCGCACAATTCTACTGAGCCGAAGAAAGGAGTACTGCGGAGAAGCTCTTTTGGTCGCAGTACTTGGCGCCAGAGTATCCAGTGCCCTTTGCTGATCAAATGAAGCAGCTTATCGAACTGCACAAGGTGGTTGAACTAGCCATGAAGGATTTAATTATCCGGCTATGGCCTGCCGAGCCGATTCCTAGCAGCTACTTCGGGCTCGTGAAGCGGCTTGTGAGTGCCTGCCCTCAACTTGAAGTCATCAAGCGGTCAGTCTATATGGAAGGTGCATGAATGGCCTTCGCCCGCGCAAAGGTGCACTGGGCGAAGATGGATGCCAAAAAGCTAATGACCGAAGGACCGCCGGGGGGAAGGAGCACCGCAAGCCCAAGTTATATTATGATAGTGTCCTGAAAGGATCCCGCCTTGTAGCGGAGCAATGTGCTAAGGATATTATATTCCCATGAATACATTCATGTTGTCCCATGTAGTGTTGAACAAGGTCATTGAAATGATATAATGCATGTTATTTGAGATTTTTACCTCCTGTGCGGCCGTTTTATATATTAATCCTGAGAGTTGTCCAGTCGTCGGCTTCTGCCCCCATGTAGGGAATACGGGGGTGTTCGGGATAAACCTGAGCACTCTTAACCCCAGTTTTGGGTCCTTGAAGGAGGTGTTCAGCGCAACGAACTAGGCAATCAGACTATGAGGCTTTATCACTCTCACTTAGCCATAGGAGTTTGACAAAAGAAAAGTAGGCGCAACCCCTAGTGTTCGGAAGGCTGCACTGGGGGCTCGATGAGCACCTGAACGGTAAAACATGACCCGTCGCACGCTGCATTAGTTATCGCATAATGCGAAAGAAATCCTTAAAGATTTTGTGACCTCTCGAATAGCGACCAGCTCATGCCGCATCATGACAGTCAGTTTTCGGCTTTCTCTACTGAGGTGCTCATCTGGAAGAACCTGGAGACAATCGCAGTAGCTCTCCATGTGCCGCCTTAACCGATATAGCGGAACGTAAGGTAGCAAAACATGGGAGCCGGGCAAACCCAACATTTGACCCAAGACATGATTCGGAGCTGATGCATATAATGCTATAAGTTCGGGGTGCCGAATGACTGTGAAGGTGTTCGAACTTGCTTGCCGTATTATGGGCACAACGAAGCCCCTGTCATGTTAAGATGTACCAAAGTGTACGGCTTATATTTGACCAAAAATATCAATAAAAAGGAACAACATGTAATCATCATGTGAAGCCGCAGATTTGCAGTTTAATAATACGTCAAAGCGTATGAGTACAAGTAGTGCGATAAAAAGAAATATGACTTCAGAACCTGCTGGGACCAGGGGAGGGAAGCTTGTGTGCGGATCTGGATTATCAAGGGGAATGTCCATGGGTTCTCTTATGCGCTCGAACTATTTCCCTCCTTGGCATGTTCGTCCCCTTATGGGCCTGATCGCCGTGTCACCAGTGATGGCCTACACAAAAGTGGACCTGCAAAGAAAGTGCAAAAGATATTTATGTGCCACGGAGCGGTTAAGCCGCATTGTGTGGCCTAACTTGGCTTTGCCTTCTCCTGTCGTCGGAGTGATTAATTCAGCTCTTGACGAGCTGGGCTATCCCGTCGCGTAGTAGTTTGGACACCTTTGACTATGTCCACGAACCTGGCTGTCGATTGAAGGTTCGATTGAAAAATTCCGGTCTGCACTTCTACTGTCAAGGCGGCGGTGTGCTCTTTAGTACGGGGGGAGTGTTTGGCTTTGCCATTGATGGTTATGACGCTGCATGGAACGGGCATTTTGAGCTTAAGATAAGCATAATGTGGCACCACATTGAATTGAGCGAATGCGGTTCGTCCAAGCAGTGCATGATAACCACTGCAGAAAGGGACAATGTCAAAGATTAACTCTTCACTTCTGAAATTATCTGGGGATCCAAATACCACCTCCAGTGTGATTGAGCTTGTACAACACACCTACACCTGGTATGATACCTTTAAAGGTGGTTTTAGTGGGTTTGGTCCTTGAGGGATCGGTGCCCATCTTGCACATTGTATCCTGATAAAGCAGGTTCAGGCTGCTGCCACCATCCATGAGGACTCGTGTAAGGTGGAATCCATCGATGATAGGGTCAAGGACCAGTGTGGCTAAGCCGCCATGACGAATACTGGTCGGACGGTCCTTGCGATCAAAGGTGACCGAGCCGGACGACCATGGGTTGTATATTGGGGCGACTAGCTCCGGCGCGTAGTTGTCCCTAACTGCGCGCCTCCGCTCCCATTTGGGAATATGGGTGGCGTGTATCATGTTAACCGTTTTAATTTGCGGAGGGAACTTCTTTTACCCTCCTGTCTTTGGTAGCCAGGGCTCCTCTTCATCGTCCTTGCTTTGCGACCCTTCTCCTTGCTGTCGGTGTTTGACGTGCCGGCCTGTTTGAAGACCCAGCATTCGCTGTTAGTCTGGTTAGCTTGTGTACCTAGGGTTCCGTCAATTTGGCATGGACGGTCAAGTATGCAGTCCATACTGGACATGCACGAATTGTTCCTTTTGAATGGTTTCTTCCTTTGATCGGTCTTAGAGCCGCTGAATCCTGCGTTGATAGCTGTGTCTTCGGTGCTGTCGCCGTTGTTTCGTTGTTTGTGCTTGCTGCTTCGGGGCTTGCCATTGTCGTCTCTGGATTTAGAATTTCCAGGTTTACCTGAGGTGCTGTTGTTACGAGCCAGCCAACTATCCTCGCCCGCACAGAAGCGGGTCATGAGTGTCATGAGGGCTGCCATGGATTTTGGCTTCTCTTGGCCAAGGTGTCTGGCAAGCCACTCGTCACGGATGTTATGCTTACAGGACGCTAGGGCTTTGGCATTCGGACAGTCGACAATTTGATTCTTTTTAGTTAAGAACCGAGTCTAGAATTTCTTGGCTGACTCTCCGGGCTGTTGGGTTATGTGACTTAAGTCGTCAGCATCCGATGGTCGCACATAAGTGCCCTAGAAGTTGTCAAGGAATGCGTCTTCCAGGTTCTCCCAACTACCAATGGAGTTTGCCGGCAGGCTATTCAGCCAATGTCGAGCTGGTCCTTTTAGTTTTAGTGGTAGGTACTTGATGGCGTGTAGATCATCGCCGCGGGCCATGTGAATGTGGAGAAGGAAATATTCGATCCACACCGCGGGGTCTGTTGTCCCATCATATGGTTCTATGTTTACGGGTTTAAACCCTTCTGGGAATTCATGTTCCATTACTTCGTCAGCGAAGCATAGGGGGTGTGCGGTGCCTCTGTGCCGGGCTACATTGCGACACAGTTCGGTTGAATCTGGTCTGTTGTATTCTACCCGGACGGATTTGTATTTAGTATATCTGGTGTGGCGGTCATTGTCACGCATTGGGGCGCGCCCTCGTGATTTGTAGATCGATCTTGACGGTACTGCTTTGTTGTCCAGTTCGTCTCGCAGGTCATGCGTGTAGCCCCGGGCCTTGGTGTTTTTAGTTGTTCGGCGACGTGGTGCAGGCTGGTGTTCGGGCTGATATGCCACTTTGTCACGGCCACGGGGTGGTCGGCCAGCCGCATCCTGTGCTTGAAGTGTGGGTTCTAGTGCCTCGTCCTCGAATTAAGGTAACAACCAGCACCTTGGGTAACTTTTGTTGGGCCACTCGAGTCCGTATTCCTCGGCTGCCAGGACTTCAGTCCATCTGTCAGTGAGCAGATCTTGATCATCTTGAAGTTGTTGTTGTTTTTTCTTCAGGCTCTTTGAAGTGGCTATAAGCCGGCGCTTGAAGCGCTCCTGCTCGACGGGATCCTCAGGCACGATAAATTCGTCGTCGCCGAGGCTCACTTTGTCTTCGGAGAGGGGCATGTAATTGTCATCCTCCGAATCTTCATCCATTGCCTGTTCATCAGGGCTAGCTTGCCCGTTCTCCCATCCGATGTGCTCAAAGCTTGGCTCAGTGGGATTGTTTTTGTCTTCGGCATCATCCGGAGTGCTATTGTCTCTGGTGCTAGTATCGCTATTTTTGCTATGGCGGGGTTTAGAGCGGCGCTTAGGGTGCGTCTCCTGAGGCTCACTGTCCATTGCATCCTTTTGATCCTTGCCATTGTTTTCTTTGGGCGTATCCACCATATATATGCCATATGATGAGGTTGCCGTCCAACACCCTGTGGGCGGTGGTTCCTGTTCTTCTCCGGCATCATCGTCCATACTGTCGATGTCTTCGGAGTCAAAATCAAGCATGTCGGTTAAGTCGTCGACAGTGGCTATTAAGTGGGTGGTGGGTGGGAAACGAATTCCTTCGTCGTCCGCTTCCCACTCAAACCGGACATGGTTCATCCGAGAGTCCTCTGACAAGGAGAGAGACTTTAATGAATTTAGCATGTCGCCCCAGGGCGAGTGCTGAAATATATCCGCGGAGCTAAACTCCATGATCGGCGCCCAGTTAGGTACGATGGGCACGGATATACGCGGTTTGGAGCCTATGGCCGGAGACGAGTCCGAGGGTCCGATGACACAGACCTCCTTGGAAGTGAGATCGGTGTTCGGCTCTATCGCCGCTGAGTGTGCGGCCTCCGTGACGGGGTCCATCCACCCGTCCTCGGACAGCATGATCTGCTCCGGATTTAAAGTCGGGGCAGCTTCAGGTGTGATCTCCTGATCGCCATCCGATGGCAGATCTAAGTCATGCTCATCGTGGTTGTAGGGCGCACCTGTCATGGGCTTGAATCCGTCGAAGCTCAAGTCTCCGCGGGTATTGGCAGTGTAGTTCAGGCTTCCAAACCTGACCTGATAGCCAGGGGCGTAGCTATTGATCTGCTCTAGATGGCCAAGTGAGTTGGCTCGCAGTGCGAAGCCGCCGAACACGAAGATCTGTCCGGGGAGGAAAACCTCGCCCTGGACCGCATCATTGTAAATGATTGAAGGAGCCATCAAGCCTTATGGTGACGTCATAGTGGAACTCTCAATGAAAGCACCAATGTCGGTGTCAAAACCGGCGGATCTCGGGTAGGGGGTCCCGAACTGTGCGTCTAAGGCTAATGGTAACAGGAGGCGGGGGACACGATGTTTACCCAGGTTCGGGCCCTCTCTATGGAGGTAATACCCTACTTCCTGCTTGATTGATCTTGATGATATGAGTATTACAAGAGTTGATCTACCGAGATCGTAGAGGCTAACCCTAGAAGCTAGCCTATGATTATGATTGTTGTTGTCCTACGGACTAATCCCTCCAGTTTATATAGACACCGAAGGAGGCTAGGGTTACACAAAGTCGGTTACAGAGAAGGAAATCTACATATCCGGATCGCCAAGCTTGCCTTGTACGCAAAGGAGAGTCCCACCCGGACACGGGACGAAGTCTTCAATCTTGTATCTTCATAGTCCAACAGTCTGGCATAAGCATATAGTCCGGCCGTCCGAGGACCCCCTAATTCAGGACTCCCTCTCCCGCTGTGGGCTGGTCGCCCGCCGACGCCCTGGCCCTCTTTGCCACCCTTTGGGCCAGCATCTTCCTGTCCCTGCAAAGATGAAAACAAATCAAGAAAAGCGGCACGGTCTGAAAGAGCGGAGGTGACAAAGGGCAGATACTTACTCGTCCTCCGCCTCCTCTCCTACTGCCTTCCTCTTCCTCCTTAGGCTGAGAGACCCAAAATCGAAGACTACCTCCGTGTCGGCATCTGCGGGAGGGGAGAAGGGGATGGAGTCCCATGACGCTTGGACGAAGAAGAGGCGGTCGCTTTCTTCTTCGCCACCGCGGTCTTCGCCACCTTCTTCGCTGTCGCAGTCCTCGTCTGGTGCACGGACTCCCCTGGGCCTCTTGCCACAGTTCGGTCCTGCCGCGTGGACCGGCTCACCAGAACCTGCCCGCTGTAGGACATGTCTTTTTTCCGAGGCCGGAGGGTCGTCAGCCTCGGCCTCTTCCCCGGACGACTCCTCGTCCACATCTTCAACAAGGGGGCCTCGGTGTTGATGCCGCCGGCCTCCCCAACAGGCTTCGCCCACTGGGCGAGCACCCTCTCCTCCGCGGCCTCACCGGCCTCGTCCTCCACGCCGCCAGCCCTGCCGGCCTCCCTGGCGAGATCCACCTCCACCACTCCGGCGGAGATGTAGTCCAGCTCCGCCTGGGTGGTGTCCTTGATGAGCAGGGGCTCGTCATGATCATAGCCCTCCGACAGGTTGTCAAAGAACTCCTGTTCCTCATGTGTCGGGGGCTCGGCCCAGGGCGGGTCGAGGCCATGCACGTTGAAGACCAGCATCATCTCGAGGATGGGGGACCGGCAAGAGCTGTTGCTCAGCGGGTCCACCCCCGCCGGCAACCCAAAAAGAGAGCTGTTGAAGGCCTTGCCGACCTTCACGTCCCTACTGGTCCTCTCCACCCTGCCGTTGCTGAACACGTCAAGCTGGAAGAGCCTCTGACAGAAGTAGGCATGCCCGATCACTATGAAGTTATGCTTCAGGCCGGGGCGGAGCCTCATGATGTCGGCCACATTCCTGAAGTCCCAAGCCGGCCTCTCTTTGTTGTGCAGCGGGGCGACTCGGCAACGGATGAAGTCTTCCCCGATCATCTCAAGGGTGAGACCGGCCGTGGTGAGGCGATGGATTGTGGTGGTGGCGATCGATAGTTTCCCATCGTTGGCGTCGCGGTCGCTCCAGTCCCCTGCAAACTCTTGAGCATGCATTGGTTTTTCCCTTCAAGAGGAAAGGGTGATGCAGCAAAGTAGCATAAGGATTTCCCTCAGTTTTTGAGAACCAAGGTATCAATCCAGTAGGAGACTCCACACAAGTCCCTCGTACCTACACAAACAAACAAGAACCTCGCAACCAATGCGATAAAGGGGTTGTCAATCCCTTCACGGCCACTTGCGAAAGTGAGATCTGATAGAGATAATAAGATAAGATAAATATTTTTGGTACTTTATGATATCGATTGAAAAGTAAAGATTGCAAAATAAAGTAGATTGGAAACTTATATGATGGAAAATAGACCCAGGGGCCATATGTTTCACTAGTGGCTTCTCTCAAGATAGCATAAGTATTACAGTGGGTCTACAAATTATTGTCGAGCAATTGATAGAAAAGTGCATAGTTATGAGAATATCTAGGCATGATCATGTATATAGGCATCACGTCCGCAACAAGTAGACCGACTCCTGCCTGCATCTACTACTATTACTCCACACATCGACCGCTATCCAGCATGCATCTAGAGTATTAAGTTCATAAGAACAGAGTAACGCATTAAGCAAGATGACATGATGTAGAGGGATAAACTCAAGCAATATGATATAAACCCCATCTTTTTATTCTCGATGGCAAGAATACAATACGTGCCTTCCCTACTGTCACTGGGAAAGGACACCGCAAGATTGAACCCAAAGCTAAGCACTTCTCCCATTGCAAGAAAGATCAATCTAGTAGACCAAACCAAATTGATAATTTGAAGAGACTTGCAAAGATAACCAATCATACATAAAAGAATTAAGAAGAGATTCAAATATTTCCCATACATAAACTTGATCATAAACCCACAATTCATCGGACCTCGACAAACACACCGCAAAAAGAGTTACGTCGAATAGATCTCCAAGAAGATCAAGGAGAACATTGTATTGAGATTCAAAGAGAGAGAAGAAGCCATCTAGCTAATAATTATGGACCCGAAGGTCTGCGGTAAACTACTCACAACTCATTGGAGAGGCCTCGACGATGATGTAGAAGCCCTCCGTGATCGATTCCCCCTCCGGCGGAGCGCCGGAAAAGTCTCCAAGATGGGATCTCATGGGTACAGAAGGTTGCGGCGGTGGAAATAGGTTTTCGTGGTGCTCCCGAATGTTTTCGGGGTACGTAGATATATATAGGCAAAAGAAGTCGGTCAGGGGAGCCATGAGGGGCCCATGAGGTAGGGGGGCGCCCCCCTAGGGCGCGCTTTGCACCCTCGTGGCCGCCTCGCGCGGCTGCTTCTTGAGGTCCACTCCAATTCTCCTGGATTGCGTTTGTTCCAAAAAGATCGCTCCCGAAGGTTTCATTCCGTTTGATATTCCTTTTCTTCGAAACACTGAAATAGGCAAAAAAACAGCAATTTGGGTTGGGCCTCCGGTTAGTAGGTTAGTCCCAAAAATGATATAAAAGTGTATAGTAAAGCCCATAAACATCCAAAACGGGTAATATAATAGCATGGAACAATAAAACATTATAAATACGTTGGAGACGTATCAAGCATCCCCAAGCTTAATTCCTGCTCGTCCTCGAGTAGGTAAATGATAAAAACAGAATTTTTGATGTGGAATGCAACCTAGCATATTTCTCAATGTAATTTTATTTATTGTGGCATGAATGTTCAGATCCAAATGATTCAAGATAAAAGTTCATATTGACATAAAAGTAATAATACTTCAAGCATACTAACAAAGTAATTATGTCTTCTCAAACTAACATGGCCAAAGAAAACTATCCCTACAAAATCATATAGTCTGGCTATGCTCTATCTTCATCACACAAAGTATTTAGTCATGCACAACCCCGATGACAAGCACAACAATTGTTTCATACTTTTGATGTTCTCAAACTTTTTCAATCTTCACGAAATACATGAGAGTGAGCCATGGACATAGCACTATAGGTAGAATAGAATGGTGGTTGTGGAGAAGACAAAAGGAGGAGAAGATAGTCTCACATCAACTAGGCATATCAACGGGCTATGGAGATGCCCCTCAATAGATATCAATGTGACTGAGTAGGGACTGCCATGCAACGGATGCACTAGAGCTATAAGTGTATGAAAGTTCATCAAAAGAAAGTAAGTGGGTGTGCATCCAACTTTCTTGCTCACGAAGACCTAGGGCATTTTGAGGAAGACCATCATTGGAATATACAAGCCAAGTTCTATAATAAAAATTCCTACTAGTATATGAAAGTGCAAACATAGGAGACTCTCTATCATGAAGATCGTAGTGCTACTTTGAAGCATAAGTCTAGAAAAAGGATAGTAACATTGTCCCTTCTCTCTTTTTCTCTCATTATTTTTTTATTTATTTTGGTGGGCTTCTTTGGCATCTTTTTTTATTTGGGCTTCTTTGGCCTCTTTTAGTTTTCATAAATTCCGAAGTCTCATCCCGACTTGTGGGGGAATCATAGTCTCCATCATCCTTTCCTCACTTGTGACAATGCTCTAATAATGAAGATCATCACACTTTTATTTACTTACAACTCAAGAATTACAACTCAATACTTAGAAGAAAATATGACTCTATGTGGATGCCTCCGGCGGTGTACCGGGATATGCAACGAATCAAGAGTGCCATGTATGAAAGAATTATAAAGGTGGCTTTGCCACAAATACGATGTCAACTACATGATCATGCAAAAGCAACATGACAATGATGGAGCGTGTCGGAACGGTGGAAAGTTGCATGGCAATATATCTCGGAATGGCTATGGAAATGCCATAATAGGTAGGTATGGTGGCTGTCTTGAGGAAGGTATATGGTGGGTGTATGGTACCAGCGAAAGTTGCGCGTCACAAGAGAGGCTAGCAATGGTGGAAGGGTGAGAGAGCGTATAATCCATGGACTCAACATTAGTCATAAAGAACTCACATATTTATTGCAAAAAAATTATTAGTTATCGAAACGAAGTACTACAATCATGCTCCGAGGGGGATAGATTGGTAGGAAAAGACCATCGCTCGTCCCCGACCGCCACTCATAAGGAAGACAATCAATAAATAAATCATGCTCCAACTTCATCACATAACGGTTCACCATACGTGCATGCTACGGGAGTCACAAATTTTTCACACAAGTATATCTCAAATTCACAACTACCCAACTAGCATGACTCTAATATTACCAACCGAATATCTCAAAACAATTATCAAGCATCAAGTTGATCATAGTATTCAACTCACTTTCTATGATAGTTTTTATTATACCCAACTTGGATGCTCATCATATTAGGACCAATTTTATAACCATAGCAAATACCATGATGTTCTAAAAGACTCTCAAAATAAAATAAGTGAAGCATGAGAGATCTATAATTTGTACAAAATAAAACCACCGCCATACTCTAAAAGATATAAGTGAAGCACATAGAGCAAAACTGTCTAACTGAAAAGATATAAGTGAAGCACATAGAGTATTCTAATAAATTCCGAATCATGTGTGTCTCTCCCAAAAGGTGTGTACAGCAAGGATTGTTGTGGTAAACTAAAAAGCAAAGACTCATATCATACAGGACGCTCCAAGCAAAACACATATCATGTGGTGAATAAAAATATAGCTCCAAGTAAAGTTACAGATAGACGAAGATGAAAGAGGGGATACCTTCCGTGGCATCCCCAAGCTTAGGCTTTTGGTTATCCTTGAATTATCTTGGGGTGCCATGGGCATCCCCAAGCTTAGGCTCTTGCCACTCCTTATTCCATAATCCATCAAATGTTTACCCAAAACTTGAAAACTTCACAACACAAAACTCAACGGGAAAACTCATGAGCTCCGTCAGTGCAAGAAAGAAAAACCACCACTTAAGGTACTGTAATGAACTCATTCTTTATTTATATTTGTGTTAAACCTACTGTATTACAACTTCTCTATGGTTCATACCCCCCGATACTAGCCATAGATTCATCAAAATAAGCAAACAATACACGAAAAACAGAATCTGTCAAAAACAGAACAGTCTGTAGTAATCTGTAACTTTGTAATACTTCTGGAACTCTAAAAATCCTACCAAAATAGGACGTCCTAGGAAATTTGTCTGTTGATCTACTGCAAAAATAATCAACTTAAAATCCCGTTTTTGTGATTTATTAGAATTATTCTCATGAGCGCAAAAGTTTCTGTTTTTCAGCAAGATCAAATTAACTTTCACCCCAAGATGATCCTATAGGTTCTACTTGGCACAAACACTAATTAAAACATAAAACCACATCTAAACAGAGGCTAGATGAATTATTTATTACTAAACAGGAACAAAAAGCAAGGAACGAAAAGAAAGTTGGGTTACCTCCCAACAAGCGCTATCGTTTAACGCCCTTAGCTAGGCATAAAAGCGAGAATAGATCTAAGTATTGCCATAATAATAAGATAAATCACGAAAAATCATCTCATATTCCCTACGTTCAGCTGCAAGTTTTCTTTGTGGCAAGCAAAAGTAATCAAAAGGGCTAAATTTAATGGGACAAAAGTCCCCAAGATCAAGCTCGGGGGGTACGGGTTCCTCCTTTGGCCCTTCATATTGCACAACTAATTCATCATTGTAAGCATTATTTTGGCAGAAAGTCATGAGCCTATACTCAAGAGAAAATCCTAACTCATTGTTTCGAATGGAAAAATCATTATTAAGTTCGGAAATTCTATCAACTAGAACATTGGTAGGAACCTTTTTTCTAAGGTTTTCATTAAAAGCAACATAATCTAGAGATTGTAAGCGCATTATGTCCTCTTGATTGAAGAGGATTAACTCTATGGGGGGACGGCCAGCGTCTACCCTATAGTGCACAAAAATTTCTTTGGCTTCTTTTATTATGTATCTGAACTCATGAGCCAAAAAGATAGTAGCCGCACGCTTAACAGAAGAATGATCAATATTGGAAAATTCTAGGAATATCCTTTGTATGCAAGGATGCATATGCATAAATTGTCTTTCAAGTTCAACTATAAGCAAGGATATGGCATCCACAAGAATACTAGTTCTATGAAGAATAGATCCACCCATAGTGGGTAAAGCACCGGCACAAGTAAAGAAATCTTGAATAACCCCTTTTCCAATAATATTACCACTACTGATTCGAAACTTTTTAATATGTAAGATAGGTGGTTCTTCAACAGGATCGTCAAAAGCATCAAAGTTCCCCATATTATTACTATTGTCCTTATCAATGATAACCTCCTCAGTTTCAGACATATCAGCAGAAAATACGAGGAACAAGCAAAAGAGAGGCAAACGGAAAATAGAGGGCGAATAAAACGGCAAGGGTGAAGTGGGGGAGAGGAAAACGAGAGGCAAATGGCAAATAATGTAATGTGAGGGAGATGAGTTTTTGATGGGTACTTGGTATGTCTTGACTTGATTGAAGACCTCCCCGGCAACGGCACCAGAAATCCTTCTTGCTAACTCTTGAGCATGCGTTGTTTTTTCCCTTGAAGAGGAAAGGGTGATGCAGCTAAGTAGGGTAAGTATTTCCCTCAGATTTTGAGAGCCAAGGTATCAATCCAGTAGGAGGCTCCACGCAAGTCCCTCGTACCTACACAAACAAACAAGAACCTCGCAACCAACGCGATAAAGGGGTTGTCAATCCCTTCACGGCCACTTGCGAAAGTTAGATCTGATAGAGATAATAAGATAAGATAAATATTTTTGGTATTTTTATGATATAGATTGAAAAGTAAAGATTGCAAAATAAAGTAGATTGGAAACTTATATGATGGAAAATAGACCCGGGGCCCATAGGTTTCACTAGTGGCTTCTGTCAAGATAGCATATGTATTAAGGTGGGTGTACAAATTACTATCGAGCAATTGATAGAAAAGTGCATAGTCATGAGAATATCTAGGCATAATCATGTATATAGGCATCACGTCTGCAACAAGTAGACCGACTCCTGCCTGCATCTACTACTATTACTCCACACATCAACCGCTATCCAGCATGCATCTAGAGTATTAAGTTCATAAGAATAGAGTAATGCATTAAGCAAGATGACATGATGTACAGGGATAAGCTCAAGCAATATGATATAAACCCCATCTTTATATCCTCGACGGCAACAATAAAATACGTGTCTTGCTGCCCCTACTGTCACTGGGAAAGGACACCGCAAGATTGAACCCAAAGCTAAGCACTTCTCCCATTGCAAGAAAGATCAATCTAGTAGGGCAAACCAAACTGATAATTCAAAGAGACTTGCAAAGATAACCAATCATACATAAAAGGATACAGAGGAGATTCAAATATTTCTCATAGATAAACTTGATCATAAACCCACAATTCATCGGATCTCGACAAACACACCGCAAAAAGAGTTACATCGAATAGATCTCCAAGAAGATCGAGGAGAACATTGTATTGAGATTCAAAGAGAGAGAAGAAGCCATCTAGCTAATAACTATGAACCCGAAGGTCTGTGGTAAACTACTCACAACTCATCGGAGAGGCCTTGGCGATGATGTAGAAGCCCTCCGTGATCGATTCGCCCTCCGGCGGAGTGCCGGAAAAGGTTCCAAGATGGGATCTCACGGGTACAGAAGGTTGCGGCGGTGGAAATAGGTTTTCATGGTGCTCCCAGATGTTTTTGGGGTACGTAGATAAATATAGGCGAAAGAAGTCAGTCAGGGGAGCCACGAGGGGACCACGAGGCAGGGGGCGCCCCGCTAGGGCGCGCCTTGCACCCTCATGGCCGCCTCGGCTGCTTCTTGACGTCCACTCCAAGTCTCCTGGATTGCGTTTGTTCCAAAAAGATAGCTCCCGAAGGTTTCATTCCTTTTGGACTCCGTCTGATATTCCTTTTCTTCGAAACACTAAAATAGGCAAAAAAAATAGCAATTTGGGCTGGGCCTCCGGTTAGTAGGTTAGTCCCAAAAATGATATAAAAGTGTATAGTAAATCCCATAAACATCCAAAATGGGTAATATAATAGCATGGAACAATCAAAATATATATATATATGTTGGAGACGTATCATCCCCGCGGCGGGACGGCGGGCCCTGATGGACCCGGTAGAACCCCGACGGGTTCTTCTCTTTGATCCAGAACCACCGGCCCCGCCACTCCTCCCACCTATCCTTATGGGCACCCTCCGGGTACGTGCCCTTCTCCTGGACCCTCGAAATCCAGGAGATGCTCCCAGAGATGGCGCCCCCTGGTTGGAGGCGAGGGTAGAAGTAGTGGCGGAAGAGCACCGTGTAGGGGAGCACCCCGGCAAAGCCCTCACAGAGGTGGGAAAAAAGAGCGATGCACGCCACGGCGTTCGGCGTGAGATCCAAAAGACAGAAGCCGAAGGTGTGCATGACGTCGTTGAAGAAGTAAGAGAAAGGGGGGCAGAGCCCGTAGGAGAAGAAATTGACGAAAAATGGGTATCGATTTGGGCCGGCCTTGGCGCAATCGGCGGGGATGACATGTGTGGCAAGGTGCCCCGTCGTCTCCGTCCCCCATAGGGGCCTGAAGAAGTCCTTGAGCTGGAACACATCGACCGTCGACAGGGAGAAGTAGGCGAACTGCGCCCGTCGCATCGCCGCCTCGCTCTCCTGCGCCTCCCTCTCCCCGACGTCCTTGGCCGCTCCCTTGCCATTGCTGGTTTTGGGCGCCATGGCGGATGGGGGGAGGCAAAGAATCAAGAGCAATGGGGGCACAACAGCGACGAGCAAGAGCGAGAGCTTGAGGAGGAAGAGGATACGGACGGCAGTTCCGAGATTGGAGAAGGAGCAGAGGGTAAATGAGTAGCGTGCCTGTGGTTATTCCTTTTTATGGAGAAGGCGTGGGCCGCCTCTTTACCATTTACTACGACATGATGCCTGCGTGCAGCAGGCGCACCACGCATGCCCCCCATGTCACGCACGACCCTCCACGTCGCGCATTCAACACGGGTCGTGGGGAAGCGCGGCGGGCGAGGAAGTTACTGCAGTAAAAACCCGCCCCGCGTGCCCATGCACTGTTCTGGGTCTGGACCAACAACGCGTCGCGCTTATGTGTAGCCCAGGCCCGGGGGCTCCTGTCGGTGTACAAAAGTAGGGGCTGTACTTTGTACCCCTTTTACTTGTGCATGGGCAGTCAGAGCCGCGCCCGCGACTACACTTAGTAGGGCAGAGGAGGGAAGCCAAAGCCACAAGAGAACTAGAGCAGCGCCAAGAAAGAGACACAAAGAGCAAGAGGGCGAGGCAGACTCCCCCGGGAAGACACTTGCCGGGGAAACTTGCCCAGCACCAGCGGAGCGCGCCACCCTTGAGCCCAAGGGTTCCAACGCCATCAACCACGTTGGAACCAATGCTCGGGAGGCACCTCGATGATGGCATACAGATCTTTGTGAAGATCATAAACACTCAAGATCAGGTGAGGACCAGAAGTCGAAGACCCTCGGCAAGATCCTTGCCGAGGAAACCCATGAGACCTCTGGCAAGATCCTTGCCGGGGACGACCATGGTGCCTCGGCAAGACCCTTGTCGGGGCCCTGGAAAGACCCTTGCCGAGGCATCAGCGGGGTTGTTGCCAGTCCCGTGCCTTCCAAGGCTCCACCACCAATTCCATGCAGCTGCTAGCCTAACAAGGTAGGCGCGCACCTATGTGGCGATGTGTGGCTTCCAAACCAACTCAACAAGCACCTGCGTGGTGGAATGCAGATCTTTATCAAGACGCTGCCACCGCACCAGCTCAGTAGCCTGCCAGCCTACATGGCACTACACATTGTGCTGGCCCGGACGCGTGTCAAAGCGAGGCGAAGTGGCGACAGCAAGAAGGGCACGTCGGCATCGCATTAAATGCGTTAGTCCGATGGTGCCAGAGGATAGACTCAGCCACCGCATGCACTTTCCACCTCCCGTGTGCCACCGTGGTGTCCCCTTTTTCCTATAAAAGCAGGCCCGAGGCATACTGGAGGGGGGTTCGGCTCTTTTGCACAAGTCACGTATCGTGGCTAGCTCAAGAACACTCAAATACACACCAAAGTAGGACTAGGGTATTACGCACTCTCGCGGCCTGAACATGGGTAAACGATCTGCATGATGGCTCCTAATCCCGCTCCTAATCCCGGAGAGAGAGAGAGAAAGAGAGAGCAGGAGTTCGGGAGAGGGGGAGGTCGCGTTTTATGCATCAAAGATTGATATAAACCATATTTTGATTTAAACTTGCATTCAAATATTTAAATTGGAGAACATGTTGTCTGCAATCCACACATGAACGGATATATGCATATATCAAACAAGTTCATTAATTTGACTTTCAACATGTTCATGGAGTAATATAATATTGTACAACATGCTACTCGATTGAGGTGTTCAATTTTGGATTTAGTTCACTATTTTGACCTAGTGAACGAGCTATTTCATTGAATCGAGATATTTCATTTTGGGTTTGATTCCCATTTTTGAGTGGGTCAACTATTTGTCATATAGTAAATCGCTAGCAACGAGCATGTAAAAACACATTACACCCGAGCATCATTTCTCCATCTAAAAAAATAAGTGGCAAGCTGATATTTCAAAATTTGATTCGAATCGACTTGGTAAGGTTGACGTGGATGCTCGTTCTCCCAAAAATTGAATGAATCGTTAAACATCCTCTGCTTGGTGGAATTCACCCGAGCAAATAATGGGAGACGCGAAATTACCATCCTATGTGGGACACACATCAATTGGCCCATTGTACATCGAGGGTAGGTACGTAACTTCATCCAAGCGCGCCTTCTCCTCGGCCGAAATGACATGTGCCGAATAATTCATAAACCATGGTCGGCAAAACACGCTCTCCTCGCCCGAAATAGCTCGCACCCACTATATTTTAGAACACGCCCTCCTCGCCCGAAATCGCTCCCGCCCACTATTTGGGGAGAAGCAAAGTTACTCTACTATCCCCGACCCTGAGTACACAGACCAAAGCCGAGAATCCTAAAGGCAGGAGTAGAACTATAAATCCCCCTCACATTTCAAACAAATGCGTCTATAAGACATGGTTCCACTCCCCTCCCAATCCCCCCCCCATTCATACCTCATGGGTGCCAAATCACCTTCTCCCCGGAAGCTCTCTTCTCTCGACCCACGAAACCTCAGCCCCTCCTCCATGGTGCCCCCTGTCGGTGTCAAAACCGGCGGATCTCGGGTAGGGGGTCCCGAACTGTGCGTCTAAGGCTAATGGTAACAGGAGGCGGGGGACACAATGTTTACCCAGGTTCGGGCCCTCTCGATGGAGGTAATACCCTACTTCCTGCTTGATTGATCTTGATGATATGAGTATTACAAGAGTTGATCTACCACGAGATCGTAGAGGCTAAACCCTAGAAGCTAGCCAATGATATGATCGTTGTTATCCTACAGACTAAACCCTCCGGTTTATATAGACACCGGAGGGGGCTAGGGTTACATAGGGTCGGTGATAGAGAAGGAGATCTAAATATCCGAATTGCCAAGCTTGCCTTCCACACAAAGGAGAGTCCCATCCGGACACGGGACGAAGTCTTCAACCTTGTATCTTCATAGTCCAACAGTCCGGCCAAAGTATATAGTCCGGTTGTCCGAGGACCCCTTAATCCAGGACTCCCTCAATAGCCCCTGAACCAGGCTTCAATGACGATGAGTCCGGCGTGCAGATTGTCTTTGGCATTGCAAGGCGGGTTCTTGTCCAAATTCTCCAGAGTACCTGTTGTGACGAGCAGTGTCCGGCTTCCCATCAATGTTTGCGCTCCTCGGCTTTTGTGTCGTAATAATAGCCATCTCCATGTGTCGAGCGAATGCGAGAAGTCAGGGCATTTTTACATTTGCCACCCTAACCACGTAAGTAAGTCATCCCTTTAAAGAGACGGGGAACCTCAGATCCGAATCACACCATCTTCTCTAGGGAGTATCCATCAAAGCGCGCCCGCATCAATCCATCCCATCATGGCCGGCCGTCGCGGCTCCTCCTCTCGCTCCCGTAGCACCAAGCCAGGCGATTGGGAGAAGTGTGCTATTCCTCACAGCCGTTTAGTAGAATTGCAGACACAGGGGTTTCTCCCACCTACATACATGGTCCCCATCCGAGCCGGACTAGCCACCTATAATGGCGGGGAGCAAGCGGAGAGTATTCCCAACCCATCCAAGGGGGAGCGGGTATGCCTTGTCCCTTTCTTGCTGAGGGGACTTGGCTTTCCAATCCATCCATTCCTCCACGGGCCCTTGGAGTTCTATGGCCTCCAGCTGCATAATTTCACCCCTGATTCCATTTTGCATATCGCCGGCTACGTCGCCCTTTGCGAGTTGTTCCTGGGCTGCGAAGCTCATTTTGAGCTATGGAAGAGGCTGTTCTGCCTCGTACCCCATACTCAAGAGGGGTCAATATATCAAGTGGGCGGAGCCAAAATATGGCGCATCGCCAGGACAGGATACCTGTCCGGTACCCCGAAGAAGACATCCGAAGACTGGCCTTTGGAGTGGTTTTATATGGAGGACGTTCCCCTTCCGGACCCTGTTCGGATGGACCTTCCTGAGTTTGCAAATGCCCCATTGAAGAAACGCCCAAGCTGGTGCCCTCGGAACCCCCAGGAGGAAGATAACAGGAAAGTCCTTTTCCTGATGGACAGGATAAAAATGCTGGCCAGATCAAGACTGACAATAATCGAGGTTATGTCAATATGTATAATGCAGGGGGTATAGCCACTTCAGTATCGGGGGAAACCCATGTGGAACTTCAATGGAGAAGATGACGCCACCCGCCGTGGCCGTAAAGGTCCGGACTCCGACGCCGCTCTGGCGAAAATATTGTCCGACTTGTTTAAAGGAGAAGAAGAGGAGTTCATCCGCATTAAGCCACGGGATGGATTGTCCATGTACAACCCCCCAAGCTGGGTGAGCTGCTACCTTTTATTCCAAACTTTCCATTCCTCATCACCAATATTTACCTTGCCAATTCATGGCAGGAACTGCGAAAAGCTATAAGGGAGGTCCATAGCCCGTCTCCACAGCCAGAGGACCCCGACCGGGCCCTCGCCCCAACACTTGAAGAAGATCCAGACATATTCGTGGAGCTCGTCAATAGGTCATTTTATCAGTTGAGTCGTGATGGTGCCTTGGTGGCCATCATAGCTGATTACCCTGGCCTACTCCCTGCATCGCATGTAAGTAATACCGGAGTACCAATTCACAAGAAGGATACCTTCTTTGCACCTCACCCACCGCATTTGTATTGCATTTTATAGGGAAGGCCATCGGAACACCACGCCGAACCCGAGGTGACTCGTCAACAAGGAGCACCAAAGCCAGGTCGGCTTAAGAGGAAGGCGGTCAGGACCGAGACGCTGTCACAGAGGTATGATTAAAAACTTGCTACGCAATTATCGTCCTTAAAATATAATAATGTCCATGGTTCCCCGACAGAAAAAGTGCTCGCCGGACTGTATCCGGAGAGCCTGTGGGTCACACCTCCACCAGCCGGACTCTAGGGCGGAGATTAACACGGGGACGACGCCGGACGGTCCTCCTACTGAGGATGTGGATAGGTTATCTGCTACAAACTCCGAAGTGGAGAGCGCCTTGAATCACAGGCGCCGACGGGCCACATTACGCGACCCTAATTTCTCTAAAGAGGCGTTCAATGCCTTCAACTCAGGGGACGCGTACATCCGAGCTGCTCAAGATGGCCTTGCCAGAGCTACGGAGTAGTATGTAAAGGACATACAGGTAAGAAAATCTTATAAGTATGTATATCAGTAGCCCCTGAGACTTGAAACAGTTGGCACAACTGATTTAAGGATCAATTATATGCATAGGTCCGAAGAATACCCAGCTCTCTAAAGAGTTGGAGGAGTGCAAAGGCCAGCTACGGGCCGCAGTTGCCAGAATGAAGGAGTCCAAGAAGGCCTCATCTGATAGTACTTGTCTTGATTGAAAATAGTGTATTAACATATACCAATTAGCATTCGGTATGCACGCAAGTCTAACGAAACATTCTGCAGACAATCCCGGAAACAATCCGAAGATCGTCTCAGAAAATGAGCAACATGCTCAAAACAGCGATAGGCTGGCGAGCGCGTGCTTACACGAGCTATTCAAGAGAATAATGATCTCAAGGATGCCAAGACCCGGCTGAATGTTGAATCAAAAGATGTTCGGGGCCAGATTGCGGACTCCGTGAAGGATGATAAGCGGCTTCGACGTGGCATTTTTAGTGAGTTCTCGAACGAACCTTCATACAGTTCGGTGAAGAAGCGAGCTAACAGAATTATATCTGTAGGTATGCTGACAGGTTATCCCGAGGAGGAGATGCCCGAATCTACAGGCGATCTTCTCTAAGAACTCTCACAGCTGCACGAACAAATTTGACAGGTGATGCAGGGTATTGCCCAGGCCCTGTGGCCATCCGCATCCCTGCCCGGAGGAAAGGGAGAGCTTGTGGAGATGCTCAAGGGAGCGCGGCGGCGCTTCCGGCTATGGAAGATATCGGCCTGCCGACAAGGTGCAAGGGAAGCCTGGGCCATGGTGAAGACGTGGTACACCAAGACTGACCCGAACCATATGGCCGTGGTCGGACCTGTAGGGTCAGATGGGAAAGAGATCCCCGTTAGTCTGGTATATGACCAGGTAGCTTTAGCCGCAAAGTATTCCCAATAGCATTGTAGGCTAGACAGCCTGTTGGATGGTATAGAAGAAGAATCTAGTCAGTCTAAGTGACTTTGTACTTCAAAGGACATATTTTGTCCCTAGCCGGATAATAAATCATTTGTCTTGGCGGACCTTTTCGCTTCAACCTCCGGAGCCGACAGTCCGGAGTGTATCCGAATACCCGCTCAGTTATGTGAAAAACCGGGGCACGCGTGGAAACCAGGCGTAGGGGTCATAAGTGCTTGAACAGACAAGTACCCAACTAGCTATGTTATATTACATGGGTAGTAAGGAACATCTTCCAGGGAGAATAGTTCCGTTAAGGGTTCCTTTCCCTGGGTGTGCATGCATTAGTGTGCATGTCCGAACTGCGAAAACTGACGCAGGATACAAGCATCTAGGGGCATGTTTTGTAATAAGTAAAAGACATCTTTTGTTCACCGACCGAATATTCCCTTAAGAACGCTAGCTTTCGGCTTCACCCAGTCCGAGGTACACATCCGGCTGACCCGGCAGTAACAATCACAGAGGTGCTCCCCTTATGCCCTAGCCAAATTAACGGGAACGTAGGGCATAAATACAAGAGCCAGGCAACCTAGCTTGACCAAAACTTAAGTCATATGGATGCATATAATGGTGAAAAGGTACATATGGATAAATAAGGCATATGTGGTGGGCATGAAGCCCAGAAGATAAATATATTAAGCTTCTGTATAAGAAGCCCCCAGGTATATTCAGCGTGCATAGCGCGGCAGTAGTGTGCGGTCAAAGCATACTTGAAGCTTTTAAGGCTATATAAAAAATGAAATAAAGAAATAAGGAGGACATAACTACAAAAAAGCGAAGGTATGGAGATGAACACTGAGTTCGACACTAGGCGTAGAATCTTCAGAGTCTAGCCGCGTTCCAAGGGTTCGGCTCGAGTCGATTATCTGATGCATCACACAGACGATACGCTCCTCCGGTGAGAACTTTATCAATGATGAAGGGACCCTCCCATTTGGGCTTGAGCTTGTCCTTTTTCTTCTCCGGTGGGCGTAGAACGAGTTCGCCAATGTTATAAGTTTTGGCTCGTACTTCTCTGCTTTGATACCTTCGAGCCTGCTGCTGATAAAATGCGGAATGGGCCTTCGCAACGTCCCGCTCCTCCTCCAGGGCATCTAAACTGTCTTGCCGATCTAGCTTGGCTTCTCTCTCTTCGTACATGTGCACTCGAGGTGAGTCATGAATGATATCTCAGGGCAGTACTGCCTCTGCGCCATACACCATAAAAAATGGTGTGTATCTGGTTGTGCGATTTGGCGTGGTCCGCAGCCCTCATAGCACGGAGTCGAGCTTCTCGACCCAGTGTGAATCTGATTCCTTCAAGGATCGCACTAGGCTGGGTTTGATGCCGCTCATGATAAGACCATTTGCTTGTTTGACTTGTCCGTTTGTTTGGGGGTGATAGACAGAGGCATAATCTAGCTTAATGCCCATCTTGCCGCACCAAGTTTTCACCTTGTCGGCTGTCGGCCAGTAGAAACCTGTACGGAAGGCCTTGCTTAAAAGGGCCCGAGCTGCGGCGTGGTGGCCGCCGAGTCCAGCATGGATTTCTGCAAATAGCTGCCGTCCTTCCTCTTCGGAGATGCACCTTTGGAGCACTCCAGTCCCGCTTTTCTTATAAAGCTCTCCCTCGTGGACCTTGTAGGCTTTAGAACACCGCATGATGCAACATGCCTCATTTTGGTCCTCGGGGAGTTCTTGCCTATTTAGGTAGGCTAAGAAGGGTTCTATCCACGAGGCGATGACAGCCATGATCACGTGGTCCGAAGGTGTTATTTCGATGGCGGAGCCTCCGATTATGTCAGAGTGTTCGGGTTCTAGGGTTGTGTTCGGATCTAGACTGATATTGCTGGTCTCCCCTTCCCACACCACGAAAGGCTTGAACAACCTTTCCTGGAAGATATTAGGTGGGACGGGGTTGCGCTTAGCACCTATGTGTAACGCCCCGAGACCGACGCTCGAGAAGACTTCCAGCTATTCCGAGTTTCGCCGTGTGTTTCTTTTGTGCTTGCTCTTTTATTTTTGTATTGCATCATGTCATCATGCCATCATGCCATTTAATTTTTAAAACTCAACTAAATAAATTGCATAGATCTTTTGATCTATTTAAATCGAGGGAATTCACTTGTGATTTCTCTTTATAACATATTAAAGCCTCTCAATATTATTAGGGAGCTATATTTAATATTCCACTAATTCGAAATCACCCATAAACACACTTGCAAAATAATTTCGTTCCTTTTTCTGCTTCAAGTTTGGTCTCCAAACTTTGCCCTAAATTTCTTTCATCATTTCTGGAGCCCCACCGAAATCCAAAATTTTGGACCTTCCTTTTATCAAGTCCTAGTTCAAACCCATTTGAATTAAATTCAAATGAGTTTGAATTTAAATCTTTCGGTCATGCCCACTTCTACTTTTCTTGGATCAAGCTCATTTTTATGAGTCCGGGAAAATTGTCCGCATGCGCAAATTCTTTCCCTAACTCTCCTTTTCTTTTCTTCTCTCTAATTCTTTCATGTTAAAGAAATACGAGAGGAAGGGGGAGAGAGAGCCTGCAACCCAGCTGGCCTCTAAGCCCAAGGCCCAGCCGGCCCCTCCTAACCCTAGCCCGACCATCTCCCTCCACTCTCAACCATCGCCGCACCCTGCTCCCTCCCCTTGCGCCGCAACTCCCCTCCGCTCGATCCCCTCATCTCTCGATCGCTCCTCCCTCATCTCCCTTGCAGCCTCTCTTCCTCCCCTTGTTCCCCATCGTGCACCGCACCTCTCCACCACCTCGAGCCAGCAGGCCGCCGTCCTGCACCGCACCTCCGCCGCCTCGGCCTCCCGCGGCTGCCTGTTGCTGGCCCCGCTACCGAGCTCTCCACTATCGCCCGCGCCCCGCCTCCTATCACTGTGCTGCCCTGCGGCCTCCTCCTCGTCGTCCCGCGCCTCCCCGGGAGCAACCTCCGCAATCCCCTCCGTTTTCCCTGCCGCCGCTGCATCAACCATCGCCTCCCGAAGCCCCCACTCCGCTTGCCCGCATCTGCCTCTCCGCCCTGCTCTCCTTGCCCGCCTCCTCGTCTACCCGGCGCCGCCGCCTCGCCAGCTCCGCCGCCGGATCTCGCCTCCGTCAGGGTTGACAGCAGCAGCAACTGCACCCTCCCCCGATGCCATCTGCTGCAACCGCCTCCTGCAGTCGCCGCTGCTCCTGAAGATCGAAACCCGGGGCCTATGTGCTCCACTGCTAGTTTCGTGGACGACGAGTACCTCTATGATGACCCTGGATGTCTACGAGCTGAGTATCACTACAGCCGGTGTGATTTTTGTCAAGTCCGACTACGACGTGCACGACTACATTCGATGTGGATTTCGTCAAGTACCCCTTCGGATATGCCAAGGTCGACTACGCTCGGCGATGCGACAACTACCTCTACCGACGACCCCGAACATCTACGGATCATGAACAACTACTTCATCTACGAAACGTGTACCACTACCGCCACCGAAGACCGTCAAGTGTACAACTACCGCCGCCGTTGATTCGACAAGAAAACGTGAACCACTACTTCCACGATGACGTGTGTACCACTACCATCGACCTCGAAGACCCCGTGGACGTCAAGTTCCTTGATGTGACCCCGAACATCTATGGAGTGTGTACAACTACGAAACGTGAACGACTACTTCCCTCGATGACCCGAACCCCTCCGAAAACGCACGCTTCGAAGGTATAACCCCGAGACGACCGCCCGTGAACGAATGCTTGTGTGTTGTATGAGATGCTTGAGTTTTGCACCGTGCCCGTTTGATCCTTGCACGTTCCTTCCTCGTTTGCCATGCCGCCGTCCCATGGGAACCCGGAATTCGGGAGCACCCCACCATCATTGCATGACACGCTCACGCCCACTTCCTTTTGCACCGGTACCTCCGTGAGCTACCGGAACCGATATGTTGCCGTGGCACCATTTCCGTTTCACCGCCGTGGCACCTTTTTCCTTCCGCCATGGCGACAAATGCCTCGTATCATGCTCATGTTAACGTTTTCATAAAATTGCATAAACTTGCATATGTCATCCGCATCATGATAACAAAATCTAAAATGTTTAAAATTGTGTTTGCATTAAATTGCTAAATGACATATAGGGATTTTCCGGAATTGTTGTTTGTTGTTTCCGGCCTCATTTAAAATTGCCTAGCTAGGTAGATTTATTATGCTTCACCTCTTGCCATGTTTAACAACATTAAATATTGTTTGGTAGCATAAACGAGATTAAACTAAATAAGTGATGTGGTGTTTCGTCAATATGCAACTCGTTGCATATTGAGATCCACTTAACTTGTAGTGTTGTTTGTGCATATTGCCATGCCATGCCTCGTTAAACCAGACATGCATCATATTTGTTTGTGCATCATGACATGTTTATGCTTGTGTGTTTACTATGTTGTTTGCTTCTTTCCGGTTTGCTTCTCTCGTTAGCTTCGGTTTCATTCCGGAGTTGTGAGGATTCGTTCGACTACGTCTGCTTGTCTTCTTCATGGACTCGTTCTTCTTCCTATCGGGATTTCAGGCAAGATGACCATTACCCTCGATATCACTTCTATCTTTGCTTGCCAGTTGCTTCATTCTATCGCTATGCTGCGCTACCTATCACTTGTTTACCATGCCTCCCTTATTGCCATGTCAGCCTCTAACCTTTTTGACCCTTCCTAGCAAACCGTTGTTTGGCTATGTTACCGCTTTGCTCAGCCTCTCTTATAGCATTGTCAGTTGCAGGTGAAGTTGAAGATTGCTCCATGATGGACAGGATTATGTTGGGATATCACAATATCTCTTATATTGTTAATGCATCTATATACTTGGTAAAGGGTGGAAGACTCGGCCTTTTGCCTGGTGTTTTGTTCCACTCTTGCCGCCCTAGTTTCTGTCATACCGGTGTTATGTTCCAGGATTTTGCGTTCCTTACGCGGTTGGGTGATTTATGGGACCCCCTTGACAGTTTGCTTTGAATAAAACTCCTCCAGCAAGGCCCAACCTTGGTTTTACCATTTGCCTACCTAAGCCTTTTTCCCTTGGGTTCTGCAGACTCAAGGGTCATCTTTATTTTACCCCCCCGGGCCAGTGCTCGTTGCGAGTGTTGGTCCAACCTGTCAGCCGCCGGTGGCCACCAGGGGCAACTCGTGGCTGGCCTACCGGAAGTTTGGACAATCCGATGTGCCATGAGAACGAGATATGTGCAGCTCCTATCGGGATTTGTCGGCACAGCGGGAGGCTTTGCTGGTCTTGTTTTACCATTGTCGAAATGTCTTGCGAACCGGGATTCCGAGGCTGATCGGGTCTTCCTGGGAGAAGGAATATCCTTCATTGACCATGAGATCTTGTGATGGGCTAAGTTGGGACACCCCTGCAGGGTATAATCTTTCGAAAGCCGTGCCTGCGGTTATAGGCAGATGGGAATTTGTTAATGTCCGGTTGTACATAACTTGAGACTTGACCTCTTTAAAACGCATCAACCGCGTGTGTAGCCGTGATGGTCTCTTTTCGGCGGAGTCCGGGAAGTGAACACGGTTTTGGGTTATGTTTGACGTAAGTAGGAGTTCAGGATCACTTCTTGATCCTTGCTAGCTTCACGACCGTTCCGTTTGCTCTCTTCTCGCTCTTATTTGCGTATGTTAGCCACCATATTTGCTTAGTGCTTGCTGCAACTCCACCTCATTACCACTTCCTACCCTTAAGCTTAAATAGTCTTGATCTCGCGGGTTTTGAGATTGCTGAGTCCTCGTGACTCACCAGATACTATCACAGCAGTTGCAGGTGCCGATGATACCAGTGCAGATGATGCAACCGAGCTCAGATGGGAGCTCAACAAAGATCTTAGTTGTTACTATGTGTTGTTTCTTGTTGATCAGTAGTGGAGCCCAGTTGGGATGATCGGGGATCTAGCAGTTGGGTTATCTTCTTTTCTTTTGGCTTCGTCTGTAGTCGGACTATATGTGTGTACTCTGAATGATGTATGATTTATTATATGTTCATTGTGTGAAGTGGCGATTGTAAGCTAACTCTTTATCCCATTCTTGTTCATTACATGGGATTGTGTGAAGATGACCCTTCTTGCGACAAAACCACAATGCGGTTATGCCTCTAAGTCATGCTTCGACACGTGGGAGATATAGCCGCATCGTGGGTGTTACAAGTTGGAAATCAGAGCCATCCCCGACTTAGGAGCCCCCTGCTTAATTGTTTGCTGGCGTTGTTGAGTCTAGAACAAAAATGTTTTGAGTCTTAGGATTATATATATCAGAGAGTAGGATTCTTTTTACTCCTCGGTCCCTTCGTCGCTCTGGTGAGGTCTCCTGACGTAGATGTTTTGACTTTCCATTCCTCAAATTTCACTAAAAAAAATTTAGGATCACGCAGGTATCTTGGAATCGTTCCGATGGTTTTGTGACGAGAACATTGTTCTTGGTGCCTCCTGTCTATTATGTGGCATTGACCCGGGGAGTTGAGCTCTGAGGTGTTGTCGTCACAATTTTATCGTTGCAGTTCTGGAATACCTGAGTTTTGCCGACATCGAAAATCTCATTTATGCAGTTGTTGGTGAGATAACCTCGACGCCACCCAGTACTGGGGCGAGAGTTCGGAAGTATTTCCATAGCTTGTATAACGGATGCTTTTCGAAGGTTGAGGTACACGATTTCCGAAGGTTTCTTTGTTATGTGTTGACGGATGGATACAGCTTAGATGTAGGAATTGTTAGTTTTGGGTGAGATATATATTGCTTCCCTTGTATCCCCAACACCAGATTGCATAACCAGAAAGTTTCGGGAGTTTTATAGGTGGGAATTCAAGTAGCTCCTAGAATATCTTTTCAACAGATGCATGATATGAGATTGGGGTTCGACGTCTAGTGGTCCGCCTGTCCACGGTCGTTTTTACAGTGGTCTTGTTGTGTCTTAAAGAACCCTTGGCTATGCTGGTTCGGGGACACTTCTTATGTCATATGCACTGCCTTGTACATGATGTTGCTGTACACTCGAGCCCGTGTGGGCCCCACCACAAAAACTTCAGACGAAATCTCTATCATATGTTTGTTCCGGCTTATTCTGCAAGCCAAATCCTTTGTTTTGTTTCATTTGTGGTATTCGAGTTGCTTCGAAGTCAAATGTTGAATCCATACCTTTCCTAAATGGTTTTCTCATATTGCTATGTGAATACTAATCCTTCTAAATCATCGAGGTCGTCATGTTAATTCTTTTCCAACCGGTGTGCTTCTCTTCAAGTGGATCCGATCATCTCAACATCCGCAAGATCAATTCTAAGTTTTCCCAACGGTGTTTGTTTCGTTCATCCCAAGTTGTCTTTGTTTTCCCGCCCTCCCACCCTTAACTTCAAGGACTCGGATTTCTTAATCAAGTATCCATTTATTCATGTGAAGTCACTCCACCCCTTTTCAATTAATGTTTTGATCCGGTGATCCCTCATGAAGATACTAACGGAGCTTCAAGTTTTTTATTCTTCGTCTCTTTTCTTCTCCGGTGGATCTAACTCAAGCTTTCGGTGTTCATCATATTCCCTTCCTAGTTTCAAGTGTTTGCGTATGCCGGTGATCTCTTAATCATTCCCCGCTTGCTATTCAATTGTTCCGGAGTGCTGAAGATATCTCTGAAGATTCGTGTTTCCACTCTGCATCAATTCTAACTATTTCGAGGTTGTTACCTCATTCAAGCCATTTAATTAAACCGACGCAATCTCTCTTTTAAATCGTTCAACGGTGTTTTCTTTTGAGTGGGACCTAACCCGCAGATCTTTTCCCAGGATCTTACCTGACTCTTCTAATTTCCGGAGCGATTCCCAAAGTCTTTTGAAGTTTGACATAAGAATGAATTTTCATCAGTCATATGCCTTTGTCCAAGATCTTCCAAATTCTTTCATCGTTGATTCAACCTTTCTATTCTTTATTATGGAGTGTCTCGACAATTCATGGTGGTTCTCGTCATCATTCTCAGCATGTGAAGACCGAAGAAGGATTTCTCCTAAATCTTGGTCCGTTCTCTTGAAGATTCATGGTTCTAGCTTGATTCCAACCTTTCATAATTGTTTTGATGGTAAAAATTCTTTTCACCCATCCGGAGCATTTCATGAGTTGTTTCCATTTCTTTCCTCCGAAGGCCATCATGTCATAATTCTTCATTCTCAGCATGTAGCTATCGTTCTCCAAATCTTACCGGTGCATCGTTCAAATACCCTCTAATCAGTTCATGATCTCTTCGTTCTCATGTATCTAAATCCCCTCAAGTATCTTCATTCGTTTTCCAATTCTTCCGGTGAATTGTGCCTTCGCTACTTTCATTTTCAATTCTTACGGTGGTTCGTTCAAGATTTCACTTCCTTCGTTATCATATCAATTCATTCGTTGTTTCAATCCTACCGGTGGTTCGTTGAAGACCATCTCAAGTTTGCGCTATATCTCTATCTGTAATCATTTTTCAACGAGAATAAGTAGTATGCCAAATCCGTTGCTTGTCATCAATTTAAATTGGTGAAGGATACGCATAACATAATTCTTATTTTTGTTTCATCCAAGTGATTAATCCCTTCCTTAGGAGTTTGTTCAGGAGGAATAAATTCTTGGTTTCTTGTTGTTCATCTTTTCTTTTCCGGAGTTCCAAGTTTTCTTGGTTATATCGTCGTGAAGCTCCATCTAAATAATTGCAAGGATTTACCTTGTGTTTTCAACTTCTCTTTCTTTCTATCATCCTTTTATTACCGGAGTTCTTCTTGGAGGCTCTACATGGTGGTTCGTCAAGGATTCTTTTCATTCTTCAATTGTTCTACAAGATTTCTCTCGAAGTTATGACCCGCCAAGCTATACTCTAAAATAAACATGTTTTTGAGCACATGTCTTATTTTGAGGAGTTCAAGTATTCTTCTTCTTGCATTTCGAAGTGCAATTCTTTCTACCTTATCTTTTGAGGTGGTGTTATATCATTCTTGACAATTTTCATTCATGTTTCGTGATTCACATGTTGTCAAGAATGAGATATTTTAAAAACCATCATTTTTCTCTTCGATCATGAGATCTTTTCAACCCAGCAATTTCTTTGTTGGAGTATCTTGGGTTATATTTCACCTAAAGCCTTCCATTGGGGATGTTGCTATTTGTAGTGCTTATCAATGATCCAAGTTTTTCTCCTATCCTTCTCGGTGAAAGAAGTTTTCATCTCTTCATTGATCTCAAGCAAGCATTTGTTTTCGTTAGTGGCAGAATTTCACCTCAAGTGTTGAGAGGTTTTCATAAGCCCACTACAAGCTTATTCATTTCGTTGTTGGTTTTTCCAACAACCCCGTTGTAACCTTCTTGGAAGGGTGCTTTCCAAGATCATTTGCGGCAGAAGTTGGCATTTTCTTCTCTGTTCTGTTATTCCAATGATCTATCTCCTATTCTTTCTTCCGGAGGCTTTGTGATGTTGCTCTCTTCACTCCTCTTCTCGTATTGAGGATCATGTTCTTTTCATGCATATCCAATTAACCGAAGTGTTGTGTCACCTCTTCAAGTTCTTTTCATCTTATCAAGTTTTGCCTCTCTTTTCTACCGGATTGCTGTCTGAAATCCTTCTTACCCCTTGTGCCATTCTTTAATTAGTTCCGGAGGCAGTATGTTGTTGATTTCATCAGGTATCATCCCATCTTCTCAAGTTCATGTTCTATTCCTTCCATGTTTAACCGGAGTGCTGCCCAAATTCTTCCTCTCTCATCTTATTTTAACCGGAGTGGTTTCGAATTCTATCTTGTCCATTAAACTTGTCTTTCATAGCTTTGCAACCTCCAAGGTTCAAATGGTGTTCCTTGTTTCTGTTTTGCTACCGCAGTGCTCTCAATTGTGTTCAACTACCTTGTGTTCTTTCTTTCAACTTTTCAACCTCTCAAGGTTCATTGGTTTCACTCATTTGTCAAAGAAGCAACTTAGTTTTACCTCTTCTCTTCCTCTTCCGTTTCTCTCCGATGCCATCCTAGATCTCGGGACGAGATCCTCTCGTAGTGGTGGAGTGTTGTAATGCCCCGAGACCGATGCTCCAGAAGACTTCCAGCTATTCCGAGTTTTGCCGTGTGTTTCTTTTGTGCTTGCTCTTTTATTTTTGCATTGCATCATGTCATCATGCCATCATGCCATTTAATTTTTAAAACTCAACTAAATAAATTGCATAGATCTTTTCATCTATTTAAATCGAGGGAATTCACTTGTGATTTCTCTTTATAACATATTAAAGCCTCTCAATTTTATTAGGGAGCTATATTAAATATTCCACTAATTCGGAATCACCCATAAACACACTTGCAAAATAATTTCGTTCCTTTTTCTACTTCAAGTTTGGTCTCCAAACTTTGCCCTAAATTTCTTTCATCATTTTCCGGAGCCCCACCCGAACATTTTGGACCTTCCTTTTATCAAGTCCTAGTTCAAACCCATTTGAATTAAATTCAAATGAGTTTGAATTTAAATCTTTCGGTCATGCCCACTTCTACTTTTCTTGGATCAAGCTCATTTTTATGAGTCCGGGAAAATTGTCCGCATGCGCAAATTCTTTCCCTAACTCTCTTTTTCTTTTCTTCTCTTTAATTCTTTTATGTTAAAGAAATATGAGAGGAAGGGAGAGAGAGAGCCTGCAACCCAGCCGGCCTCTAAGCCCAAGGCCCAGCTGGCCCCTCCTAACCCTAGCCCGACCATCTCCCTCCACTCTCAACCATCACCGCACCCTGCTCCCTCCCCTTGCGCCGCAACTCCCCTCCGCTCGATCCCCTCATCTCTCGATCGCTCCTCCCTCATCTCCCTCACAGCCTCTCTTCCTCCCCTCGTTCCCCATCGTGCACCGCACCTCTCCACCACCTCGAGCCAGCAGGCCGCCGCCCTGCATCGCCGTCCTGCACCGCACCTCCGCCGGCCTCGGCCTCCCATGGCTGCCTGCTGCTGGCCCCGCTGCCGAGCTCTCCACTGTCGCCCGCACCCCGCATCCTATCATTGCGCTGCCCTGCGGCCTCCTCCTCGTCGCCCCGCGCCTCCCCGAGAGCAACCTCCGCGCTCTCCTCCGTTTTCCCTGCCACCGCTGCATCAACCATTGCCTCCCGAAGCCCCCACTCCGCTCGCCCGCATCTGCCTCTCCGCCCTGCTCTCCTTGCCCGCCTCCTCGTCTACCCGGCACCGCCGCCTTGCCAACTCCACCGCCGGATCTCGCCTCCATCAGGGTTGACAGTAGCAGCAACTGCACCCACCCCCGATGGCATCTGCTGCAACCGCCTCCTGCAGTCGCGCTGCTCCTGAAGATCGAAACCCGGGCCTGTGTGCTCCACTGCTACTTTCGTGGACGACGAGTACCTCTACGACAACCCTGGATGTCTACGAGCTGTGTATCACTACAGCCGGTGTGATTTTTGTCAAGTCCGACTATGACGTGCACGACTACATTCAATGTGGATTTCGTCAAGTACCCCTTCGGATATGCCAAGGTCGACTACGCTCGGCGATGCGACAAGTACCTCTACCGACGACCTCGAACATCTACGGATAATGAACAACTACTTCATCTAAGAAATGTGTACCACTACCGCCGCCGAAGACCGTCAAGTGTACAACTACCGTCGCTGTTGATTCGACAAGAAAACGTGAACCACTACTTCCACGACGACGTGTGTACCACTACTGTCGACCTCGAAGACCCCGTGGACGTCAAGTTCCTTGACGTTACCCCGAACATCTACGGAGTCTGTACAACTACGAAACATGAACGACCACTTCCCTCGACGACCCGAACCGCTCCGAAAACGCACGCTTTGAAGGTATAACCCCGAGACGACCGCCCGTGAACGAATGCTTGTGTGTTGTATGAGATGCTCGAGTTTTGCACCGTGCCCGTTTGATCCTTGCACGTTCCTTCCTCGTTTGCCATGCCGCCGTCCCGTGGGAACCCGGAATTCGGGAGCACCCCACCATCATTGCATGACACGCTCACACTCACTTCCTTTTGCACCGGTATCTCCGTGAGCTACCAGAACCGATATGTTGCCGTGGCACCATTTCCGTTTCACCGCTGTGGCACCTTTTTCCTTCCGCCATGGCGACAAATGCCTCGTATCATGCTCATGTTAACGTTTTCATAAAATTGCATAAACTTGCATATGTCATCCGCATCATGATAAAAAAATCTAAAATGTTTAAAATTGTGTTTGCATTAAATTGCTAAATGACATATGGGGATTTTCCGGAATTGTTGTATGTTGTTTCCGGCCTCATTTAAAATTGCCTAGCTAGGTAGTTTTATTATGCTTCACCTCTTGCCATGTTTAACAACATTTAATATTGTTTGGTAGCTTAAACGAGATTAAACTAAATAAGTGATGTGGTGTTTCGTTAATATGCAACTCGTTGCATATTTAGCTCCACTTAACTTGTAGTGTTGTTTGTGCATATTGCCATGCCATGCCTCGTTAAACCGGACATGCATCATATTTGTTTGTGCATCATGACATGTTTGTTCTTGTGTGTTTACTATGTTGTGTGCTTCTTTCCGGTTTGCTTCTCTCGTTAGCTTCGGTTTCATTCCGGAGTTGTGAGGATTCGTTCGACTACGTCTGCTTGTCTTCTTCATGGACTCGTTCTTCTTCCTATCAGATTTCAGGCAAGATGACCATTACCCACGATATCACTTCTATCTTTGCTTGCCAGTTGCTTCGTTCTATCGCTATGCTGCGCTACCTATCACTTGTTTACCATGCCTCCCTTATTGACATGTCAGCCTCTAACCTTTTTGACCCTTCCTAGCAAACCGTTGTTTGGCTATGTTACCGCTTTGCTCAGCCTCTCTTATAGCATTGTTAGTTGCAGGTGAAGTTGAAGATTGCTCCATGACGGACAGGATTATGTTGGGATATCACAATATCTCTTATATTATTAATGCATCTATATACTTGGTAAAGGGTGGAAGACTCGGCCTTTTGCCTGGTGTTTTGTTGCACTCTTGCCGCCCTAGTTTCCGTCATACCGGTGTTATGTTCCCGGATTTTGCGTTCCTTATGCGGTTGGGTGATTTATGGGACCCCCTTGACAGTTCGCTTTGAATAAAACTCCTCCAGCAAGGCCCAACCTTGGTTTTACCATTTGCCTACCTAAGCCTTTTTCCCTTGGGTTCTGCAGACTCAAGGGTCATCTTTCTTTTACCCCCCCCCCGGGCCAGTGCTCGTTGTGAGTGTTGGTCCAACTTGTCAGCCGCCGGTGGCCACCAGGGGCAACTCGTGGCTGGCCTACCAGAAGTTTGGACAATCCGGTCTGCCCTGAGAACGAGATATGTGCTGCTCCTATCGGGATTTGTCGGCACAGCGGGAGGCTTTGCTGGTCTTGTTTTACCATTGTCGAAATGTCTTGCGAACCGGGATTCCGAGGCTGATCGGGTCTTCCTAGGAGAAGGAATATCCTTCATTGACCGTGAGAGCTTGTGATGGGCTAAGTTGGGACACCCCTTCAGGGTATAATCTTTTGAAAGCCGTGCCTGCGGTTATAGGAAGATGGGAATTTGCTAATGTCCGGTTGTAGATAACTTGACACTTGACCTCTTTAAAACGCATCAACCGCATGTGTAGCCGTGATGGTCTCTTTTCGGCGGAGTCCGGGAAGTGAACACGGTTTTGGGTTATGTTTGACGTAAGTAGGAGTTCAGGATTTCTTCTTGATCCTTGCTAGCTTCACGACCGTTCCGTTTGCTCTCTTCTCGCTCTTATTTGTGTATGTTAGCCACCATATTTGCTTAGTGCTTGCTGCAACTCCACCTCATTATCACTTCCTACCCTTAAGCTTAAATAGTCTTGATCTCGCGGGTTTTGAGATTGCTGAGTCCTCGTGACTCACCAGATACTATCACAATAGTTGCAGGTGCCGATGATACCAGTGCAGATGATGCAATCGAGCTCAGATGGGAGCTCAACGAAGATCTTAGTTGTTGCTATGTGTTGTTTCTTGTTGATCAGTAGTGGAGCCCAGTTGGGACGATCGGGGATCTAGCAGTTGGGTTATCTTCTTTTCTTTTGGCTTCGTCCGTAGTCGGACTATATGTGTGTACTCTGAATGGTGTATGATTTATTATATGGTCATTGTGTGAAGTGGCGATTGTAAGCCAACTCTTTATCCCATTCTTGTTCATTACATGGGATTGTGTGAAGATGACCCTTCTTGCGACAAAACCACAATGCGGTTATGCCTCTAAGTCATGCTTCAACATGTGGCCGCATCGTGGGTGTTACACTATGCGGGCAAGGATATCCGCCGCTTCATTATTTTCTCGGACCACATGGTGGAATTCGAGCCCCTCGAACCGAGCTAACATTTTAAGGACGGCATTGCGGTAGGACACCATTTTTGGGTCCTTGGCATCTAAGTCTCCATTTATTTGAGATATTGTGAGGTTTGAATCCCCACGCACTTCTAGGCGTTGAATGCCCATGGAGACTGCCATCCGAAGACCATGCAACAAAGCCTCATATTCGACTACATTGTTGGAATCTGTGTATAGTATTTGGAGTACGTATTGGACTGTATCTCTAGTGGGGGATGTCAGGACAATGCCTGCCCCCAGACCCGCCAGCATTTTAGAGCCGTCAAAGTGCATGATCTAGTTGGAGTACGCGACGTACTCTTTAGGGAGTTTGGCTTCTGTCCATTCGGCGACAAAGTCAGCCAGTACTTATGACTTAATGGCTCACTGTGGCTTGTATGCTATGTCAAACGGGAGGAGCTCGGTAGCCCATTTAGCAATCCGGCCCGTGGCATCACGGTTATTTATTATATCGTTGAGTGGTACTTCAGAGGCCATCGTGATTGAACGCTCTTGAAAGTAGTGTCGTGGTTTTCGGGATGCCACGAAGACCGCGTATGCTATCTTTTCATAATGTGGGTACCGTGATTTGCATGGAGTGAGGATGGTGGATACATAGTATACCGGCTTTTGAAGCAGGAACTTGTGTCTGTCCGCCTCTCGTTCGACGACAAGCACTGCGCTTACAACCTGCTGTGTTGCAGCTATATATAACAGCATGGGTTCGCCAATACTTGGCGCGACCAGGATTGGATTGCCGGCCAAGAGGGCCTTTATTTCTTCCAGTCCGGCCGTAGCCGCATCCGTCCACTCAACGTGGTCCGTTCATCGAAGAAGGCGATAAAGAGGTAACGCCTTTTCCTCTAATCGGGAGATAAAGCGGCTTAGGGCAGCCACGCATCCAGTTAATTTCTGGATTTGCTTGAGGTCTATTGGGGTAGCCAACTGTGACAGAGCTCGGATTTTAGCTGGATTTGCTTCGATTCCTCTATTGGAGACGATGAATCCCAAGAGCTTTCCGGCAGGTACGCAAAGATGCATTTTTCTGGATTGAGCTTGATGTGATATGTTCAGAGATTGTCGAACGTAACCCTGAAGTTCTCTATTAAGGACTCGACGTGTCTAGTTTTGATGACCATGCCCTCTACATATGCCTCCATTGTTTTGCCGATTTGTGTTTCCAGGCATCTCTGAATCATGTGTTGATAGGTTGCACCGGCATTTTTGAGCCCAAAGGGCATGTTGTTATAATAGAAGGGGCCATATGGAGTGATGAATGCCGTTGCGGCTTGATCGGATTCCGCCATCTTTATCTGATGGTATCCGGAGTATGCGTCGAGGAAACACAATGAGCCGTGTCCTGCAGTAGCGTCGATGATTTGATCAATGCGAGGGAGGGGGAAGGGATCCTTATGGCAAGTCTTCTTGAGGTCCTTGAAATTGACGCATAGGCGCTAGGATTTGTCCTTCTTTGGTACAATCACCAGGTTTGCTAGCTAGTCCAGATGTTTTATTTCTCTCATGAATCCGGCCTCGAGTAGCTTGGCTAGCTCTTCTCCCATGGCTTGTCGCTTGGGTTCTGAAAAGGGCCGAAGAGTCTGCTTGACCGGCTTGTATCCCTTTAGTATGTTTAGGCTATGCTCGGCCAGCCTGCGTGGGATACCTGGCATGTCTGAAGGATGCCAGGCGGAGATATCCCAATTCTCGCGCAAGAACTCTCGTAGTGCGGCGTCTATTGCGGGGTTCAGCTGTGTCCCAATTGATGTTGTTTTTGTAGGGTCCGTTGGGTGGACCTGGAATTTGACTATTTCGTCCGCTGGTTTGAAAGAGGTGGATTTGGGCCGTTTGTCGAGTATCACATCGTCCCTGTCCACTATGGAGCGTAGCGCGGTTAGTTCTTCAGCTGCGAGGGCTTCGGATAATGCCTCAAGGGCCAGTGCGGTGGTTTTATTTTCGGCGTGGAGTGCTATGTCCGGATCACTAGCTAGAGTGATGATTCCATTGGGCCCGGGAATCTTGAGCTTCTTGTACCCGTAACGGGGTATAGCTTGAAAGCTTGTGAATGCGTCCCGCCCTAAAAGGGCGTGGTATCCGCTACTAAATGGGGCTACTTGGAATATGATTTCTTCGGACCTATAATTCTCCAGCGTGCCGAATACCACATCTAGTGTGATTTTTCCCGCACATCGTGCCTCCCGACTAGGGATGATTCCCCTGAAGGTCATGCTGCTCTGCTCAATGCGGCTCTTGTCTATTTCCATCTTGTTAAGAGTCTCCTCGTAGATGAGGTTTAATCCGTCGCCGCCGTCCATGAGCAGTTTAGTAAGCCGAAAGCCGTCCACAATTGGACTAAGGACTAACGCGGCTGGAGCCGGAACTGTTCGGAATTTAGGTTCGTCACTGGCATTGAAGGTTATAACCATGTCGTTCCATGGATTTATTGCTGCAACGTGGCAGACTTCGGCAAGGCTACGGAGTGCTCGTTTATGCCTGTTATTTGCGGCGAAAGTCTCAAAGACTGTCAGTACTTTATTATTATTCTCCGTCGGATGGTGTTCTGTGGTGTTGTTGATGAGGAGATCCTCGCCGCTTTTGGCCACCTGCTGGAGTATCCAACATGCTCTAAGGCTGTGTGTTGGCATGATATCCGGTGTGCTATGGATTTTGCATGGCCCATTGAGCCATCCTTCCAGTATGATTCCGCGCCCTGTATAGGGCTTTGGTTTCTTTGTAATTGGACTGGGTGGCTTGCGAGATCACACCCTTTTAGTTTGGACGAGGGATTTAGTGAGAGCCGGGGGACCCCAGAACTCTGTTTGGGTTTTCCAGGCACTTTCACAGTACTTCTATACTATGGCCGTGTCACGCCCAATATGCGACGCTATCCAAAAGGAACTCGAAGGTCCCACCAAGGATAGACCCGCATAATGAAACGCTTTTGCAAGGTGGATATCATTACATCAACATTACATAATAGATGGGGATACATACATAGGGCATACAATGCCACACCAATACAACATCACAATACATAAGAGCATCATCCGACTACGGATGAAACACAAACAGAAATTCAACGACATCCACCCTGCTAGCCCAGGCTGCCGACCTGGAACCTATCCCCTGATCATAGAAGAAGCAGAAGAAGAACTCCAAGACAAGCAAACATTGCTCTCGTGTCAAGATCATCGCATAACTTGTACCTGCAACTGTTGTTGTAGTAATCTGTGAGCCACGAGGACTCAGCAATCCCATTACCATGGGTATCAAGACTAGCAAAGCTTAATGGGAAAGAAAGGGGTAAAGTGGTGAGGCTGCAGTAGCGACTAAGCATATATGGTGTCTAACATACGCAAATGAGAGCGAGAAGAGAGCAAAAGGAACAGTCGTCAACTAGTAATGATCAAGAAGTGATCCTGAACTCCTACTTAAGTTAAACATAACACAGAAATCGTGTTCACCTCCCGGACTCCACCGAGAGGAAACCATCACGGCTACACACGCGGTTGATGCGTTTTAATTCGGATCTGGTGTCAAGTTATCTACAACCGGACATTAACAAATTCCCATCTACCTATAACCGCAGGCACGGCTTTCGAAAGATTATACCCTGCAGGGGTGTCCCAACTTAGCCCATGATAAGCTCTCGCAATCAATGAAGGATATACCTTCTCCCAGGAAGACCCGATCAGAATCGGAATCCCGGTTTACAAGACATTTCGACAATGGTAAAACAAGACCAGCAAAGCCGCCCGATGCACCGACAAATCCCAATCGGAGCTGCACATATCTCATTCTCAGGGCAACACCGGATGAGACAGGCTACGAGTAAAACCAGACCTCGAGTTGCCCCGAGGGGCCCCGCAGGCGGCTCAGTTTGGACCAACACTTATACAAGCACTGGCCCGGGGGGGCTAAAATAAAGATGACCCTCGGGCTCCGGAAACCCAAGGGAAAAAGGGCTAGGTGAGGCAAATGGTAAAACCAATGTTGGGCCTTGCTGGAGGAGTTTTATTCAAAGCGAACTGTCAAGGGGGTCCCATAAATCACCCAACCGCGTAAGGAACGCAAACTCTGGGAACATAACATCGGTATGACGAAAACTAGGGCGGCAAGAGTGGAACAAAACACCAGGCATAAGGCCGAGTCTTCCACCCTTTACCAAGTATATATATGCACTAATAATATATAAGAGATATTGTGATATCCCAACATAAACCTGTCCATCATGGAACAATCTTAAACTTCACCTGCAACTAACAGCGCTATAAGAGGGGCTGAGCAAAAGCGGTAACATAGCCAACAATGGTTTGCTAGGAAGGGTGAAAAGGTTAGAGGCTGACATGGCAAAATAGGGAGGCTGGAAGAGCAAGCGATAGGTAGCGCAGCAAAGTGATAGAAAGAAGCAACTAGCATAGCAATGATAGTAGTGAGATCCAGGGTAGCCGTCATCTTGCCTGAAATTCCGCAAGGAAGAAGAACGAGTCCATGAAGTAGACGAACCAACGCAGTCGAACGAATCCTCATAATCGCAACATTACCGAAACTAAGAAGCAACACCGGAAAGAAACCAACAACATGGTAAATGCACAAGCATAAACATGGCATGATGCACAAACAAGTATGATGCATGTCCGGTCTAAATAGCATGACATGGCATGGCAAAATGCAACAAGCAACACTACAAGTTAAGTGGAGCTCAATATGCAACGAGTTGCATATTGACAAAACACCACATGGACATATTTAGTTTAATCTCGTTTAAACTACCAAACAATATTAAATGTTGTTAAACATGGCAAGAGGGGAGGCATAACAAAACTACCTATCTAAGCAAGTTTAAATGAGGCCGGAACCACAAAACAACAATTCCGAAAAATCCTCATGTCCATATTCTAGTTTTGGTACTGTTCTGCCTATTACATAATTTTAGAGTTGTTAAACAGGAAAATAAAGTGGACCATGTTAAACTAGGCATTTTCCACCCCATTTACATATAAAGAACATTTAATTCCGAGCTACGGTTATTTAGTTATGAAATAAATTATTTTAACATGGCATTTAAGCAAATTTAATCAAATAGCATTTTAAACATTTTAAACATGGATGAAAGCAGCATATTATGAAACTATATGAAATTCTAAGCATTTTACATATATAAATTATTTACATATGATGCACCATTTGTGAGTTATTAAATGCATGAACTCTAGGGGGTTTTCTGCAAAACAGTAAATCCTGGATAAATAGGAAATTCGCATAGCTGGAAAAAAACATGAACTGGGCCGAATCTGGATGGGCCAACAACACAGAAAAAAAAGGGGGCGCTGGATCTGGCGCTCACCATGGGCCTTGAGGCCGGTCGATTTGGAGAGGGAGGCCTGCAGGGGCGTGTTGGGCCTTGGGGAGGCGCGGCCACGCAGCGCTGGGCCTTGGAGAGGCGCTGGCCCACGCATCAAGGCGACAAGTCAATGACGCGGGCAAGCGGGCGAGCTGCTCGTTCCTGGACAGAACGAGAAGCAGGGCGCTGGTTGCATTCTTCCTCCTCTGGACGCAGGGGATGCAGCGGCGCGAAGCAGGGGAGCAGCAGAGGGACCTGGCGGGGCGAGGGAGCACGGGAACCGGCCGGATCCGAGGCGAGGGCGGTGGTGGAAGGCGACGGCTTGGCGGGTCCATGGCAACAAGGAGGGGCGCGGCTGGAACGGGCGAGGCGCGGGGTCAACACGGAGTTGTCCCGCTCGATGCAGGTGGCACTGCGATGCAGAGGACTTGGCGCGGCGACGCAAAAACTTGACGGCCGGAGGCGAGCGGCGCTGGCGAGGCGGCGGTGGCTCCGGGAACTTGGCAGGGCGGTGGAGCCGCAGGTGAGGTCCAAGACGAGGCAGTCGCCAGATTCGGGGCAGAGGGACTCGTTCCCGGCACCGACGGAGCTGTGGGCAATCATGGCGGCTCCTGGAACACAGGGGAGAGGCATGAGAACCGAGGGAGTGAACCAGAGAGAGGGGGGAAGGAGGAGAAGAAGAGGGGAAGGGGCGACGAGTTCCTGGAGGAGCTCGAGCATGAGGGCGGCGCTCGGGGTGGCTGGGTTGCTGGCGCCGACCGGCGGCGCGGCCGCGATCAGGGACGAAGGAGCTGCGGGAGGCCGGACTTGTCCAGGAGGCAGGGGAGGCAGATGTCCGGTGGCACTGGTTCCTCGGCCAGTAGGAGGGAGGAATCGAATGGAGCCATGGGAGGGCTCTGGTTGGGTGGATCGAAGGATTGGAAGGTGGAGGCAGCACTGTGGTTGGGTGGATGGATCGAGGGGAGACGGTGGTTGGCCCGGGATGGATCTGGGAGGATCCCAAGGTGGGAGGCGAGTGGGTGGATGGCTGGCGGCGGAGATGGAATGGATGGGACACATCCTAGATTTTAGGGTTTGGTCCAAATATATATAGCAAGTGGATTTTCGATAGGGGGATTTGGTCCCTCCGATCGCAATCGGACGGTCGAGAAAATAATGGGTAGGGAGTCCAAATAAAAGAACAGAGATGTTTTAGGGATGTTAGGGGATGATTCGGACTCATTGGTCACGACAGCTCGGGTAGGGTTCGGCGGAGTTTTGGACGCGCGCGCGAGGGGCTGCGAGCTGGCAAGAGAGGGTGGACATTTAGACGAGAGGGGAAAACAAAGACAATGGGGTCCGACGAAAGGCCACGGGGACAAGGGGGGGTTTTGTTGGTCACGGAGAAAGAGAGAAGAGAGGGGTCCAATTGGTCTGAGAGAAGGTCAACAAGGACAAGCGGTCTGACAAGTGGGAATCGAAAACCCGGTCGTTCTCAGAACGTACAACGGAGAGAACCGGGGAAACCCGAACGGATGCAAGTTTTATGAAAATGATGCCGATGCAATGCACATGATGCCATGATGAATGCAACAAACAAAACAAATCACATGACAAAACTCGGAGTAGTTGGAAGTCTTCTGGAGCGTCGGTCTTGGGGCGTTACAACACTCCACCACTACGAGAGGATCTCATCCCGAGATCTAGGATGGCACCGGAGGGAAAAGAAAGAGGAAGATAAGAGGTAAACTAAATTGCTTCTTCGACAAACGAGTGAAACCATGAACCTTGAGAGGTTGAGCAAAATGAAAGAGAGAAAACAACGAAGATGAACGAGATTGCAAACAATCCGTTAGAAAAGAGGAACAAGGAACATTACGAGAACTTGACGGTTGCAAAGACACGAATCAAGAGTTTAGTGGACAAGATAGAATTTGAAACCACTCCGGTTAAAACGAGATAAGAATAAATAAGAATGATATAATTTGGACAGCACTCCGACTGAAAATAGAAGGAATTGAACATGAATTTGACAAGATGAGAGGATACTAGATAAGATCAACAACACACTACCTTCGAAACTATTATAAGAATGGCACAAGGGGTAAGAAAGATTTCAGACAGCTCTCCAGTTGAGGAAGGAGGCAAAACTTGATAAGATGAGAGAACTCGAATGAAAACACGACACGCCGGTTAAATGGATAAGCATGAAAAGAACATGACCTTCACAATCCGACATGATGAGTGAAAAGAGCAACATTACAATGCCTCCGGAAGAAAGAATACAAGATAGATCATTGGAAAAACAGATGGAGGAGAAAATGCCAACTTCTGCCACAAAAGAACTTGGAAAGCACCCTTCCAAGAAGGTTAGAACGGAGTTGTTGGAAAACCAACAATGAAAAGAATAAGTTTGTAGTGGGCTTATGGAAACATCTCAAAATGATGAGGTGACAAACAGCCACTAACTGAAACAATTGCTTGCTTGGGATCAACGAAGAGATGAAAACTGTTTTCGCCAAGAGGATAGGAGAAAACTTGGATCATTGATAAGCACCACAATTAGCAACATTCCTTCGGGAATGCTTTTAGGTGAAATCTTTTACCAAGACAAATCCAACGAAGAGATTCGTGGATTTAAAATACTTCATTCTTGACAACATGTGAATAACGAAACATGAATGGAAATTGTCAAGAATGATATAACACCACATCAAAAGATAAGGTAGAAAGAATTGCACTTCGAAATGCAAGACGAAGAATACTTGAACGCCTCAAAACAAACATGTGTTGAGCACCATGTTTAATTTTTAGAGTGTAGCTTGGCGGATCATGACTCCGAGAGAAAAACTTGAAGAATTATTGAAGAATGAAAAGAATCCTTGACGAACCACCATGTTTAGCCTCCATGAAGAACTCCGGTAATGAAAGGATGATAGAAAGAAAGAGAAGTTGAAAACACAAGGTGAAGCCTTGCGATGATTTAGATGGAGCTTTGCGACGATATAACCGAGAAAACTTGGAACTCCGGAAACGAAAAGATGAAACATCTCGAACCGGGAAATGTGACATGATGAACAACTCCGGAAAGAAGAAACTAGATTACTTGGATGAAACAATAATAATAATTATGTTATGCCTATCCTTCACCAATTTAAATTGATGACAAGCAACGGATTAGGCATACTACTTATTCTCGTAGAAAGGATTAAGAGGGATATAGCGTAAACTTGGGAAGGTATTGATGGAACCACCGGTGGAATTTGGAAACAATGAATAAATTGATATGATAACGAAGGAAGTGAAATCTTGAACGAACCACCGTAAGAATTGAAAATGAAAGTAGAAAAGGCACAATTCACCGGAAAGAATTTGAAAATGAATGAAGATACTTGAAGGGATTTAGATACATGAGAACGAAGAGATCATGAACTTATTAGAGGATATTTGAATGATGCACCGATAAGATTTGGAGAATGATAGCTACACGCTGAGAATGAAGAATTATGACATGATGGCCTTTAGAGGAAAGAAATGGAAACAACTCGTGAAATGCTCCAGATGGGTGAAAAGAATTCTCACAATCGAAAACAATTATGATAGGATGGCATCAAGCTAGAACCATGAATCTTGAAGAGAATGGAGCAAGATTTAAGAGAAACTCTTCTTTGGTCTTCAAAATCCAAAAATGACGACGAGGAACACCACCAAAAATGTTGAGGCACTTCAGATCAAAGAAGAATAGAAATGATGAAGCAACGATCAAAATATTTTGAAAACGATCTTGGAGAAGGGATATGACTGATGAAAATCATTCTTACGTCAAACTTCGAAAAGAATTTGGGAATAGCTCCGGGAAAATAGAAGAGTCAGGTAAGATCCTGGGAAAAGACCTGTGGGTTAGGGCCCACTAAAAAAACCACCGTTGAACGATTTTTAGAAGAGGGATTGCACCAGTAAAATTAAATGGCTTGAATGAGATAACAATCTACAAATAGCTTGAACGGATTAAGAATGGAAACACCAATCTTTTGAGATATCTTCAACACTCCGGAACAAATGAATAGCAAGAGGTGAGTGATTAAGAGGTACACCGGCATGAGAAAGCATTAGGAACGAGGAAAGTAATATGATCAACACTGAAAGCTTGAAATGGATCCACCGGAAAAGAGATGAAGAATGTCGAACAAAAGATAATTCACCGGTTGAAATAATTGATGAAAGATTGAAGAGGCTCCGCACGAATGAGATAGATGGTCGAGAGAGACTCAGACTCCGGGAAGAAAAGGGTGGGAGGGCGGGAAAACAAAGGCAACTTGGGGGCGGATGAAACAAACACCGGTGACAAAAAAACTTAGAGTTGATCTTGTGGATGTTGAAAATGATCGGAACCACTTGAAGAGAAGCACACCAGTTGAAAAAGGATTAACATGACAACCTCAGTGATCAAGAAGGATTTGTACTCCGATAAAAATATGAGAACACCATTTAGGAAAGATATGGATTCAACATTTGACTTCGAAGCAACTCGAATACCACAAATAAAACAAAACAAAGGATTGGCTTGCAGAAATAAGCTGGAACAAATACATATGATAGAGATTTAACCAATCCCATATCATGCATCTGTCGGAAAGATATTCTAGGAGCTACTTGAATTCCCACCTATAAACTCCCGAAGCTTTCTGGTTATGCAATCTGGTGTTCGGGATACAGGGGAAGCAATATATCTCACCCAAACTAACAATACCTACATCCAAGCTGTATCCATCCGTCAACACATAACCAAGAAACCTTCGGAAATCGTGTACCTCAACCTTCGAAAAGCATCCGTTATACAAGCTATGGCAATACTCCCGAACTCTCGCCCCAGTACTGGGTGGCGTCGAGGTTATCTCACCAACAACTGCATAAAAGAGATTTTCGATGTTGGCAAAACTCAGGTATTCCAGAACTGCAACGATAAAATTGTGACGACAACACCTCGGAGCTCAACTCCCCGGGTCAATGCCACATAATAGACAGGTGGCACCAAGAACAATGTTCTCGTCACAAAACCATCGGAACGATTCCAAGATACCCGCATGATCCTAAATTTTTTTTAGTGAAATTTGAGGAGAGGAAAGACAAAATATCTATGTCAGGAGACCTCACCAGAGCAACGAAGGGGCTGAGGAGTAAAAATAATCCTACTCTCCGATATATATAATCCTAAGACTCAAAATAGTTTTCTTCTAGACTCAACAACGGCTAACAAACAAGGGGGCTCCTAATGTCGGCCGAGGCTCTGATTACCAACTTGTCACGCCCAATATGCGACCCTATCCAAAAGGAACTCGAAGGTCCCACCAAGGATAGACCCGCATAATGAAACGCTTTTGCAAGGTGGATATCATTACATCAACATTACATAATAGATGGGGATACATACATAGGGCATACAATGCCACACGAATACAACATCACAATACATAAGAGCATCATCCAACTACGGATGAAACACAAACAGAAACTCAACGACATCCACCCTGCTAGCCCAGGCTGCCAACCTGGAACCTATCCCCTGATCAAAGAAGAAGCAGAAGAAGAACTCCAAGACAAGCAAACATCGCTCTCGCGTCAAGATCATCGCATAACCTGTACCTGCAACTGTTGTTGTAGTAATCTGTGAGCCACGAGGACTCGGCAATCCCATTACCATGGGTATCAAGACTAGCAAAGCTTAATGGGAAAGAAAGGGGTAAAGTGGTGAGGCTGCAGCAGCGACTAAGCATATAGGTGTCTAACATACGCAAATGAGAGCGAGAAGAGAGCAAAAGGAACAGTCGTCAACTAGTAATGATCAAGAAGTGATCCTGAACTCCTACTTACGTCAAACATAACATAGAAACCGTGTTCACCTCCCGGACTCCACCGAGAAGAGACCATCACGGCTACACACGCGGTTGATGCGTTTTAATTCGGATCTGGTGTCAAGTTATCTACAACCGGACATTAACAAATTCCCATCTGCCTATAACCGCAGGCACGACTTTCGAAAGATTATACCCTGCAGGGGTGTCCCAACTTAGCCCATGATAAGCTCTCCCGATCAACGAAGGATATACCTTCTCCCAGGAAGACCCGATCAGACTCGGAATCCCGGTTTACAAGACATTTTGACAATCGTAAAACAAGACCAGCAAAGCCGCCCGATGCACCGACAAATACCGATAGGAGCTGCACATATGTCGTTCTCAGGGCAACACCGGATGAGACAAGCTACGAGTAAAACCATACCTCGAGTTGCCCCGAGGGGGCCCTGCAGGCGGCTCGGTTCGGACCAACACTTAGACAAGCACTGGCCCGGGGGGGGCTAAAATAAAGATGACCCTCGGGCTCCTGAAACCCAAGGGAAAAAGGGCTAGGTGAGGCAAATGGTAAAACCAATGTTGGGCCTTGCTGGAGGAGTTTTATTCAAAGCGAACTGTCAAGGGGGTCCCATAAATCACCCAACCGCGTAAGGAACGCAAACTCCGGGAACATAACACCGGTATGACGGAAACTAGGGCGGCAAGAGTGGAACAAAACACCAGGCATAAGGCCGAGTCTTCCACCCTTTACCAAGTATATAGATGCATTAATAATATATAAGAGATATTGTGATATCCCAACATAAACCTGTCCATCATGGAGCAATCTTCAACTTCACCTGCAACTAACAACGCTATAAGAGGGGCTGAGCAAAAGCGGTAACATAGCCAAACAATGGTTTGCTAGGAAGGGTGAAAAGGTTAGAGGCTGACATGGCAAAATAGGGAGGCTGGAAGAGCAAGCTATAGGTAGCATAGCAAAGCGATAGAACGAAGCAACTAGCATAGCAATGATAGTAGTGAGATCCAGGGTAGCGGTCATCTTGCCTGAAATTCCGCAAGGAAGAAGAACGAGTCCATGAAGTAGACGAACCAACATAGTCGAACGAATCCTCATAATCGCAACATTACCGGAACTAAGAAGCAACACCGGAAAGAAACCAACAACATGGTAAATGCACAAGCATAAACATGGCATGATGCACAAACAAGTATGATGCATGTCCGGTCTAAATAGCATGACATGGCATGGCAAAATGCAACAAGCAACACTACAAGTTAAGTGGAGCTCAATATGCAATGAGTTGCATATTGACAAAACAACACATGGACATATTTAGTTTAATCTCATTTAAACTACCAAACAATATTAAATGTTGTTAAACATGGCAAGAGGGGAGGCATAATAAAACTACCTATCTAAGCAAGTTTAAATGAGGCCAGAACCACAAAACAACAATTCCGAAAAATCCTCATGTCCATATTCTAGTTTTGGTACTGTTCTTCCTATTACATAAGTTTAGAGTTGTTAAACAGGAAAATAAAGTGGACCATGTTAAACTAGGCATTTTTCCACCCCATTTACATATAAAGAACATTTAATTCCGAGCTACGGTTATTTAGTTATGAAATAAATTATTTTAACATGGCATTTAAGCAAATTTAATCAAATAGCATTTTAAACATTTTACACATGGATGAAAGCAGCATATTATGAAACTAGATGAAAGTCTAAGCATTTTACATATATAAATTATTTACATATGATGCACCATTTGTGAGTTATTAAATGCATGAACTCTAGGGGGTTTTCTGCAAAACAGTAAATCCTGGATAAATAGGCAAATTCGCATAGCTGGAAAAAAACATGAACTGGGCCGAATCTGGATGGGCCAACAGCACAGAAAAAAAGGGGGCGCTGGATCTAGCGCTCACCATGGGCCTTGAGGCCGGTCGGTTTGGAGAGGGAGGCCTGCAGGGGCGTGTTGGGCCTTGGGGAGGCGCTGGCCCACGCATCAAGGCGGCAAGTCAACGACGCGGGCAAGCGGGCGGGCTGCTCGTTCCTGGACAGAACGAGAAGCAGGGCGCTGGTTGCGTTCTTCCTCCTCTGGACGTAGGGGAGGCAGCGGCGCGAAGCAGGGGAGCAGCAGAGGGACCTGGCAGGGCGAGGGACCATGGGAACTGGCCGGATCCGAGGCCAGGGTGGCGGTGGAAGGCGACGGCTTGGCGGGTCCATGGTGACAAGGAGGGGCACGGCTGGAACGGGCGAGGCGCGGGGTCAACACGGAGTTGTCCCGCTCGATGCAGGTGGCACTGCGATGCAGAGGACTTAGCGCGGCGACACAGAAACTTGATGGCCGGAGGCGAGCGGCGCTGGCGAGGCGGCGCTGGCTCCAGGAACTTGACGGGGCAGTGGAGCCGCAGGTGAGGTTCGAGACGAGGTAGTCGCCAGATTCGGGGCAGAGGGACTCGTTCCCGGCAGCGACGGAGCTGCGGGCAACCATGGTGGCTCCTGGAACACAGGGGAGAGGCATGAGAACCGAGGGAGTGAACCAGAGAGAGGGGGGAAGGAGGAGAAGAAGAGGGGAAGGGGCGACGGGTTCCTGGAGGAGCTCGAGCATGAGGGCGGCGCTCGGGGTGGCTGGGTTGCTGGCGCCGACCGGCGGCGCGGCCGCGGTCAGGGACGAAGGAGCTGCGGGAGGCCGGACTTGTCCAGGAGGCAGGGGAGGCAGATGCCCGGTGGCGCTGGTTCCTCGGCCAGGAGGAGGGAGGAATCGAAGGGACCCATGGGAGGGCTCTGGTTGGGTGGATCGAAGGATTGGAAGGTGGAGGCAGCGCTGTGGTTGGGTGGATGGATCGAGGGGAGATGATGGTTGGCCCGGGATGGATCTGGGAGGATCCCAAGGTGGGAGGCGAGTGGGTGGATGGCTGGCGGTGGAGATGGAATGGATGGGACAGATCCTAGATTTTAGGGTTTGGTCCTAATATATATAGCAAGTGGATTTTGGATAGGGGGATTTGGTCCCTCCGATCGCAATCGGACGGTCGAGAAAATAATGGGTAGGGAGTCCAAATAAAAGAACGGAGATGTTTTAGGGATGTTAGGGGATGATCTGGACTCATTGGTCACGACAGCTAGGGTCTGGTTCGGCGGAGTTTTGGACGCGCGCGCGAGGGGCTGCGAGCTGGCAAGAAAGGGTGGACATTTAGACGAGAGGGGAAAACAAAGACAATGGGGTCCGACGAAAGGCCACGGGGACAAGGGGGGTTTTGTTGGTCTCGGAGAAATAGAGAAGAGAGGGGTCCAATTGGTCTGAGAGAAGGTCAACAAGGACAAGCGGTCTGACAAGAGGGAATCGAAAACTCGGTTGTTCTCAGAACGTACAACGGAGAGAACCGGGGAAACCCGGACGGATGCAAGTTTTATGAAAACGATGCCGATGCAATGTGCATGATGCCATGATGAATGCAACAAACAAAACAAATCACACGACAAAACTCGGAGTAGTTGGAAGTCTTCTGGAGCGTCGATCTCGGGGCGTTACAGGCCGCGAAATCAGCAAAGTGTGCGATGTCACGGCGGCTTATAGCGTTGAGGATTCCCTTGTCCATGCAGTTTTTGCAAAAGAATGAAATTACGTCTTCCTCGCGACAGTCCTTGACCTTGCTGATTATAAGGAGGAATCTGGCCCAGAAGTGATGCACTGTCTCTTGAGGTTCTTGTCTAATGTGGGAAAGATCGCTTATATCTAGGTGGATGGGTAGATTTAAGTCCAAACCCTGACCCGATCTGAAACCCAGGGGCGACGGAGCTCCCGAGCTTGGCAGCTCGGACTCCAGGATGTTTCCCAATACTTGTGGCCTGTTGCCCGATACTAAGTTCGGAGCCTGGGCCATGTCCTCTCGTAGACGGGCATCCGGCTCGGAGAGCTCGGGAATCCGCACATAGTTCATCCTCAAAATAGAGGAAGAATCGATGTTTTGTTCCTCCACCACCGCTATCTGATGGGTGACCGGCAGAGAGTTAATCTCCCTTTGGTCGCGTTTAAGCCCGATCCGATCATAGTCCGTAGCGACTCCCAGGGCGGCCATGCGATCCAAGAGCTCGTTCATGGAGGAGAGCTCCACTGGATCCATCTGCTCAGTGAATTCCGAGCTGACATGGAGGCTGTTTTTGATGATCTGAGAAGTCATCGTTGGCGTAGTGGCCGAACGGGCGGTCATGAAGAAGCCGCCCAACCGGAGAGTCTGGCCTACAGCCACGGTTCCTCTATAGGTGATGTTGTCCTTGACAACGAGGTGAGCCATCAAGCCTTATTGCGACGGCACAGTGGAGCTCTCAACGAAAAGCACCAATGTCGGTGTCAAAACGGGCGGATCTTGGGTAGGGGTTCCCATACTGTTCATCTAAGGCTAATGGTAACAGGAGGCGGGGGACACGATGTTTACCCAGGTTCGGGCCCTCTCGATGGAGGTAATACCCTACTTCCTGCTTGATTGATCTTGATGATATGAGTATTACAAGAGTTGATCTACCATGAGATCATAGAGGCTAAACCCTAGAAGCTATCCTATGATATGATTGTTGTTGTCCTACGGACTGAACCCTCCGGTTTATATAGACACCGGAGGGGGCTAGGGTTACACAGGGTCGGTTACAGAGAAGGAGATCTACATATCCGAATTGCCAAGCTTGCCTTCCACACAAAGGAGAGTCCCATCCAGACACGGGACGAAGTCTTCAATCTTGTATCTTCATAGTCCAACAGTCTAGCCAAAGTATATAGTCCGGCTATTCGAGGACCCCTTAATCCAGGACTCCCTCACCCCCCCACCACACCAATTTCATAGCCGCCCTCCTCCCTAATGCCAGAGAAATTGTCCATTTGCCGTCGTGCACTGGGCCGTGTGCCTCTTACTCCGTGCTGCTAGAGCTGCCTCGACGACGGCCGCGTGAACCGTACCGGAGCCGATTCACCCCCCCTGTTGTTCACGGTGCTGGAGCGTCTCCAACTTTGGATCTGTCCAGAGTCCCGGCGCTGCTTCCCCGTAGCCGTCGACCATCGCGACATCGCTGTTTCCCTACCGCCGGTCGCCACCGCAACTGCACCGGCCTCACCGACTCGGCAGCTGAACCTTCCTACTTCACCATACCGCCAGATAGGTCGCACCCTCATCTCAAATCACTTTATTTAGGTGTCAGTTGTCTGAATTTTTGTTCTAGGCCTATCGATTCCCAATGGGAAGCAACACCCCTCGAGGCGGCGGAGCTCTTAAGTTGTCGGTTGGCTGGTGTCTAATGTAAGGGTGCAAGGCTGCAAGTTCACCGCGGAAGCAGCGCTTAGATGGCTATCTTAGAGTTGCGTGGGTTGAAGGTACTGCTGCCACCGGATCTGGATGACGGGGAGTCTTTGTGGATTGGCCCGGGGGCGGCGCAACCACGGAAGTGCGGTTGGCTGGGGAGCGGGGTTTTGGCCGGGGCCACAAATGGCGGAGGCAGGCTGCTCTGCCGTTGGTCGCTGGCTCTTCGGGGAAGATACCGAACAGTGTTAGCCGGGAGGCACAAGACGGCCATCAAGCCATCCGGCGTAGATCAGACAGTACCAAATTAAAATAAAATCCTGTGACCCCAATTTAGTCTTTAGTCAACAGACGTGTGACCACTCTCGTACCTTGCTATTGATCTCTTAATGTATTTCTTCAGATCAAAGAGATGTGTCATTCTTAACATTATGCGTTATCTGCATCTTCAACCACACCATCTTACAACTCACCGCAGCTACTCCAACAAGGGAAGCATACACCAGAAGGGAGCTATAGTCCCCACTCAACAGTTCCCTGCATCGAATGCGCGTGCCTGACATGGAAAGCCACAACAACTACAGGGCCATCGACAAGTCAGCACATGATGCTCACTCCTATGGATGGCGGCCAGATAGGTTGTACCCTCATCTTACTTGTGTGCAACATTTATGGCTTTTTTATTCATCTAAGCATGAAAAATAGATTATCACATTTCACTGTATATTCATGCTGATCTCTTATGGGTCTTGTTCAGGAGTTAATGTTGTTCCATAGTTCAGCTAAGATACTTGTTCTTTAGGTAACACCGTTCCATAGTTATCATCCATCAGCCAATGCTATCCAACAGACTGGTGATTATAGTATTATACCACTTCTAGTATTACCTATGTTGTTCTTTAATACTTTTGTGTGCCATCTAGTTAATCTCGAGTACAAACAATACATATTCTGTAGCTTTCATCTGTGTTCTCACTTTAGTTTTTGAGACCCATTGCTGCTAGTTAACCCCAGTCCTACTATTTGTGTTGTCTCCTATAGGTACTCATTACATAAATATAACTACTAGTTGTCTTCCATGAATGTCAGATATAATTGCACACACTGATATATCCACGAGAACCTCACGGAGCAATGTAAAGGCTAATAAACTTGATGCCAATGATACCCAATATGATGGAATATGTAAAGGCAGTTCTTCAGAAGACTTGCAGAAAGATGATGAATCCTCTTCACCCCACAAGGTTCTTGCTCAAACTTGGCCTGTGATATGGGTACAACATGCATATAATGTCCTGGAGTGCATCTACTCTGTTGCAATGCCATGTGCTTAGCATGCTGATCATGCATGTAAATATGTCATGCCTTCCTGTTTTTTAGTACCTACTCCATTCATGATAACATGTTTTCAAATTTTAGTACTGTCATTCTACTCTATCGCAATGCCATCTGCTTAATTTGGACATCATGCTTCTGAATATCTTATGCATTGTTATTCATCAATATGTACTTCATTTGTCTACCATACCATGTTTTTTACATTGAAGTGTTGTTATAGTGCTCTATTGCAATGCCATCTTAGTTTCCAAATCATACACGTGTATGTTGCCTTAGTTTTTTCTGTATGTACTCCGCTAGCATACAGTTTTACATTCAACTAGTGTTTTTTACTGTGTTGTCCTGTCGTATCCCTAGCTCTTACACCATACTCCCTCCGTCTAGATTACATGTTGCCGAAATGGATAAAAAAGGATGTATCTAGAACTGAAATATGCCTAGACCCATCCATTTTTTTCGGATGGAGGGAATACCTGTCAATATGCCATGCCTTTCTACTGTTCAGTACCTATTCCATCTCTCTGCTGTAGCATGTTTTATAATTAAAGCACCATTCTTCTATAAAAGGCATGCAAGGGGAAGACGACTATGTTAGAATCTGAAGGGTTACAAACAAGGCCTTTGCAAAGATCCAAATGTCAGGAGATAATAAACCAACTCCAGTTTTTATAGATACTGCTCCAGCACAGAGAAACCCAACTCCTACTGATAATAAGCAGATTCCAGTGGCCAAAGAACTAGTCTGCTCCAGTACAGCAAAAATATGTCAACTCCATTCTAAGAAGCGTGTGTGTATCCTTGAATCATGAAATTTTATAGCATGCTGATCATATTTTCTACATGTTTCTTACCCATCTCTCTTTTAGAAAATAAGCTTAACAGATAGAAGAATTTCTGCACTGGTATCGTCTGTGAGGAAAGATTCTTGCAGGAATTCTCTATGCTCCAATGCAGATCTAAGTACCTGTTGTATATCACTATATTTTTACATCAGCATGTATTTTGTTAATTGGCGTGAATCCAACCTTTATCTAAACTAAATTAGTTGTAGCAAAATGTATGATGAAAGGCCACAATGTCGATTTTTGTAAGGAAAACTGCCTAGTAGTTTTGCATCCTGAGCTGCATGACAGTACTATCTCATATCAGTGGGTTTGAATACTTTTTTGGTTCTGCAGTGGGTTTTTAGTGTTTTTTACTGTGTTGTCTTGTTGTATCCCTAGATCTTACATCATACTCCATCCGGATTACATGTCACGGAAATGGATAAAACTGGATGTATCTAGAACTGAAATACGCCTAGACCCATCCATTTATTTCCGGATGGAGGGAATACATGTCAATATGTCATTCCTTTCTATTCTTCAGTACCTATCCCATCTTTGATGTAGCATGTTTTATAATTGAAGCACCATTCTTCTATATAAGGCATGCAAGGGGAAGACGACTATGTTAGAATCTGAAGGGTTACAAACCAGGTCTTTGCAAAAGATCTAAATGCCAGGAGATAATAAACCAACTCCATTTTTCATAGATACTGCTCCAGCACAGAGAAATCCAACTCCTACTGATAATAAGCAGATTCTAGTGGCCAAAGAACTAGTCCGCTCCAGTCCAGCAAAAGAATGTCAACTCCGTTCTAAGAAGCGTGTGCGTATCCTCGCATCATGAAATTTTATAGCATTCTGGTCATATTTTCTACATGTTTCTTACCCATCTCTTTTTAGAAAATAAGGTTAAATGATAGAAGACTTCCTTCATTGAGATTGTATTCGAGGAAAATATCTTGCAGGAATTCTCTGTGCTCCAATGCTGATGTAAGTACCTATTGTATGTCACTATATTTTTACATCAGCATGTATTTTGTTAATCGGCGTGAATCCAACCTTTATTTGATCTAAAATTAGTTGTAGCAAAATGTTAAAGGCGCCAATGTTGATTTTTGTAAAGAAAACTGCCTGGTAGTTCTGCATGCTGAGCTGTATGAGTGTACTATCTCATATCATGCACATTACTGAATTGTAGTGCTGCTCCTGTTGCCCATTCATTCATTGTGTCAATGTTGCTTTCGTATTACCTTACCTAGCTGATGATAGTTGTGCCATATTGTGTTAATTTGGTGTAGGATAGTTGCCCAAACTTTCGTTGTGTCAATGTTGCTTTCCTATTATCTGACCTGGCCAATGATAGCTATGCTAGTGTGTTAATTTGGTGCAGGCTGCTGAAGATAAGAGGACAAACTCTGAAAACAGCAAGGCAACCCCATTGTTTCTTTCCAATAAATCTAGGCCAGGTAATATGCCAATAACTCATGATTAATCTATTTGGTTCCCCTCCTAATTTATGTTATCATGTAGTGGTTGAGACACTCTCCACTATACAAGCCTGCCAAAATCGCCATCTGAATCTGTTCAGTATCCTCTGTCTCGAATGCAACGAAAAAAATGTATGTTTGTGAACCAATTAATGGATGAAGCAATGATGGAAATGGTGGAGGAATCAGAGGTGCAGAGTCGTGTGACACAACAACTGATCAATGTTTTCAGAGACAGTGTAGCAAAGCACCAAGAACTTGCCCACATGCTTATGGGCGTCATCCGTGCTGACGTTGTAGATTGTGACGTTGTAGATCCTTAGGTTCTATTCATTTATTTGCACCGGCATCAATCTTTGATTGCCCAGTGGATGTAATTTCCTGTAATATATGCTACATGTGCAACGTTTTTCCCAGTATGCCATACCTTTGCTTGATCGGTTTTGGTCCTGTGCATAATTGCTCGTCGTAATGGGCTCAAATTATCTAATTTTGCCTAGAGATAGGTACAAACTTTAGTGGGCCCGTTAAGTTAATCGGCCGTTACGAGGCCGAAAGTTAATGGTCGGCCCTCTTACCTCCCGGGTCGTTAACAGGTCGACATCGAAACGGGCAATAGGTGGGCCCAATTGATTTCACGGGCTGTTAACAGGCCGTTACTGAGTTCGGGCTACATATGGCCCAACTATACTGTGGGCCTTTAGTAGGCCGAAAGAGACAACGGGCTTGTACTGGACCATGAAGAGCATGGGCCGCTAAGAGGCCAAAAGTCAGGTCATATTGTAAATGGCCCAACTGTGTTGTGGGCCTTTAGCAGGCCGAAAGAGAAACCAGGCTGGTATTGGACTATGAAGGGCATGGGCCATTAAAAGGCCAAAACTCAAGTCCGACTACAAATGGCCCAACTCATTTATGGTCCGTTAACAGGCTGAAAGGCACACAGGGCCGGGCATTGGCCAAACACTTATATGGGTTGCTAAAAGGCCAAAACTCAGGTCTGAGTACAAATGGCCCAACTGATTTATGGGTCGTCAATAGGCTGAAAGAAACACCGGGCCGGAAATTGGCCCAACACTTAAATGGGTCGCTAAAAGGCCAAAACTCAGGTCCGACTACAAATGGCCCAACTGATTTATGGGCCGTCAACAGGCTGAAAGACACACCGGGCCAGAAATTAGCCCAACATTTAAATGGGTCGCTAAAAGGCCGAAAGATGTACATCCTGAAAATTGGCCCATCCATTGAATGGGCCGTTAACAGGCCGAAATCTCATCGGGCCGATATTGATCCCAAATATATAGCAGGTTGTTAACGGGCTCGAACTGACGATGGGCGGCAATGGTGTCAAATCTTTAACGGGCCGTTGACGGGCTGAATTGGGACATCTTGTATGGGCCGTGGGCTTAAATGGACCTGACACAAGTAGGCCTTATATGGGCCGGCCTGCTAAGTTTTACTAGGCTGGCCTTTTTCATCGGAATGGGCCACTGTTGGGCCGTGCCACGTGTCGACCTATCATAGGCGCCTCCTGTCCAATGAGTGGATGACATCTGTCCCAACGGTGAGGCAACACGTGTTTCCTCCGGCCAATGATGATTTTACACGTGGAAAATCCCCATTGGTCCAGGCTGTTAACGGGTTATCGGATCAAAAACCGGACCCGATAGCTTAGCGGCGTTCCGTTACGGTGGATGCCACGTGTCGGTCACCCTTGACGAAATCACTTCTGTGACGCGCGATTTATCGTCATGGAAGTGGACACTTCCGTGATGATAATTTTGGTAATGTCATGGAACACTTCTATGACAACACATGTACGACTATCTTGATTCTGTCATAAAATCATCATGGACGTACATGCATGACAAAAAACACGACCTACTGTGACAAACACATATCATGACGGAAGTGTATTTTTTGTAGTGAAAGCACCTCTTCCCATTGCAAGATAAATAGATCAAGTTGGCCAAACAAAACCCAAATATCAAAGAACAAATACGAGGCTATAAGTAATCGTGCATATAAGAGATCAAAGAAGACTCAAATAACTTTCATGGATAAAAACATAGATCTGATCATAAACTCAAAGTTCATCGGATCCCAACAACCACACCGCCAAAAGACATACATCATATGGATCTCCAAGAGACCATTGTATTGATAATCAAGAGAGAGAGAGACGAAGCCATCTAGCTACTAACTACAGACCCGTAGGTCTACAAAGAACTACTCATGCATCATAGGAGAGGCACCAATGGAAGTGGTGAACCCCTCCACGACGGTGTCTAGATTGGATCTGGTGGTTCTGGACTCTGCGGCGGCTGGATCAATATTGCATCAACTCCCCTAGGGTTTCTGGAATATTGTGGTATTTATAGAGCAAAGAGGCGGTTCAGGGGGCACCCGAGGTGGGCACAACCCACCAGGGTGCGCATAGGCCTCCTGGCATGCCTTGGTGGGTACTGCTCCCCTCGAGCAGTCCCTCAGGTGCTTCCTTGGTCCATTGGCTTTCTTCTGGCCCAAAAAAATTCCTCCAAGAGTTGCATTGTGTTTGGACTCCGTTTGATATTGATTTCCTGCGATGTAAAAAACATGCAGAAAACAGTAACTGGTACTAGGCACTATGTCAATAGGTTAGTACCAAAAAATGATAAATGACTATAAAATGATTGTAAAACATCCAAGAATGCTAATATAACAGCATGGAACAATCAAAAATTATGGATACGTTGGAGACGTATCAGCATCCCCAAGCTTAGTTCCTGCTCGTCCTCGAGTAGGTAAATGATAAAAATGGAAATTTTGATGTGGAATGATGCCTAACATGTTCATCACATTCTTTTCTTTATAGCATGGACATATGGACTTTTATATGATTCAAAGCAATAGTCTAGTTTTGACATGAAGACTTTAATACTCAAGCATACCAACAAGCAACCAAGTCTTTCAAAATATCAACACTAAAGCAAGTTATCCCTAGCCCATCATGCTCAATCATTGATCCATTCATGAAACACACTTGAATATTAGCTACACCCAATGCTCAAATACGATCATAGTGCCCCTTAGTTGGTGCTTTATAAGAGAAGATGGAGACTCAAATTCAAAATAAAAATTGCATAAGTAAAAGAAAGGCCCTTCGCAGAGGGAAGTAGTGATTTGTAGAGGTGCCAGAGCTCAAAGCTTAAATTGAGAGATAAAATTATTTTTGAGAGCGATACTTTTCCTACCAACGAAAACGATTTGGAGCATCCCAACACTTTCCATGCTAGATACATCATAGGCGGTTCCTGTCGGTGTCAAAACCGGCGGATCTCGGGTAGGGGGTCCCGAACTGTGTGTCTAAGGCTAATGGTAACAGGAGACTTGGGACACGATGTTTACCCAGGTTCGGGCCCTCTCGATGGAGGTAATACCCTACTTCATGCTTGATTGATCTTGATGATATGAGTATTACAAGAGTTGATCTACCACGAGATCGGAGAGGCTAAACCCTAGAAGCTAGCCTATGGTATGATTGTTGTTGTGTCCTATGGACTAAACCCTCCGGTTTATATAAATACCGGAGGGGGCTAGGGTTACACAGAGTCGGTTTACAGAGAAGGAGATCTACATCCAAATCACCAAGCTTGCCTTCCATGCCAAGGAGAGTCCTATCCGTACACGGGACGAAGTCTTCAATCTTGTATCTTCATAGTCCAACAGTCCGGCCAAAGCATATAGTCTAGCTGTCCGGATACCCCCTTATCCAGGACTCCCTCAGTAGCCCCTAAACCAGGCTTCAATGACGATGAGTCCGGTGTGTAGATTGTCTTCGGGATTGCGAGGCGGGTTCCATCTCCGAATACTCCAAGATAAATTCCGAACACAAGGACCGTGTCCGGCTCTTCACATACCGCCATAGAGAGAACAATAATCCACAAATCTAATTTGCTGACAGCCCTTCATAGCGTGACAGCATGCCGTGGTCCGGTCATTATTCGAACCGCTTTTCACATCCAGCTCCCGCACACATCGCGAGGCAGTTTCTTTGGCACATCTTGTCAAAGCAGAGATCGTGTCCCCTTATCACGGGATCTCCATCAATACGGGTATGGGTAACCCAACCAGCACCATCAATCGAGGCGCTTGGAAAATAAATGATTTAGAGAGGCAAGTGGGGAGGCGCACATTCTGTATTGCCTATATAAAGGGACAAAGATCCCCCGTTTTCACCCACGCCTTCTTCCTACTTTGCTCATCCGTTCTCGCACCCTCGAGCTCCAGCGCCCAGGTTCTCAACTTCTCCGTAGTACCGCAGCATGTACGGAGCGGGAGGCAAGTGGATGGCCTCCTCTGTCACAGAGGAGAACATTACCAAGCTTCGGGAGGCCGGATACCTGGCCGAGAGCATCACGCATATGCTTCCGGCAGAGGGACATATTACCCCCACCCCAAAGTCTCGGGAGAGAGTAGTATTTCTCCCTCATTTCGTCTGTGTACTAGGATTTCCACTCCACCCATTTGTCCGCGGGCTCATGTATTACTACAGGCTAGATTTTCACGACCTAGCCCTGAATTTTGTCCTCAACATCTCGGCGTTCATCATCATGTGCGAGGCCTTCCTCCGCATCAAGCCTCACTTTGGCCTGTGGCTGAAAATCTTCTGCGTGAAGCCGAAGATCGTGAGCGGCCAACAGGCGGAGTGCGGAGGCGCCATGGTGGGCAAGATGCCCAACATCACATGGCTTGACGGTTCCTTTGTGGAGACCATAAAAGGGTGGCAATCAAGGTGGTTCTACATCACCAAGCCGCACGACGCCAACTGGGTGGCGGCCCCAAATTCAGATTCGGAATCCCCATGCGGCTCACTTCCTGGGAAAACAAGGGCCTGGCCTGGGGCGAACCCACGGAGCTGACCGGACTCGAGACCTGCATCAGAAGTATAAGGGACAAGAAGATCAAGCTCGTCAACATGGTCCAGGTCATGCTCATTCGTCGGATTCTCCCGTGTCAAAGACGGGCATTTGATATGTGGGAGTTCGACCCGGCCGAACACCAGATGCTGCTGGAGCTCTTCGACACGACGCACAAAGAAATCTGGAAGGTGCTGTTCAAGACCGGCGAAGTTCCTCCTCCCCTTTTCGAGGACCATGGGCTCAGCGCAAAGCGCCTCGCTAGTCCGGTAAGTCCTCTGATTATTACAAGATGTTCCTTTCCCAGTACATTCGTGGAAGGATTTTTAATTCACCGTCATGACCAAACAAGACTGGGTGGAAACGGCGGAGCGGATTGACTGTCCGGCTCCGCTGCCTGAGGACCTAGCAGACACACTCCTGACGGAGATGCTGGTTCCGGCGCCTTACAAGGTGCCGGAGGAAAAGGCCGAGAAGAAGGCCACGGGGACCCGGAAGGGTCTTCGGCGCGAGGCCGCACCCGACGCCTCGCCAGAAGATGACGAGGTGCACTCCTCCCACGAAGGGGAGGAGAGAAAGAGGAAGGCCGCCTCAACTGAGGGGGGCGAAGGGTCCAAGAAGGCGGCTGCGGGGACCAGAAAAGGTCTCCGGTGCAAGGCCGTGATAGAATCGTCATCTGAAGATGACGAGGAAGATCCCCCCCCCCCCAAAGACGGGGGAAAACATGAAGAAATGCCCCCTCCCCGTACTGGGGAGGAGAGGAAAAGGAAGGTCGCCCCGTCGGGGGAGGCCGGGACGCCGAAGAAGGGAAAGGCGTCCCTTCCAAATCACTCCTCAACCGCTGCTTATAGCGACGAGGAGTGGCTGCTCAGGGGCAAGCCCCGGGCGAGGTCGTGAGTATCCGCATTCTGTAATATTTTTTCGTGCGACTTTGACCTTATGGCTTGCAATAACGCCGAACACGTATATGCAGTCTGGCCGGGTCCAATCTCGGGGTGTCCTCTTCGGAGGAGTCTTTGGGCGAGACGGAGATGAATTCACTCCGGACGGCCACCTCCCCACGACCTGCGGATGATACCGAGGTGTTGTCCCGAAGGATACCAGAGCGGGAGGCGACAGTTCCGGAGACGCCCCAAGGCAAGATCCCAGACACCGGACGCATGGGGGGTAAGACCCCCATGGATCGTGAAGACGGGAGCTAGAGCAAGCCTGGCTCCCAGCCGATTACTACGCCGGAGCCTCCAAAGGTTCCGGATTCCAAAATGCAGCCCCTCACAAAGGAGAGCGAGCCGGCCGTGCCGATGACCTCCGCCCAGCCGAAGGCATTGGATAAGTTGTTGGAAGTGCTTCGAGGCGCTTCCATCGATGATGAGCACCATACTCTCATGAGTACGGTGATTGAGAAGGTTCGGTTCGCCAAGAGCAGATTGACCGAAGCCTGCACCAGCCTACTAACAGGCTTTGAGGTAAGTAACAAAAAAATGTGAGGAAATATCACCCAATAGACAGTAGCCCCTGATACTCTGGTTGGTGTTCGGGAGAAAAATCCAAACGGAGGGTCAACTAAACAACCACAGGAAGCTAATAGTACTTGTCTTTGTGAACAAACAGGCATTGCTGCTGACCGCCGCTGTGCGCACGGCTGAGGTTGCTGGACTCAAGCGCGAACTGGGGCAGGCCGAAGAAGAGCTCGGCCTCGTGAAGAATCAGCTCGAGGAGAACAAAGGTAAGTGAAACCCCGTCCATGTGTCGTATAGAGGAGAAAAAAGTGATGATGTTAACGAAAAGCATCATGGTTTTTGATAGGGACCGCGACTGAAGTGGTGGCCCTGAAGAAAGCGTTATCTGCAGCCAAAGCCAAGGCGGCTACGGAGCGCACCGAGCGCAAGAATGAAGATGCTAGGGTGGGAGAGGTACAGCAAGAGCTCGGAGAGCTCGGCAAGAAATTCGAGTCCTTGGAGCATGACTTTAAGACGCAAGAGTCGGAGCTTGCGAAGGCCCTCCAGAGTGCGACAGACGCCAAGGCCAAAGCCCAAAAGGCCCTCCAGGAGATCCAGGTGGCCAAGAAGATAGCGGAGGGTAAGGCATTTTTTATGCAAAGCAAGCATGTGGAGGAGTCATTTCTGTTACTTACACGAATTCGAAGCTCTCCAGGCGCTTTTGCAGATCTGCCACACAGCATTACAGATGCCGCGGAGTTCTATTGTGCTGAAGAGGGGAGCTCAACGGAGAAGTTGTTCTGGTCCCAATACATTGGAACCGAACACCCGATGCCTCTAAGTGACCAACTGAAGCAACTGGTCAAACTCCACAATGCGGCTGAATGGGCCATGAAGGACCTCATAGTCTGGATGTGCCCTGGCGAGCCCCTGCCCGGCAGCTATTTTGGCCTGATAAAGCGGATGGTACATGCCTGTCCACGGCTAGAAGTTATCAAGCAGTCCGTTTGTCTTGAGGGTGCCGACGGGCCTTTGCCCGCGCGAAGACGCATTGGGCCAAACTGGATGCTGAGAAGCTCGTGAAGGATGGACCCCCGGAGGGTAAGGAGCATCGATACCCCGAAAAATATTATGATGGCGTTATGAAAGGCGCTCGGCTTGTGGCAAATGAATGTCCTAAGAACATAATTTTTGAGTGAATGTACTCATGTCGTCTTTGTAATATGAGAACGAGTTTGTTTGCGCTATATAACGCTTTGTTTGATTTAAAATATTGCCTTCTCTGTGGCCGTTTATCAAAATCTGAGAGTAGGCAAGTTGTCGGCTTCCGCCCCCTTGTAACTCGTACTGGTGTGTTCGTGGAAAACCCAAACACTCTTTATCCAAATTCTTGGTCCTTTAAGGAGGTGTTTAGCACAGTGAACAAGGCAATCGGACTATTCGGCTTTATAACTCTCACTTGGCCATAGAAGTCTATAATTTTAAATTTCGGTGAAGCCCCTAGTATTAACTGGGGCGCTATACACACCTAAATCGGGCAAAGCCGATTCCTCTCCTGAAGAGAAAAAATCTTTAAGGATTTTAGTACCTCGCAAACAGTGACCAGCTCTAGCCGCATCATGACGGTCAATTTTCGGCTTTCTCTACTGAGGTGCTCGTCCGGAAGAACCGGGACACAATCGCAGTAGTTCTCCTTGCGCTACCTTAGCCGATATAATGGAACATAAGGTACCAAAACAAGGGAGCCGGGCTAACCCAACTATTAACCCAAGACATGATTGAGAGCTGATGCATATAATGCTATAAGTTTGGGGTACCGCACTGTCAAAAGTGTTCGGACTTTTCTTGCCATGTTATGGGGCTCGATAAGAAGTCCCTGGCAAATTGAGCATGCCAAAATGTACGGATGCAATATTAAGTAAATATTCGAGGGAAAATATGAAGATATTAGTAAAAAGCTTACGCTGGTATATCGTTTCCCATTGTTATTTGTATAATACGTTAAGGCGTATGTTTACAATTAATGCATTAAGCGAAAACAAATAGGGCCATTTGCCATGTCCTATCCAAGGGCAGGCTGCATGCAGGTATGTAAAATAGGTATAACGATCATTAACAGAGACCACCTGGGTACTCCCTTGTGTGCAAAGCCGCTTGCGTCCTTGGTGTTCCCTCCTGTGATGAGTCTGATTATCCGATCTCTCTGAGGGGGCTGCCTGAAAGTAGGGTCCTGAAAGAAGAGAAATGGTATGTGGGCGTCATGGCGGCTGAACCACACTGCAGGCCGCATTGTCGTCTGGCCTCCACCATTGCCCATGGTATTTTGAGCGCGTATTTGTGTACGCGTGGCACGAACGCCGCTTGAATGGGGCTGGGGTGGAGGCCAGATTGCTAATCGAGCTCCTGGCATGCCAGGCGGTCCTGTTGCGGGGTGCTTCGAACTCGCTTGACAATGTTCGGGGTTGTCGTTGCCGAATTGGCTGTTTGTCGAAGCAGGCTGCTTTGTACTTCTGCCGCAAGGGCCGCAGTGTGCTCTTCCGTATAGAGGGAGCGGTCTGTGTTTCCATTGACTGTTATAACCCGTGAGGTCCTGGCATTTTGAGCTTGAGGTATGCATAGTGTGGTACCGCATTGAATCGAGCAAACGCGGTTCGTCCAAGTAGTGCATGATAGCCACTACGGAAAGGGACGATATCAAAGATTAACTCCTCGCTTTGGAAGTTATCCGGAGATCCGAATACCACTTCAGTGTTATTGAGCATGTACAGCGGGCCTCTACCCCAGGAATTACACCCTTGAAGGTTGTTTTGATGGGTTTGATCCGTGACGGATCGATGCCCTTTTTGCGCACTGTGTCCTGATAAAGCAGGTTCAGGCTGCTGCCACCGTCCATGAGGACTCGCGTGAGGTGGAATCCGTCGATGATTGGGTCAAGGACCAATGCCGCTGAGCCGCCGTGACGGATGCTGGTAGGATGGTCCCTACGATCAAAGGTGGTCGGGCAGGATGACCATGGGTTGAACTTTGGGGCGATGGGCTCCATCGCATAGACGTCCCTAAGTGCACGCTTTCGCTCTCGTTTGGGGATGTGAGTGGCATAAATCATGTTCACCGTTTTCACTTGGGGGGGGGGATTTCTTCTATCCCCCAGTGTTCGAACGCTGGGGCTCCTCGTCATCATCGCTGTGCAGCCCCTTGTCCTTGTTCTTGGCATTTATCTTGTCGGCCTGTTGTAACACCCAGCAACCTCTGTTAGTGTAATTGGCTGGTTTATCAGGGGAACCGTGAATCTAGCACGAGCGGTCGACTATGCGGTCCAGACTGGACAATCCCGGATTGTTTCTTTTGAACGGCTTCTTCCGCTGACCGGATTTTCTGAGTCCGGCATTGACTGCCGTATCCTCAGCATTGTCGCCATTGTTTCGACGCTTGTGTCTGTTGCGACGTGGCTTTCCATTACCATCACGGGTATCTGAAGTGCCAGAGTTGCCTGGCGCGGTGTTACTGCGAGCCAGCCAGCTGTCCTCACCCTCGCAAAAGCTGGTCATTAGTGTCGTGAGGGCCACCATGGACTTCGGTTTTTCTTGGCTGAGGTGTCGGGCAAGCCACTCGTCGCGGATATTATGCTTAAAGGCCGCCAGGGCCTCGGCATCCGGACAGTCGACAATTTGGTTCTTTTTGGTTAGGAACCGAGTCCAAAATTTCCCGGCTGACTCTCTGGGCTGTTGGGTGGTGTGACTTAAGTCATCAGCATCCGGTGGTCGCACATAGGTGCCCTGGAAGTTGTCGAGGAATGCATCCTCAAGATTTCCCCAACTGCCAATGGAGTTTGCTGGCAGGCTATTCAGCCAATGTCTGGCTGGCCCTTTAAGCTTGAGTGGGATATACTTGATAGCATGTAGGTCATCACCGCGAGCCATGTGAATGTGGAGAAGAAAATATTCGATCCACACCGCGGGGTCTATTGTGCCATCGTATGACTCGATGTTGACGGGTTTAAACCCTTCTGGGAACTCATGTTCCATTACTTCATCAGTGAAGCAGAGGGGGTGTGCGGCGCCTCTGTGCCGGGCTATGTCGCGACACAATCTGATCATGTCTGGTCGGTTATATTCAGCCCGGCCGGATTTATTAATATTGTATCCTGTATGACGATAAGCGTCAGGAGCTGTAGCGCGCCCCCGTGATCCGTGGATCGATCTTGGTTGTCCTGTGTTGTTTTCCAATATGTCTCGTAGGTCCTGTGTATTGCCCCGGGCCGTAGTGAACCGGCGTGGGGGTGCGGGCTGGTATCTGGCCTGATATGCCATTTTATCCCGTCCACGGGGTGTCCGGTCAGCCTCATCCTGTGCTGGAAGTTCAGGCTCTTTGGCCTCTTCTTCTAGCAATTTGTGCTTTGGGTATCCCCTGATGGGGGCTCGAGTCTGTATTCCTCGGACGCCAGGACTTCGGTCCATCTGTCTGTGAGCAGATCTTGATCAGCTTGGAGCTGCTGCTGCTTCTTTTTCAGGCTTCTTGCAGTGGCTATAAGCCGGCGCTTGAAGCGCTCCTGCTCTATGGGATCCTCTGGTACGCCGAATTCATCGTCACCGAGGCTCACCTCATCTTCGGAGGGAGGCATGTAGTTATCATCCTCCAAGTATCCGTCCATCGCCTGTTCGTCTGGGCTGACCTGCCCGTGTTCCTGTTTGGCTTGCTCGAAGGTGGTTTGATCAGGATCGTATTCCTCTCCGGCACCATCTGGATTTTCTTCTCCAGTGCCGGTGTTGCTATGGTGGGGCTTGGAGCGGCGTCGGTGACGCCCATGCTTTGTTTCTTCCCTGAGGGGTTATCTCCTGTTG
>NC_041393.1:550760806-550829337 GCF_002162155.2 Triticum dicoccoides | reverse complement strand
TGTCTGTGAGCAGATCTTGATCAGCTTGGAGCTGCTGCTGCTTCTTTTTCAGGCTTCTTGCAGTGGCTATAAGCCGGCGCTTGAAGCGCTCCTGCTCTATGGGATCCTCTGGTACGCCGAATTCATCGTCACCGAGGCTCACCTCATCTTCGGAGGGAGGCATGTAGTTATCATCCTCCAAGTATCCGTCCGTCGCCTGTTCGTCTGGGCTGACCTGCCCGTGTTCCTGTTTGGCTTGCTCGAAGGTGGTTTGATCAGGATCGTATTCCTCTCCGGCACCATCTGGATTTTCTTCTCCAGTGCCGGTGTTGCTATGGTGGGGCTTGGAGCGGCGTCGGTGACGCCCATGCTTTGTTTCTTCCCTGAGGGGTTATCTCCTGTTGCCTCCTCGCCATTGTTTTCTTTGGGAGTATCCACCATATATATGTCATATGAAGAGGTGGCAGTCCAGCGCCCTGTGGGCGGTGGTTCCTGTTCTTCTCCCGCATCGTCGTCTATACACTCAATGTCTTCGGAGTCGAAGTTAAGCACGTCGGTCAAATCATCTACCGTGGCTATTAAGTGGGTGGTGGGTGGGTAACGGATTTCTTCGTCACCAGCTTCCCGCTCGAGCCGGACATAGTTTGGCCAGGAGTCTCCTGACAGAGAGAGAGACCTTAATGAATTTAGCACGTCTCTGAAGGGTGAGTGCTGAAAGATATCCGCGGTGGTGAACTCCATAACCGGAGCCCAGTTAGATTCGATGGGCACGGATGCGCGCGGTCCGGAACATACGGCCGGAGACAACTCCGGGGGTCCGGAGGTACAGATTTCCTTATGAGAGGAGTCTATGCTCGGCTCCAACGCCGATGAGTGTGCGGCCTCCGGGGTAGGGTCCATCCACCCGTCCTCGGAATACACGACCTGCTCTGGAACAAAGTCCAGAGCCGTAGCAGGTGCGATGTTCTGAATACTATCCGACTGCAGATCTAGGTCATGCACGTCATGATCGTTCGGCGCTCCTGACATGGGCCTGAATCCGTCGAAGATCAAGTCTCTGCGGATGTCGCCAGTGTAGTTTAGGTTTCCAAACCTGACCTGATGGCCTGGGGCGTAGCTATTGATCTGCTCCAGATGGCCAGGCGAGTTGGCCCGTAGTGCGAAGCCGCCGAACATGAAGATCTGTCCCGGGAGAAAAGTCTCACCCAGAACGGCGTTGTTGAAGGTTGGAGAAGCCATCGAGCCTTACAGCGACGACACAAAGGAACTCTCAATGAAAGCACCAATGTCGGTGTCAAAATCGGCGGATCTCGGGTAGGGGGTCCTGAATTGTGCGTCTAAGGCTAATGGTAACAGGAGACTGGGGACACGATGTTTACCCAGGTTCGGGCCCTCTCGATGGAGTTAATACCCTACTTCCTTCTTGATTGATCTTGATGATATGAGTACTACAAGAGTTGATCTACCACGAGACCGGAGAGGCTAAACCCTAGAAGCTAGCCTATGGTATGATTGTTGTTTTGTCCTATGGACTAAACCCTCCAGTTTATGTAGACACCGGAGGGGTCTAGGGTTACACGGAGTCGGTTTACAGAGAAGGAGATCTACATCCGAATCTCCAAGCTTGCCTTCCACGCCAAGGAGAGTCCCACCTGGACACGGGACGCAGTCTTCAATCTTGTATCTTCATAGTCCAACAGTCCGGCCAAAGCATATAGTCCGGCTGTCCGGATACCCCCTTATCCAGGACTCCCTTAGTTCCCAAACAGAAAATAAAGTTTACTTTTTTCCACCATAACTTTCACTTTCCATGGCTAGCTGTATCCACGGGTGCCCTCCATATCAACACTTTCCAAAGCATTTATTATTTGACAACATAAAGTAAATTCATTTATTCATTTCGGGACTAGGCATCCCTAGTACCTTTGACGTACTCTCGTGCAATGACAAGTGAATAAACAATCTTCGTGAGAATAACACATCTAGCATGGAAAATATTGGCTACCATTTACTGCCTCGTGAGTAGTAGAGTGATGTCTACTATGCAACCTTCTTCTTGTAGACGTTGTTGGGCCTCCAAGTGCATAGTTTTGTAGGACAGTAGCAAATTTCCCTCAAGTGGATGACCTCAGGTTTATCAATCTGTGGGAGGCGTAGGATGAAGATGGTCTCTCTCAAACAACCTTGCAACCAAATAACAAAGAGTCTCTTGTGTCCCCAACACACCCAAAACAATGGTAAATTGTATAGGTGCACAAGTTCGGCGAAGAGATGGTGATACAAGTGCAATATGGATGGTAGATATAGGTTTTTGTAATCTGAAATTATAAAAACAGCAAGGTAGCAAGTGGTAAAAGTGAGCGATAACGGTATTGCAATGCTTCGAAACAAGGCCTAGGGTTCATACTTTCACTAGTGCAAGTTCTGTCAACAATAATAACATAATTGGATCATATAACTATCCCTCAACATGCAACAAAGAGTCACTCTGAAATCACTAATAGCGGAGAGCAAACGAAGAGATTATTGTAGGGTACGAAACCACCTCAAAGTTATTCTTTCTGATCAATCCATTGGGGTATTCCTGTAAGTGTCACAAACAGCCCTAGAGTTCGTAGTAAAATAACATCTTAAGACACAAATCAACCAAAACCCTAATGTCACCTAGATACTCCAATGTCACCTCAAGTATCTGCGGGTATGATTATATGATATGCATCACACAATCTCAGATTCATCTATTCAAACCAACACAAAGAACTTCAAAGAGTGCCCCAAAGTTTCTACCGGAGAGTCAAGACGAAAATGTGTGCCAACCCCTGTGCATAGATGCCCAAGGTCACATAACCCGCAAGTTGATCACCAAAACATACATGAAGTGAATCAATAGAATACCCCATTGTCACCACGGGTATCCCACACAAGACATACATCAAGTGTTCTCAAATCCTTAAAGACTAATTCCGATAAGATAACTTCAAAGGGAAAACTCAATCCATTACAAGAGAGTAGAGGGGGAGAAACATCATAAGATCCAACTATAATAGTAAAGCTCGCGGCACATCGAGATCATGCCAAATCAAGAACATGAGAGAGAGAGAGAGATTAAACACATAGCTACCGGTGCATGCCCTCAGCCCAGAGGGTGAACTACTCCCTCCTCGTCATGGAGAGCGTCGGGATGATGAAGGTGTCCACCGGTGATGATTCCCCCCTCCGGCAGGGTGCCGGAATAGGGTCTAGATTGGTTTTTGGTGGCTACAGAGGCTTATGGCGGCGGAACTCCCAATCTAAAATATTTTCTGGAGGTATAGGGATTTATAGGAGAGGTTGGCGTCGAGAACAAGTAAGGGGGCCGCACGGAGAGCCCACGAGGCATAGGGCCGCGCCCCAGGGGGGTGGGGCTCCCTCCATCCTCGCGGCCCCACGGGACTCCCCTCCGATAACTTTTCGTTCCGGTATTTTTTATATTTTCCAAAAAAAATCTCTGTTGATTTTGTGCGCATTCCGAGAACTTTCATTTCTACACAAAAACAACACCACGGTTGTTCTACTGAAAACAGCGCCAGTCCGGGTTAGTTCTAATCAAATCATACCAAAATCATGTAAAACTATTATAAACATGGCATGAATACATCAAAAATAATAGATACATTGGAGACGTATCAACATCCCCAAGCTTAATTCCTTCTCGTCCTCGAGTAGGTAAATGATAAAAATAGAATTTTTGATGTGGAATGCTACCTAACATATTTATCAATGTAATCTTCTCTATCGTGGCAAAAATATTCAGATCCATAAGATTTAAAATAAAAGTTTAATATTGACATAAGAATGATAATACTTTAAGCATACTAACAAAGCAATCATGTCTTCTCAAAATAACATGGCCAAAGAAAGCTATCCCTACAAAATCATATAGTCTGGTTATGCTCTATCTTCATCACACAAAGTATTTAATCATGCACAACCCCGATGAAAAGCCAAGAAATTGTTTCATACTTTTGATGTTCTCAAACCTTTTCAACTTTCACGCAATACACGAGCGTGAGCCATCGACATAACACTATGGGGGGAATAGAATGGTGGTTGTGGATAAGACAAAAAGAAGAAGTCTCACATCAAATAGGCATATCAACGGGCTATGGAGATGCCCATGAATAGATATCAATGCGAGTGAGTAGGGATTGCTATGCAATGGATGCACTAGAGCTATAAGTGTATGAAAGCTCAAAAAGAAACTAAGTGGGTGTGCATCCAACTTGCTTGCTCATGAAGACCTAGGGCATTTTGAGGAAGCCCATCATTGGAATATACCAGCCAAGTTCTATAATGAAAAATTCCCACTAGTATATGAAAGTGACAACATAGGATACTCTCTATCATGAAGATCATGGTGCTACTTTGAAGCACAAGTGTGGTAAAAGGATAGTAGCAACACCCCTTCTCTCTTTTTCTCTCATTTTTTTTTATTCTTCTCTTTTTTTGGCCTCTTTTTTTATTTATTTTTTGTCCGGAGTCTCATCCTGACTTGTGGGGGAATCATAGTCTCCATCATCCTTTCCTCACTGGGACAATGCTCTAATAATGAAGATCATCACACTTTTATTTACTTACAACTCAAGAATTACAACTTGATACTTAGAACAAAATATGACTCTATATGAATGCCTCCGGTAGTTTACCGGGATGTGCAATGAATCAAGAGTGACATGTATGAAAGAATTATGAAAGGTGGCTTTTCCACAAATGCGATGTCAACTACATGATCATGCAAAGCAATATGACAATGATGAAGCATGTCACAATAAACGGAACGGTGGAAAGTTGCATGGCAATATATCTCGAAATGGCTATGTAAATGCCATAATAGGTAGGTATGGTGGCTGTTTTGAGGAAGGTATATGGTGGGTGTATGGTACCGACAAAAGTTGCACGGTACTACAGAGGCTAGCAATGGTGGAAGGGTGATAGTGTGTATAATCCATGGACTCAACATTAGTCATAAAGAACTCACATACTTATTGCAAAAATATATTAATTATCGAAACGAAGTACTACGCACATGCTCCTAGGGGGATAGATTGGTAAAAAAGACCATCGCTCGTCCCCGACCACCACTCATAAGGAAGACAATCAAAAAATAAACCATGCTCCAACTTTATCACATAACGGTTCACCATACGTGCATGCTATTTGAATCACAAACTTTAAAACAAGTATTTCTACAATCCACAATTACTCACTAGCATGACTCTAATATCACCATTTTTATATCTCAAAACAAGCATAAGGAATCAAACCTCTCTTAGTATTCAATGCACTTCATATGAAAGTATTTATTATATCCTTCTTGGATGCCCATCATATTAGGACTAAATTCATAACCCAAGAAAATTACCATGTTGTTCTAAAAGACTCTCAAAATAATATAAGTGAAGAATGAGAGTTCATCTATTTCTTCAAAATAAAACCAGCGTCATGCTCAAAAAGATATAAGTGAAGATCAATGAGTAGTCGAATAATTATGTGAATATGTGAAGACTCTCTAACATTTAAGAATTTCAGATCTTGGGATATTATTCAAACAGCAAGAAAACCAAAATAAAATAACATGACGCCCCAAGCAAAACACATATCATGTGGTGAATAAAAATATAGCTCCAAGTAAAGTTACCGATGAACGAAGACCAAAGAGGGGATGCCTTCCGGGGCATCCCAAAGCTTAGGATCTTGGTTGTCCCTGAATATTAACTTGGGGTGCCTTGGGAATCCCCAATCTTAGGCTCTTGCAACTCCTTATTCCATAATCCATCGAATCCTTACCCAAAACATGAAAACTTCACAACACAAAACTCAACAGAAAATCTTATAAGCTCGGTTAGTATAAGAAAATAAATCACCAATTTTGGTACTGTCGTGAACTCATTATTTATTCATATCAGGGTAATATCTACTGTATTCCAACTTATCTATGGTTCATACCCTCCGATACTAATCATAGATTCATCAAAATAAGCAAACAACACATAGAAAACAGAATCTGTCAAAAACAGAAGAGTCTGTAATAATCTGTAACTCTCGAATACTTCTGTAATTCCAAAAATTCTAAAATAAATTGGTGGACATGAGGAATTTGTCTATTAATCTTATGCAAAAAGAATCAACTCAAAATCACTCTTCTGTAAAAATTAACAGCTAATCTCGCGAGCGCAAAGTTTCTGTTTTTACAGAAATATCACATTAACTTTCACCCCAAGTCTTCCCAAAGGTTCTATTTGGCACTTTATTGAAATAAAAGCTATAAAACATGATTAGTATAGTAGCTTAATCGTTTCGACACACAAAAATAGTAAGGGTAAATGTTGGGTTATCTCCCAACAAGCACTTTTGTTTAATGCCTTTTTAGCTAGGCATGATGATGACAATGATGCTCACATAGAAGATTGAAACACAATGGCACATCATGAAGAATATGACTAACACATTTAGGTCTAACCCACTTCCTATGCATATGGATTTTGTGAGCAAACAACTTATGGGAACAAGAATTAACTAGCATAGGAAGGCAAAACAAGCATAACTTCAAGATTTTAAGAACATAGAGAGGAAACTTGATATTATTGCAACTCCTACAAGCATATATTCCTCCCTCATAATAATTTTTAGTAGCATCATGAATGAATTCAACAATATAACTATCACATAAAGCACTATTTTCATGATGCACAAGCATGGAATTTTTATTACTCTCCACATAAGCAAATTTCTTCTCATGAATAGTAGTGGGAGCAAACTCAACAAATAACTATCATGTGAGGCATAATCCAATTGGAAATTAAAATCATGATAACAAGTTTCATGGTTATCATTATTCTTTATAGCATACATGTCCTCACAATAATCATCATAGATAGGAACTCTGTTCTCATAATCAATTGGAACCTCATCCGAAATAGTGGATTCATCACTAAATAAAGTCATGACCTCTCTTGTCGGTGTCAAAACCGGCGGATCTCGGGTAGGGGGTCCCGAACTATGCATCTATGTGGATGGTAATAGGAGACAAGGGACACGATGTTTTTACCCAGGTTTGGGCCCTCTCGATGGAGGTAAAACCCTACTCCCGCTTGATTAATATTGATGATATGGGTAGTACAAGAGTAGATCTACCACGAGATCAGAGAGGCTAAACCCTAGAAGCTAGCCTATGGTATGATTGTTGTTCGTCCTACGGACTAAAACCCTCCGATTTATATAGACACCGGAGAGGGCTAGGGTTACACAGAGTCGGTTACAATGGGAGGAGATCTACATATCGTATCACCAAGCTTGCCTTCCACGCCAAGGGAAGTCTCGTCTGGGCACGGGACGAAGTCTTCACTCTTGTATCTTCATAGTCCAGGAGTCCGGCCAAAGGTCATAGTCCGGCTATCCAGACACCCCCTAACCCAGGACTCCCTCAGTAGCCCCTGAACCAGGCTTCAATGACGACGAGCCCGGCGTGCAGATTGTCTTCGGCATTGCAAGGAGGGTTCCTCCTCTGAATACTTCATATAAGATTTTGAACACAATGATAGTGTCCGGCTCTGAAAAACAAGTTCGACATACCTCCGTAGAGAGAATAATATTTACACAAATCTAATCTGCTGACGTATTCCGCAACGTGACATCACGCCATGGCCAAGCCTTTATTCGTTTTACTGTCCCACCTCAGCACGTTTAGCGATACGGTTTCCTTGGCATGTCTTGTCAAAGTAGAGATCGTGTCCCCTTATTCCGGGATTCTCATCAATACGGGCATGGGTAACCCAACCGTGCCTATTGGTATGTCTCCCAATTGAAGGCGAGTCCCAAACGGTCACGAGGAGGGCTCTTGGTATTCAACCTCTTTATAAAGAGACCAAGGCTCGACTCCTTTCTTTCAATCTCAATCAAATCCGCCCCTTACCTTGAGTTCCAACACCCAAAGCTCCAGATTCAGGCGCTTCGGACTTCAGACGATGTCCGGCTCCGACCTTCAAGGCCGGTGGATGCCTTCCTCCGTTACGGAAGAAGACGTGCTAAAGTTAAGAGATGCTCGGTATCTAACCGGCGAAATCTCGCATAGGCTGCCTGCTCAAGGGCAGGCCATTCCCACTCCCAAGCCTGGTGAGATCATGGTGTTCGCGTCTCACTTCCTTCGGGGGCTAGGCTTCCCGATTGAACCCTCCGTGAGGGGGCTCATGTTTTATTACGGTCTGGAATTTCACGACTTAACTCTGGAGTCCATCCTCCATATCTCATTGTTCATTGTCATGTGCGAGGCCTTCCTCCATATTACTCCTCACTTCGGATTGAGTCTTAAGACCTTCAAAGTAGAGCTGAAGATGATCGAGGGGCAGCACGCGGAGTGCGGAGGTGCTGTTATAAGCAAGATTGCCGACGCTCCATGGCTCGACGACACTTTTCAAGAGGAGTTCAACTTATGGCAACGAGAGTGGTTTTATATCACAGTTCCCAGGGGCACCAAATGGGTGGCACCACCTGCCTTTCGCTCGGGTCCCCCACCACAACTAGCGTCATGGGTCAATAAAGGGCTTAACTGGGGGTCGTCCAAGGACATGCCCTTATTGCATGGCCGCATTCGAGATCTCCTAGAAAGAGATATCAATCTGGCCGTAGTGACGCAGGTTGTGTTGATTCGCCGCATACTGCCCTGCAAACGTTGCCCCCTCCGCCTGTGGGAATTTAATCCGGAAGGACCGCGAGCCCTCCAACATTTTATGGGCGCGACGCCCATGGAGATGTACAAATTGTTCTTCAGATCACAAGCAATGTGTCCGGACTCGTCCGAGGACGCAGGTCTGAGCTGCAATCGCCTGGATACTCAAGTAAGTAGTCCTGTACCCGGACAGATTATCCGCATATTTATCATAAAATTGCCCTTAAAAGAGTTATCCTTTAAACAGGAGTGGATAGCAAAAGCAAAGCTTATCAGGTGTCCGGCCCCCCTCCCTGAGACCACGCCGGATCCCGTGTTAACCAGGATGCTGGAGGTTGCGCCTTTAGAAGAAGCCGAAGAGGGGAACAAGGAAGCTACCGCCTCCGCGAAAGAGGCTGTCAGGAAAGGAGGAATCGAGAATTCCTCTAACTAGGGGAAGAAGAGGACCTCCTCTGAAGACCGGGAGGTGATGGCCTCAAAACGGGGGAAGAAATCTTCGTCAGAGGGTCCGGCGCCAAGGAGTGCCTCAGTCGCATTGCGCCCCCAAGGGAATCAGCTCTCCACCGAGCCGTAAGTAAAGAGAGGGGTTTTAAAATGAAGGACATCCCTTCTCTATTTCGGATGAAGATAACCGAAGTTTTACCTTGTAGTTTGGATCTCAGCCCTTCTCAGCAGAGCTCATCTTCAGGGGATCTTCGTCCGGAGATGATGGAGAGCGGGACGCCTCCCCCTGCCGTACCGCCTTGCAAGGCGGGCGACCCTGAGGTGTCGTCACGAAGAGTTTCTTCGAATCCGGCGGGGCCAGAAGGCAGTCATATGGCCCCCCAAGGCCCTCCGTGTCCGGCCTTCGAAAAAGGCCATCGGAAGAGTCCGGCACTGTCCGGTGGACGGTCGGAGGAGCTAAAGGGTCTGCTCGGGCGAGCGTCTATCTCAGAAGAACATCGTGCGTTGATGGATACGGTGATTGGAAGGATTTCATCCTTGGAGAGTGGGTTGTACGAGGCCGTGAGGAGTTTACTGACAGGCTTTGAGGTACGTGAAATGATGTACCTTTTGACAGATCCGCATATATAAGATGCGCCCTGTATAGATAGTAGCCCCTGAGACTCTGTGCGTTGTCAAAAATGACGGCGCGCCGAGGATCATAATCCCAGGTATAATATGTCGCCTTTCCTATGTAGGTGGCGAAGTGTCCGGTGTCTAGCCGAACTATTTAATTTGCCGAGCTAAAGCGGCAACTTGACGTGGCAGATGCCGACATCGCGTTTGTCAACAAGTGGCTGGACGAGACACAAGGTATGTAATTTCTCCGAAGACACCTGGTAGGAGGAGCTTGATGCTCGTACCTTACCACATGTGTGCTTGATGCAGATAATGCCGTTGCCATGGAGGACCTTCGGGCGAAACTTGCCCATGCCAAGGAGCAGGCTAGGAAAAGCTATGCGGCTGCCTTAAAGGCGACTGAAGAGCTGAAAGCCGAACAGGCTGCTCACTGCCAAAGCAAGAAGGAAATGGCCGAGATGGCTGTAAAGTTGAAGAATGCTACCGACCGCTGCAAGCTTCTTGAAAAAGAAGATCAGGTGGCACAAAAGGACCTAGAGAAGGTCAGCACCGAGGCCAACGATACTCGCTCTGCGATGAGAGCTATGAAGGGGGAGCTACGTCAAGCCGGAGATATCACGTCTGGAAAGCCCTATATGCTGCGAATGAAGTTCGGGGATCCTAAATATGCTTCATTGGACCGGAAGTGGAGTGCGGCGAACACTTATCTGGACTTGGCGGCGAGTGCCGCGGATGCGGCCGAACACTTCCGCGATCAAAATGACCACGAAGTGGAAATGCTTTTTTGGTCACAGTTCCATAGTCCAGAGCGCCCACTTTCAGTATCCGATCGTTTGGCCGCATGGGCGGAGCTGAATAGGTTATCTGGACTCGCCATGAAGCATGTCGTGAGTCATCTGTGGCCCAAAAGGCCCGAGCCGAAGAGTTATTTTAGCTTGATGTAGCAGTTCCTCGGTGCGGTGCCGCATATTAATGCAATGAAGAGGTCAGCGTGCATAGAGGGTGCGTAGATGGCTCTTGCCCGTGTCAAGACATACTGGGCGGAGATGTCGGCCGCTGTTGTTGCATCCCAAGATTCAGACGAGAGCCGAGTACCTGCCGAGCACTATTTTCAGGAAGTTCTGCAGGGCGCTCGTTTAATAGAGACGCAGTGCTCGAAGGATGTTATGTTCGAATAACATGTATTATTGTAAAACAATGTTTCGATGGAATATAAAGGCTTTTTATACTTGTGCCTACAAGAATTAGAATACCTCCTGTGCGGCCGTTAATGTATATGTGTATATAACCTGAAAGATGGCAGTCTTCGGCTTCATCCCCCATGCATATAATGCGGGGGTGTTCGCAGAAGGCGCATTTTCACACTTGATCCAACGTCTTGGTCCTATTAAGGAGGTGGTAGCGCAGCGAACTAGGCAACCGGACTATAATGCTTTATCACTTTCACTTAGCCATAGGAGTTTGACAGTGGGGCTACTATATAGCCCCTAAGGGCACCGTGCTCACCCGAATTCGGGGCGCGTGTGTGCCTGGCCAGGAAACAGCCGTTCGTTAATGCGGAGGAATCCGAAAGATTCTGGCGGGTCATCGAGTCGTTGACCAGTCTCACGCTATATCATGACAGTCAGTTTTCGGCTTTCTCTACTGAGGTGCTCGCCTGGATGAACCGGGGCACAATCGCAGTAGTTCTCCTGGTGCCACCTTAGCCGATAGAGCGGAACGTAAGGCAGCAAAACACAGGAGCCGGGCAAACCCAACATTTGACCAAAGACATGATTCGGAGCTGATGCATATAAGGACAAACTCGCGACGCCAAACACTCCCTAAGGTATTCGGTCCTTATAAAAACAGGCTGAACAACGCCCTTGGTAAGAAGCCCCTAGTGTCCAGGTACGCGCAAAATTCTGACGTGGCCACATGCCAAGACGCCAGCCTCCTCCTTGGTTATAAAAAGAAACCGGGGGATGTGTATCAACAAGAGACAGTAAAAAAGGTTTAAGCAGGGTCTTAATCTGAAAAGAATCCTTGGAGCGGGTCCCTACTGCAAGTCTGCGCCTGTGTATCCGTTGTGTCGTATCCTGGACGGGTGTAGCACGGTGTTCATCTGTAAAAGAGAGGAACTTAATTGAAAAAGATCGTGCGAAAATCTATGTTGTATTAAATAAACAAAGTATAATTCAGAGAATGGGTAGAATTGAGCTTTATTGTCTCGTGTTGTACTCGTGCGGAGCCGCTTGTACGGGGATATGCGGCTAGTAAGCCCTTGTATGTGTACGCCGGACTCATCTAGCCATGTCTGGGGTCTGAACGACCTGTTTAGGTGCTTTGACTAGTGAAGCTGGTTTAGTGTGTGGCTATCAAGGTAGCCGCACAGTCTTCCGCGCTCGAGGGACACTCGATATTTCCCTTTAATGAGATGATGCCTCGCGGACCAGGCATTTTAAGCGTAAGGGATGCATAATGCGGTATTGCATTAAAGCGGGCAAAAGCTTCGCGTCCCAGTAGTGCTTGATAGCTACATGTGAATGGGGCGATGTGGAAAGTTAGCTTTTCGCGTCGGAAGTTGTCGGGGGAGCCGAACACAACTTCCAACAGGAGAGAACCCATACAACGGGTATCTGGGCCTGGTGTTACCCCTTGAAAGGACGTGTTGCCATGGCGAATTTTTGTTGGGTTTATCCCCATTCTGCGGATTGTGTCCTGATATAGCACATTTAGTTCACTGTCGCCATCCATTAGGACTTGTGTAAAGTGGAGTCCGTCAATTATCGGATCTAATACCAAGGCAGTCCAGCCTGCATTCCGGATACTTCTAGAGTAATCCTGATGGTCGAAGGTGATTGGTTGTAACAACCAGTGGCGGGACTCCTCTAGGACAGGCCGTATGGCGCGTATCTCTATAGGCGCCACTCTGTTTTTCCCTTTTGTCACGTGAAGTGAGTTTACTGTTTTGACTTATTGTGGAAATTTCTTTTGTTCTCTGGTGCTCTGCTTGTGGGGTTCGTCGTCGTCCTCGCTTGGTGTGTCGAGCCCCTTGTGTTTGGCGTTGAGTTTGCCGGATTGCTTGAAGACCCAACAATCTCTGTGGGTATGGTTTGCAGGCTTCCCGGGAGTACTATGGATTTGGCATATTTTGTCCAAGATTTTGTTTAGGTTAGACAGCTCGTCCCTGGTATCCTTGAGGGGCAGCTTTTTCTTATTCTGCCGAGAGCTTCTAAATCCGGCGTTGACTGTCGTGCTCTTGGGGCTGTTTCCCTTGGTCCGGCACTGGTCCTCGCTACGTCGCGGTTTCCTGTTTCCATCCCTAACTTCGGATGTACTTGGTTCACTGTGCTGCTTCTTGCCAACCAGCTATCCTCTCCTTTGCAAAAGCAGGTCATGAGGCTTGTTAAAGCGGCCATTGTTCTTGGCTTTTCTTGGCCGAGGTGTCTGGCGAGCCATTCGTCTCGAACGCTGTGTTTGAAAGCTGCTAAGGCTTCGACGTCCGGACAGTCGACTATCTGGTTCTTTTTAGTAAGAAATCTGTTCTAGAGTTTCTGGGCTGACTCTCCGGGTTGTTGAGTTATATGACTTAGATCGTCTGCATCCGAAGGTCAGACATAGGTCCCTTGAAAATTTGCCCGAAAAGCATCCTCGAGCTCTTTCCAACTTCCGATGGTGTTTTCGGCAAGGCTTTTAAGCCAATGCCGGGCTGGCCCTTTGAGCTTGAGGGGTAAGTATTTTATGGCGTGGAGGTCATCTCCTCTAGCCATGTGTATGTGGAGGATATAATCCTCAATCCAGACTCTGGTGTCTATTGTTCTGTCATATGCCTCTATGTTTATGGGCTTGAATCCCGCTGGAAATTCATGGTCCAGCACCTCATCGACGAAACATAGGGGTCGTGCGGCACTTCTATATTTGGGTGTGCCGTGATGTTTGGATACTTGTTGCATTGCATTGCTTACTAGAGCTTGCTTTCTTGGCCTGTAGATAGATCTGGCTGGGCCGTCTTTTTGATGCAAATCCTTGTGCGGATCGCGTACCAGCTTGTGTGCGACGTCCTTTGCCGCTCTATGTTGGCCATGGGGTTGTTTATCTGACCGGGTGTCTTCTTTATTTTTTGCTTGCGGGGGCTCTAAGGCCTCCTCATCAAACTCCGGCAGTAATTTTTGCTTCGGATAGCTCTTTGTGTGGCGACTGTCGCCATATTTGTCTGCGGTGTTGAGTACTTTGCCCCATCTAATTCTGAGTGCATCTTCCGCTGTTTTGAGCTTCCGCTTCTACTTTTTCAGGCTACGCGCAGTGGCGACGAGCCTTTTGTGAAGGTTCTTCTGTTCCAGCAACTTGTCCGGCGTGAGGTCGTCCGGACTATTATCTTCTCCGGGGACGGGTTGTTCGGTTTGTTTACCCAAGTTGCCCTGTTCGGATGGTTGCTCGATAGCATGTTCGTCGTCCGCCGGTTTGCCCGGCTCTGTGGCCGGGTCTCTGTCGAGGTGGGGTTTGGCACGGCGCTTACGCCGCCCCTTTGATTTCTTTTCGAGGGAACGATCCCTCGTTGCGCCCCTTTGTTCCTCGTCGTCGTTTTTTTACGTGTGTCCACCATGTATACATCGTGAGATGAGGTGGCTTTCTGGTGCCCTATAGGCGCTCGTTCTTGGTCGTCTCCTCCATCGGCGTCCATACCATCGATGTCTTCGGAGTCGAAGTCGAGCATGTCGGTTAAATCATCGACAGTGGCTACGAAGTGGGTGGTGGGTGGGCTTTGAATTTCTTTGGCGTCCGCATCCCAACTTTGCTGACCATAGTCCGGCCAAGGCTCTCCTGATAAAGAGACAGACTTTAGTGAATTCAGAATGTCGCCAAAGGGCGAGTGTTGAAATATGTCCACGGCGGCGAACTCCATGATCGGCGCCCAATCGGGATCGATCGGCAGGGGCGTGGAAGTTTCAGAGTCCGGAAAGGAGTCCGGCACCTTGGAGTCACGAGCTTCGCAAAGGACAAGACTAGTATTCGGCTCGATCGCTGTAGAGATTGCAGCCCTTGAGGCGGTGTCCAACCACCCGTCCTCGTTTGGCGCAGTCGGCTCCGAGCTAAGGGTCGGAGCGGACGCTGGTGCGGCCTCATGGGCGTTGTTCGGCGGCAGAGCTAGATCATGCCCGTCGCGACAGCTGTGGCTCGAGCCCGTCGAAGATCAAGTCTCTGCAGATGTCAGCCGTGTAGTTCAAACTTCCAAACCTGACCTAATGGCTAGGGGCGTAGCTTTCGATCTGCTCCAGATGACCAAGCAAATTGGCCTGTAGTGCAAAGCCACCAAATACGAAGATCTGTCCGGGGAGAAAAGTCTCACCCTGGACTGCATCGTTGTTGATGATCGGAGGAGCCATCGGGCCTAAAGGTGATGACACAGAGGAACTCTCAATGAAAGCACCAATGTCGGTGTCAAAACCGGCGGATCTCGGGTAGGGGGTCCCGAACTGTGCGTCTAGGCGGATGGTAACAGGAGACAAGGGGCACGATGCTTTTACCCAGGTTCGGGCCCTCCCGATGGAGGTAAAACCCTACTCCTGCTTGATTAATATTGATGATATGGGTAGTACAAGAGTAGATCTACCACGATATCAGAGAGGCTAAACCCTAGAAGCTAGCCTATGGTATGATTGTTGTTCGTCCTACGGACTAAAACCCTCCAGTTTATATAGACACCGGAGAGGGCTAGGGTTACACAGAGTTGGTTACAATGGGAGGAGATCTACATATCGTATCGCCAAGCTTGCCTTCCATGCCAAGGAAAGTCCCGTCCGAACATGGGACGAAGTCTTCAATCTTGTATCTTCATAGTCTAGGAGTCCAGCCAAAGGTCAGAGTCCGGCTATCCGGACACCCCCTAATCCAGGACTCCCTCATCTCCAAATCCACTTTTATCATTATAATCATCATAAATAGGAGGCATGCTATCATCATAATAAATTTGCTCATCAAAACTTGGGGGACAAAAAATTATCATCTTCATCAAACATAGCAACCCCAAGCTTGTGCTTTTGCATATCATTAGCATCTTGGATATTCAAAGAATACACACTAACAACATTGCAATCATGCTCATAATTCAAATATTTAGTGCCAAACATTTTAATGCTTTCTTCCTCTAGCACTTTGGCACAATTTTCCTTTCCATCATTTTCACGAAAGATATTAAAGAGATAAAGCATATGAGGCACCCTCAATTCCATTTTTTTAGTTTTCTTTTATAAACTAAACTAGTGATAAACCAAGAAACACAAAGATTCGATTGCAAGATCTAAAGATATACCTTCAAGCACTAACCTCCCCAGCAACGGCGCTAGAAAAGAGCTTGATGTCTACTACACAACCTTCTTCTTGTAGACGTTGGGCCTCCAAGTGCAGAGTTTTCTAGAACAGTAGCAAATTTCCCTCAAGTGGATGACCTAAGGTTTATCAATCCGTGGGAGGCGTAGGATGAAGATGGTCTCTCTCAAACAACCCAGCAACCAAATAACAAAGAGTTTCTTGTGTCCCCAACACACCCAATTCAATGGTAAATTGTATAGGTGCACTAGTTCGGCGAAGAGATGGTGAAACAAGTGCAATATGGATGGTAGATATAGGTTTGTGTAATCTGAAATTATAAAAACAGCAAGGTAGCAAGTGGTAAAAGTGAGCGATAATGGTATTGCAATTCTTCGAAACAAGGCCTAGGGTTCATACTTTCACGAGTGCAAGTTCTCTCAACAATAGTAACATATTTGGATCATATAACTATCCCTCAACATGCAACAAAGAGCCACTTCAAAGTCACTAATAGCGGAGAGCAAATAAAGAGATTATTGAAGGGTACGAAACCACCTCAAACTTATTCTTTCCGATCAATCCATTGGGCTATTCCTATAAGTGTCACAAATAACCCTAGAGTTCGTAGTAAAATAACACCTTAAGACACAAATCAACCAAAACCCTAATGTCACCTAGATACGCCAATGTCACCTCAAGTATCCGCGGGTATGATTATACGAAATGCATCACACCTTCTTAGATTAATATATTCAAACCAAAACAAAGAACTTCAAAGAGTGCCCCAAAGTTTCTACCGGAGAGTCAAGAAGAAAACGTGTGACAACCCCTATGCATAGATTCCCAAGGTCACGGAACCCACAAGTTGATCACCAAAACATATATCAAGTGAATCAATAGAATACCCCATTGTCACCATGGGTATCCCACGCAAGACTACATCAAGTGTTCTCAAATCCTTAAAGACTCAACCCGATAAGATAACTTCAAAGGGAAAACTCAATCCATTACAAGAGAGTAGAGGGGGAGAAACATCATAAGACCCAACTATAATAGCAAAGCTCGCGGTACATCAAGATCGTGCCAAATTAAGAACATGAGAGAGAGAGATCAAACACATAGCTACTAGTACATACCCTCAACCCCAAGGGTGAGCTACTCCCTCCTCGTCATGGAGAGCGCCGAAATGATGAAGGTGTCCACCGGTGTTGATTCCCCCCTCTGGCAGGGTGCCAGAACGGGGTCTAGATTGGTTTTCGGTGGCTACAGAGGCTTATGGTGGCGGAACTCCTGATCTAGATTATTTTCTGGAGGTTTAGGGATTTATAGGAGAGGTTGGCGTCGAGAACAAGTAAGGGGGGCTCACGGAGGGCCCACGAGGCACAAGGGCACGCACCAGGGGGGTGGGGGCGCCCTCCACCCTCGTGGGCCCCACGGGACTCCCCTACGATAACTTTTCGTTCCAGTATTTTTTATATTTTCCAAAACAAATCTCTGTTGATTTTCAGCGCATTTCGAGAACTTTTATTTCTGCACAAAAACAACACCACTATAGTTCTGCTGAAAGCAACATCAGTCCAGGTTAGTCCTAATCAAATCATACCAAAATCATGTAAAAATATTATAAACATGGAATGAATACATCAAAATTTATAGATACATTGGAGACGTATCATAGAGCACATAAAAGAGAAATTTATTTTGAACATTAGAGATGGCACATGCAATTTTTCTTAGAACGACATGGAAATACTGCATATAGGTAGGTATAGTGGACTCATAAGGCAAAACTAGTTTGAAGGGTTTTGGATGCACAAGTAGTGATCATACTTAGTGCAAAATGAAGGCTAGCAAAAAGATTGAGAAACGACCAACCAAAAAGCAAAAAATCTCGTACCCAAGCATTAAGCATAAGTAACACCGAATAATACACCATAAGTAGGACATAAATTCAATTGCATAACTATTGACTTTCGTGCTTGCATAGGGAATCACAAACCTTAACATCAATATTCTTACTAAAGCACAATTACTCATCAACATGACTCACATATCATATCATCATATCTCAAAACCATTACTAAGAATCAAGTTTATTTTTTCCAATGATCTTCATGAAAGTTTTTATTATATCCTCCTTGGATATCTACCACTTTGGGACCATTTTCATGTGTTGCTTTTGATAAGCTCAAACAAATATAAGTGAAGATCATGAGCATAATTTTTTTCTTTCTCTCAAAATAATCTAAGTGTAGCAAGAGAGAATTTCTTAAAAAATTACTAACTCCCAAATAAATTTAAGTGAAGCATGAGAGCATTTCTTCAAAATTAACAAAGCATACCGTGCTCAAAAATATATAAGTGAATTACTAGAGCAAGTCCATGGCTCTAAAAATTTAAGTGAAGCATAGGAGCAAGCGTAACATAATTTTTGGCTCTCTAAAAAGGGTGTGTCCAGCAAGAATTCAACACTTAAAACACAAAGGAAAACAAGCAAAGACTCATATCATACAAGACGCTCCAAGCAAAACTCATATCATGTGACGAATAAAAAATATAGTTTCAAGTAAAATACCGATGGTCGTTAGAAGAAAGCGGGGATGCCACTCGGGGGCATCCCAAAGCTTAGTTGCTTGCTACTTATTTGAATATTATCTTGGGGTGCCGCGGTCATCCCCAAGCTTAGCCTTTTTCTTATCCTTATTCCTTCATCCATCGTAAGATAACCCAAAACTTGAAAACTTCAATCACACAAAACTCAAACAAAACCTTCGTGAGATCCGTTAGTATAAGAAACCAAACCACTACTATAAGTACTATAGAAAACCTATTCTTATTTTGTTTTTTCATTATATCTACTGTATTCCAACTTTCCTATGGCAAAAACTCATCAAAGAAAACCATAGAATCATCAAAACAAGAACATAATGCAAAGAAAACAGAATCTGTCAAAAACTAAACAGTCTGTAGCAATCTGAAAATTTCGAATACTTATGTAACTCCAAAAATTATGAAACATCGGGTGATGTGAGGAATTTGTCTATTAATCCTCTGCAAAATGAATCAACTTAAAAGCACTCTTCTGTAAAAAATGATAAATAATATCGTGAGTGCAAAAGTTTCTGTTTTTCAGCAAGATCAAATAAACTTTCAGCCAAGTCTTCCAAAAGGCCTTGCTTGGCACAAACACTAATTTAAACCACAAAAACACATCTAACCAGAGGATAAATGATTTATTTATTGCAAAATAGCAAGGAAAAATATTGGGTTGTCTCCCAACAAGCACTTTTCTTTAAAGCATTTTACCTAGGCATTGAGATTTCAATGATGCTCACATAAAAGAGAAGAATTGAAGCACAAAGAGAGTATCATAAAACATGTGACAAACACATATAAGTCTAACATACTTCCTATGCATAGGCATTTTATAATCAAACAAATTATCAAGGCAAGCAAAAACTAGCATATGCAAGGAAAAAGAAAGAGGCAATAGCAATCTCGACATGAAGAGAGGTAATTTAGTAACATGCAAATTTCTACAACCATATTTCCTCTCTCATAATAATTACATGTAGGATCATAAGAAAAATAAACAAAATAGCTATCACATAACATATTCTCAACATGATCCACATGCATGCAAGTTGACACTCTTCCAAAATAGTGGGATTAACATTAACTAAAGTCATGACCTCTCCAAACCCACTTTTATCAAAAATTTCATAAGATTGAACATTCCCCAAATATGTGGGATCTAAAGTTGACACTCTTCCAAACCAAATTTTAATATTATTGCAAACATTGTTTTCAATCTCATATTCATCATGGGGCTTAAATAAATTTTCAAGATCATAAGAAGAATCACCCCAATCATGATCATTACAACAAGTAGTAGACATAGTAAAATTAGCATCCCCAAGCTTATGGTTTTGTATATCATTAACACAATTGACAATAATACAATTTATAATAACATCATCGCAATCATGCTTTTCATTCAAGGAGCTATCATGAATCACTTCATAAATTTATTCTTTCAACACTTCATCACAATTTTCAGATTGACGAATTTCAAGCAAAACCTCATAAAAATAATCTAGTGCACACAACTCACTAGCAATTGGTTCATCATAATTGGATCTCTTAAAAAGATTAGCAAGTGGATGAGGATACATAAACTTCTTGGTTCTTGATTTTCAATAAACACACAATTATGTCAGGCAAGAAAGCAAACAAGCCAAGTAAGACATAAAGGGCAAATGAAAAGATAGACGGAAAAAGGGCAAATAAAACGGCAAATAAAACCCTTCCATCGCACCAGCTCAGCAGCCTGCCAGCCTACATGGCGCTGCACGCCTTGTTGGCCTGGACGCATGTCGAAGTAAGGCGAGGCGGCGATAAAGCAAGGGGACACCTAAGGAGCGCATTTAATGCGTTTTGTCCCATAATGGCGGGTGATAAGCTCAGCCACTGTACACCTTTCCACCTCCTGTGTGCCACTGTGGCGCCCCCTTCGACTATAAAAGGAGGCCCGAGGCATACTGGAAAAGGATTCGGATCCCTGGACAAGCCTCGCACGATAGCTAGTTCAAGAACACTCAAATATACACCAAAGCGGGACTAGGGTATTACGCATCTCCGTGGCCCGAACCTGGGTAAACAATCTTTGTGCTGACTCCTAATCCCGCTCTTTTCACAACCCCGTGCCCGGCAACCGTAGTAGGGATCCAGTGATCCTATAGGTGTCGTTCTTCCACATCGACATATAGCGATGGTAGGTATTTCCCTCAGTGATGAGACCAAGGTTATCGAACCAGTAGGAGAACCTCCTCACACCACGTAAACATCACCTGCACACAAATAACAAATACTCGCAACCCGACGTGTTAAAGGGGTTGTCAATCCCTTCCGGGTACGACGCGTCAAGTAGGCAAGTAACGTGAGGTAAAAAGTGGTAGATAGGATAAATAGATCATGGAACAAATAAATTGCAGCAAGGTATTTTTGTATTTTTGGTTTAATAGATCTGAAAATAAATGCAAGGGAAAATAGACCGCAAAGGCAAATATGATGAAAAGAGACTCGGGGGCTGTAGGTTTCACTAGTGGCTTCTGTCGAGAAAAATAGCAAACGGTGGGAAAACAATTAGTGTTGGAAATTGATAGAACTTCAAATAATATGATGATATCCAGGCAATGATCATTATATAGGAATCACATCCAAGATTGGTAGACCAACTCCTGCCTGCATCTACTACTATTACTCCACAAATCGACCGCTATCCAGCATGCATCTAGTGTATTAAGTTCATCAGAAAACAGAGTAATGCAATAAGAATGATGACATGATGTAGATGAGATCCATTTATCTATTGCGGTAGATATAGATCTCATCTTGTTATCCTTAGTAGCAACGATACATACATGTCGGTTCCCCTTCTGTCACTGGGATCAAGTACCGTAAGATCGAACCCACTACAAAGCACATCTTCTCGTTGCAAGATAAATAGATCAAGTTGGACAAACAAAACCCAAATATCAGAGAAGAAATACGAGGCTATAAGAAATCATGCATATAAGAGATCAAAGAAGACTCAAATAACTTTCATGGATAAAAACATAGATCTGATCATAAACCCAAAGTTCATCGGATCCCAACAAACACACCACCAAAAGACATACACCATATGGATCTCCAAGAGACCATTGTATTGATAATAAAGAGAGAGAGAGAGAGAGAGAGAGAGAGAGAGGAAGCCATCTAGATACTAACTACGGACCCGTAGGTCTACAAAGAACCACTCACGCATCATAGGAGAGGCATCAATGGAAGTTGTGAACCCCTCCATGACGGTGTCTAGATTGGATCTGGTGGTTCTGAACTCTGCGGCTGCTGGATCAATATTTCGTCGACTCCCTTAGGGTTTCTAGAATATTGTGGTATTTATAGAGCAAAGATGCGGTTCGGGGGCACCCAAGGTGGGCACAACCCACCAGGGCGTGCCTGGGCCTCCTGGCGTGCCCTGGTGGGTGATGCTCCGCTCGAGCAGCCCCTCAGGTGCTTCCTTGGCCCATTGGCTTGCTTTTGGCCCAAAAAATTCCTCGAGGAGTTGCATTACGTTAGGACGCCGTTTGATATTGATTTCCTGCAATGTAAAAAACATGCAGAAAACAGCAACTGGCACTGGGCACTATGTCAATAGGTTAGTACCAAAAAATGACAAATGACTATAAATGATTGTAAAACAGCCAAGAATGATAATATAACAGCATGGAACAATCAAAAATTATAGATACGCTGGAGACGTATCAGCATCCCCAAGCTTAACTCTTGCTCGTCCTTGAGTAGGTAAATGATAAAAATAGAATTTTTGATGTGGAATGGTGCCTAACATGTTCATCACATTCTTTTCTTTATAGCATGGACATATGGACTTTTATATGATTCAAAGCAATAGTCTAGTTTTGACATGAAGACTTTAATACTCAAGCATACCAACAAGCAACCATGTCTTTCAAAATATCAACACTAAAGCAAGTTATCCCTAGCCCATCATGCTCAATCATTGATCCATTCATGAAACACACTCGGATATTAGCTACACCCAATGCTCAAATACGATCATAGTGACCCTTAGTTGGTGCTTTATAAGAGAAGATGGAGACTCAAATTCAAAATATAAATCGCATAAGTAAAATAAAGGCCCTTCACGGAGGGAAGTAGTTGTCGGATTTCGGGTTTCGGCAGACCCTCGAGGTTCGAACTCAGGGGTGCACGCGGAGATCACACCTCCTACCTACTCATGTCTTGTCGCCTCGCAAGGATCTAAAACTACACGAAGAACAACACAAGGGACACGAGGTTTATACTAGTTCGGGCCACCATTGTGGTGTAATACCCTACTCTAGTTTGTGGTGTGGTGGATTGCCTCTGGGGCTGATGATGAACAATACAAGGGAAGAACTGCCTCACGGGGGGAGGTGTTCTTGAGTTGGTGGTTCTGGCTAAGGTTCGATTGGTCGACCTTCAGATGCCTCTATACTATGGTGGCTAGTCCTATTTATAGAGAGAGGCCCTGGTCCTCTTCCCAAATATTGAGCGGGAAGGGCGCCAACAATTGGCCATTTTGAAGGGGAACATCTAGTACACTTATCCTGGCTAAAGTCGGTCCTTGCCTGCCAAAGACTCTGACGGTGACGCCGGCTTGGGCTCCATGATGACCTCCATCCTGCCGTTCTGCTGGTCTTGGTCTTGTTGCACCGAAATGGTTGCCTTCGCTTGATACTCTCACCTGCGCTTGCCCCCTTTGCACCAAAGAGGAAACAAGGACTCTGCATAGGCCGGCGCCCGCCTGGCTTCAGTCGTCAAGGCTTGCGTCATGGGTACCTCGTGAGGTACCCTGCCTTGATCTCTCTGCCTCCTAGCGAGCCAGCCTGACAAGGCTTTGCCTGAGGAAGCTTCATGTCGTCCGCCCTGCCAGGCTTGTCCCCTCGCGAGGGTCTTGAGCATATGCTGATGAGGATGGGTCGTACTGGGCCACTCCTTGAGCCACGCCGCAGGCCGCAGGCAGGCAAGTCTGGGTACCCCCGTTCCCAGAATGCCGACAGTAGCCCCCGGGCCCAAGGAGCGCCTAGACTTGGCTTAGCAGAGAAGCGAAGGGGCAAGTGCGAAGCACCGGAGGCCCCAATAGCCTGCGGCCTAGGGCGCCGTGTGGCAGTTGAGTGGACGTGGGTGTCCCTGTTTCCCCACGACGCCTCGGCAACCACACGAATCGACAAAAGAGTCGCACTGTGCCAGGCTTACCTTCTCTGCTTCCTCCAGTCGTTGCCCAGATCCCCTTTCTCGCTCTCCTCCTCCTCGCTCCCGAAATCCTCCAGATCTGTTTCAAGCCCACACCTTAGCAAGCCATGGCGCCTCGCCAGACTCCGGTCGGGGCCTGGTACTCGCCTGCACTAGATTTTCCAAACGTGTCGGAGAAGAACCTGGCCCTCACGTGCCTGATGATGGCGGCGCAAGGCAACGACGGGGCGGCCGTGCTCAAGGTTGGCTCTGCCCTTCCTGAGGAGAAAGGAAACACCTTCTACCGCTCTTCGTGAGCGCCATCGCTGCCGGTCTGGTGCCTCCCTTCTCCAAGTTCTTTCTTTCTGTTCTCCTCCATTACAACCTGCAAGCTCTGTACCTCCATCCCAACTCTGTTCTTCTCCTGGCGATTTTTCCCTACCACTGCGAGGCTCTTGTTGGGGTAAGGACCTCGGTGGCCTTGCTGCACCACTACTTTTACCTCTGGGTTTCTCGTGGCTCCTTCACCACGTGCGCGAGCTTTGTCGCGTACTCCAGCTCCAATGCCATCTCGAAGCCTGGGAAGAGGATTGAAGGCTTCTGGAGCAAGTGGGTCATGGTGGATGCTGGGCGCATCCACCCCCGGCTGATCCTACCTACGGGGCAGCCCGAGGCCGTCGACGCTTGGTCCCGTGCGGAGCTCGTCGATCCCCGCGCGAAGCCAGTGCTAGAGAGGATGGACGCGGACCTGTGGCCAGGCAACATGGCAATGTTGAAGCTGACCGGGACGTCGCTCCTGAGGGAGTTCCTGGAGCATCGGGTGGCTCCCCTTCGGAAATATTCGCTCCCACTGTGGAGGCTCGGGCAAACTGGTGTCGCTCCCCGCACGAGCTTCGCAGCCCTGGCTAATGAAGATCTGGCCATGGTCCTCCATGCCTTGGTTGGGGTAGACGTGGCGAGGCTGGAGGGTGCTCATGTACCCCTGTTCCTTCGAGACGATTGGGAGCAGGTGGTGAACTCCATGCCTGCTTTCAACGGGGATGGGCCTGTGCCCGCGGAGGTTCCTGAGGACCTGGCAGGCCTGGCGACGGTGAACGTATCTTCTGGTGATTCTGGCAGGGAGGAGGAAGACGAGGGGGGAAGAGGAATCCGAGTCTGAGGTGACCGATGGAGAGTCGGGGAAGTCCCTCCCCCAGCGCAGGTCCCACGCCCTCTGCCTTATGCCGGACGACAACGAGGACAGCGACGAGCGAGGCGGAGAAAGCTCGCCCGTGGTCCCGAAGAAGGACAGGACGGGGTTGGTTCCCCGCGGGTTTGCTCTGGCTCCAAGGCGATCTGCAGACGTGCCTCCTGCTCCCAAGTCTCTTGAGGCGGACCCCAGCAGCCGCCTCTCGGGCTCCAAGTTCGGCTGGAGGTTGCTTGAGCCTGCGGGCGATGACCAGTGAGTGCTTGATTCTCGTTTTGCCTCTTGCTTTTCTTGCTGAGGCATGACGTTCATATTGTTTGTCTAGGCCGGTGCCTGCGGCGAAAAGGCTGAAGGGAGCCCCTGAGGCTTCGTCTGGGGCAGTACTTCCACCCACGGGAGGAGGAGGCCGCAAAGCTCGGGTCTCTCCTGCCCGGTCATCCTCGCGGGGCCAGGCGGGGCTTGCAGGGGCGAGCTCAGCCCCCATGGCCCGAGCGACTCCCGGGGCATCCTTGCCTGACGCCACTGCCGCGGACATTGAGGCTCAGAACGTCCCAACTCACGGTGCTGTGATCACGCTGCCGTCTTCTCCTCCTACTCCACCAACTGCCATTTCTCCGACTCCTTCTACTGTCCTGGAATGTGCTGCTGCTGAGCTGGACCGACTGCAAGAAGATCTTCAGGGCACCGACCCTCGCTTGGTGGCCGGGCGCCTGGAGCTGACCTCTGGCTGGGTCCGCTCTGATGCTTCAGTTCGAGCGGCGCTGGTTCAGGTTGCGACGGCCTGCGACGAGGAGAAGCAGGCCATCCTTCAGGCCAAGGCCGCTCGCGACGCTGCCTTGCGTGAGGTCGCGAATGTCTGGGGTCGCTACAAGGCGCTGGAGAGCGAGCTGCAAGGCCTGCGCGACCAGCTCGCCAAGGAGGCCCGTGACCGCCAGGAGAAGGAGGAGGAGAAGAAGGCTCGTGAGACTGCCGCCAAGGACCGGGACGCCAAGCTTGATGAACACCATGGTCGCTTAGATACGCTGGATGGCAAGGCGAGGGTCTTGTCCGTGGACCGCGTGGCCTTCGCGAAGCTGGAGGAGAGGGCTCGCGCCTCGCTGAAGACGCTTTATGATGGTGTCCTGGAAAAACCGCTGGCCGGCGCCGAGGACGGCCCCACCAAGTTGCTTCCCTTCCTGGTCCGCGCACTTGAAGATGTCGCCACCAGCCTTGGCCCCACGGCTGAGGCTGAGGCGCGTGTCCTTTCTTCTACAGCGCTGACGCGCGTCTTCACCCACGTCTACCTTCGCGACCCCAACGTTGTCCTTGACAGCCTGCTGGAGCCTGCGAGTGGCGAGTTTGCCGCTGCCGCTGCTGAGGCCGTGAAGGGTCGAGTGGAGGCTCTGCTGGCGAGGTTCCGCGCCTTCAGCGCCAAGCTGACGCGAGATGCTTCTGATCCTGAGGCTCCGCGAGGTGAAGCCGCCCAGTGCAACTCCGCCACCAGTGATGGCACTGCCGGAAAGTGACCCCTTCGCGGCTCCTGTCCTGTTTTTAGGTCCTGCAACATGCATCATGCCTCGTGGAGGCGTTTAAACTTGTGTTTGGCGTTGTGAAAACAACCTATGGACTGTAATATTTGCTTTTGAATTCCTTGAGATTTGCGTTTTTCCTTCCTACTTGCTTGTGTTCTACGTCGGCAGAGCCCGGCCCCGCGCATACCTCAGCTGCCATTAGCCCCGACCGGAAACTAGGACGGGACCAAGGAGTGAGGGGCTACGTTACTATTTAAGCTCCTGAGTCGCGATGCTCAGGAGTCCCCCTTGACGCGCGAATAGCAAGTAGGGAGGGGAGATGTAGGAGTAAATCTACCGTTCTACGTCGCAGGACCCGGCCCCGCGCATACCTCAACCGGGTTCCGGCAGACCCACGAGGTTCGAACTCTTGGGTGCGCGTGGAGATCACACCTCCTACCTACTCACGTCTCGTTGCCTCGCAAGGATCTAAAACTACACGTAGAACAACACAAGGGACACGAGGTTTATACTAGTTCGGGCCACCATTGTGGTGTAATACCCTACTCTAGTTTGTGGTGTGGTGGATTGCCTCCGGGATGATGATGAACAATACAAGGGAAGAACTGCCTCGCGAGGGGAGGTGTTCTTGAGTTGGTAGTTCTAGCTAAGGTTCGATTGGTCGACCTTCAGATGCCTCTATACTATGGTGGCTAGTCCTATTTATAGAGCGAGGCCCTGGTCCTTTTCCCAAATATTGAGCGGGAAGGGCGCCAACAATTGGCCATTTTGAAGGGGAACATCTAGTAACACTTATCCTGGCTAAAGTCGGTCCTCGCCTGCCAAAGACTCTGACGGTGACACCGGCTTGGGCTCCACGATGACCTCCATCCTGCCGTTCTGCTGGTCTTGGTCTTGTTGGACCGAAATGGTTGCCTTTCTTTATACTCTCGCCTGCGCTTTCCCCCTTTGCACCAAAGAGGAAACAAGGACTCTGCGCAGGCCAGCGCCCGCCTGGCAGTCGCCTGGCTTCTGTCGTCATGGCTTGCGTCACGGGAACCTCGTGAGGTACCCTGCCTTGATCTCTCTGCCTCCTCGCGAGCCAGCCTGACGAGGCTGTGCCTGAGGAAGCTTCCTGTCATCCGCCCCGCGAGGGTCTTGAGCATATGCTGATGAGGATGTGCCGTACTGGGCCGCTCCTTGAGCCACGCCACAGGCCGCAGGCAGGCAAGTCAGCGTACCCCTGTTCCCAGAACGAAGATAGTAGTTATTTGTAGAGGTGCAATAGGTCAAAGCTTAAATTGAGAGATAAAATTATTTTTGAGAGGCATACTTTTCCTACCAACACAAACGACTGGAGCATCCCAACACTTTCCATGCTGGATACATCCTCAGCGGCTCCCAAACAGAAAATAGAGTTTATTTCTTTTTCCACCATAACTTTCACTTTCCTGACGACGTATCCACGGCATCGTCTGATCCACGAGCTTGTCGCGACCAACGTCAAGTTCTTCGGGAACGGGTCATGGAGGACGCTCGAACCACCATCGAGCAGCAATGGGAAGCGCGCCATCAATCTGATAGGCATGTAGGGCCCACTGGATACTGGCCTACGCCGAGGGATTCTGGTGACTTGCCTTACGCAATAACTTGCCCAGCTTTTACCCGTGAGCTGCGGCAGTTCCTGTGGCCCACTACCCGCATGTTCAAACCAAAGGTCCCGAAGAAGTACGACGGAAAAACTCATCTGTCTGAGTTCCTGAGCGTTTACACCATCGCGATGCAAGCTGCCGGGGCTCGGGATGGCAAGGTGCTCGCCAACTACTTCCCCTTGGTGCTCAAGCCCAACATCAGGTCGTGGTTGATGCACCTGCCGGTAGATTCTATCTCCTCTTGGTCGGATCTGTGCCACGAGTTTGTTGGCGCCTTTACCGGGGAGCACACAACTCTTGGCCATGCAAGTGATTTGCATCTCATCCGCCAGAAGTATGGTGAATGCTTGCGCAAATACATACAAAGATTCAGCCATGTGCAGTACAACATCCCAGATGTTCATCCTGCCGCTATCATCAGCGCGTTTCAGCATAACGTCATAGGCTGTCATGGGCTTTTTGGTTTTGTATGCACAATCTCTTAATGCAAAAGAATGTCATGTTATATTGCCCCTTATGATAGAAATCTTTATTACGCAGTATATCACTTTTATTACTTTGCCATCACAAGTTCTTACAACACTTATTTTCCTTTACACTAAAAGATCAAACATATTTAGAATCACTTTTTATTGTCTTATGCACCGACGGTAACTTACTTAAAGGATCTTACTCAATCCATAGGCAGGTACGCTGGACTCTCAAAACATGAACATGGGTTTAAGGGTTTTGGATGCACAAGTAGTATCTGTACTTAGTGCGGATTTTTGGCTAGCAAAGATATTGGGCAAGCACCACATGTTGGAGGATCTATGACAATACAAATTCTATGTGAATATGAACAAATATAAATCATTAAATTGTCTTCCTTGTCAAACATGAACAATTTGGCATAAGATATTTAATGGGTCCTCACAATCATAAAAGATGTCCAAGATGGTATATTTGCATGTGAATCTTATCTTCCCTTATTAATTCTTTCATGAATTGCATCATTGACCAATGCTATGTTTATCAACTTTTAATAAATTTTACCACTTATACTTTTCCTTATATGATGTCATTACTTACCATAAGATTAGCATATGATCTTTTTCATTATTTCCTTTATTTTGATTGAAACATAAAAGTAAAGAAGCAAAAACTCAAACTAATATTTATTATATAACTCTCACTCGGTTACATAGATAGATAGATCATGAAACTAGCACTCGAAAATAGATCGTACTAAACTTGTATTCAACTAAATCACGAAATAACTAAGGATCGAACTAAGATAGGTAAGGATGGTAAAAGTGATGGTGATACGATACCAGGGCATCTCCCCCAAGCTTGGCACAAGCCAAGGGGAGTGCCCATACTTGTGTGCATAGGTCTCCTTCTTTGGGGATTATGGTGGTGAACTAGTGGCATTCTTCTTCTCCAGCTTACACTTGAGGATAAAATTTTCCTCCCTCAAGTCATCTTTTTCCTGCTCAAGCTTCAATATCTTTTTTCATAATGCCTGCTTGCTTTCCTGCGGGAAACGAGAAGGAATAAACTGGATCTTAGACTTGTTTGCTCCACTAGGGAGACTTGACTTCTTGAACTCCACATGCATGTCCCCAGGTTGAGGTAGTGGAACTTCATCTTCATCTGAGCTAGCCTCCTCCGTTCCCTTCAGGTCATCATCTTTTTCTTCCTCTGTGGTCCAACCGTAATGATCCACATCCCCATAAACCCTTGGGTTTGCGATATAGTCCGCAACATAGCTCTCTCCATCCGAATCTTGAGATGACATATTTTCAGGCCTGCCAGAAAAACAACACGAAACAAGAACAAAGGATTTCTCCGCGGTACAGTGATCAAGTCATCTAGGAGTATATATAGAGAATTTTTATCTTGGGAAACAAGTATACCATATGGAAACAGAGTCGCGTAGGTGCCCGAGGGGCCCACTACCCACCAAGGCGCGCCTTGGTGCCTAGTGGGCACCTAGGTTGCCTTCCCGTGTGTTTCTTATTTTTTCTAATATTCCAAAACTAACAGAAAATATTTTTGCGGAATTTTTGGAGTCAATTTACTTACCGTCTCACATACCTCTTCCTTTTCAAGGTTTTGGAGTGTTCTGGAAGGTCTATTTTATGTATTCCTCCGGTGTCATGGTTGGAATAATATTAGTTTCAACATTAATAGGTGTACCTGAAATATAGTGCTTAATTCTTTGTCCATTCACCACCTTCAGATTAGTTCCTTCGGTATTATTGATCTTGATAGTTCTAGAGCGATAAATTTCGTCGATGATATATGGTCCTTCCCATTTGGAAAGAAGTTTTCCTGCAAAAAATCTAAAATGATAATTGTACAATAGAACATATTCACCAACTTTGAATTCCCGCTTTTGGATTCTTTTGTCATGCCATCTTTTAACTTTCTATTTAAACAATTTGGCATTTTCATAGGCTTGGGTTCTCCATTCATCTAGTGAGCTAATATCAAATAATATCTTCTCACTGGCAAGTTTGAAGTCATAATTGAGTTCTTTAATTGCCCAATATGCTTTATGTTCTAACTCAAGAGGCAAGTGATAAGCTTCTCCATAAACCATTTTATATGGAGACATACCCATAGGATTCTTATAAGTTGTACTATAGGCCCAAAGTGCATCATCAAGTTTCTTAGAGCAATTCTTTCGGGACCTATTGATAGTCTTTTGTAATATTAATTTTATTTCTCTATTACTCAACTCAACTTGACCACTAGATTGAGGATGATAGGGTGATGCAATTCTATGGTTGACATCATATTTAGCAAGCAGTTTACGGAAAGCACCAAGAATAAAATGTGAACCACCATCAGTCATTAAATATCTAGGGACTCCAAACCTTGGGAAAATAATTTCTTTAAGCACTTAAGTGGAGGTGTTATGATCATCACTACTAATTGGAATAACTTCTACCCACTTAGTGATATAATCAACATTAACCAAAATATGTATATACCCATTAGAGGAAGGAAAAGGTCCCATATAATCAAAGCCCCAAACATTAACCGGTTCAATAACAAGTGAATAATTCATAGGAATTTCCTGGCGTCTACCAATATTATCAATTCTTTGACATTCATCACAAGATAAGACAAACTTACAAGCATCCTTAAAAAGAGTAGGCCAATAAAAACCAGATTGTAATACCTCGTGTGTAGTTCTATCTCCCGCATAATGCCCTCCATAGGCTTCGGAGTGACATTTTCGCCATCTACTCCTTCTTTATATAGATGGGGTTGATACGTCTCCAACGTATCTATAATTTATGAAGTATTCATGCCATGTTTACAATAGTTTTATATGATTTTGGTATGAGTTGATTAGAACTAACCCGGACTGACGCTATTTTTAGCAGAACTACTGTGGTGTTATTTTTGTGCAGAAATAAAAGTTCTCGGAATGTGATGAAAATCAACGGAGATTTTTTGGAAAATATAAAAAATACTGGAACGAAAATCTACCAGAGGGGAGTCCTGAGGGCACCACGAGAGTGGAGGGCGCCCCACCCCCTAGTGTGCGCCCCCTACCTCGTGGACTCCCCGTGGGCCCCCTTGATGTTAAATCAACGACAACTCCTCCTATAAATCAAGAAAACCCCTGAACAGAAGAGAGATCGGAAGTTCCGCTGCCGCAAGCCTCTATAGCCACAAGAAATCAATCTAGGCCCTCTCTGGCACCCTGCCGGAGGGGGTCATCATCACCGGAGGCCATGGGGGAGGATCTCGGAGGGACAATCATCGCCATGAAGGCCAAGGACCAGAGGGAGATCCTCTCCCCATCTAGGGGGAGGCCATGGAGGAAGAAGCACAAGGGGGAGAACCTCTCCTCCTCTATCTCAGTGGCTCCGGAGTGCCATCGGGAGGGGAATCATCGCCGCGGTGACTGTCTTCATCAACATCACCACCATCATCACCATCCTCATCTCTTTTCAGTGGTCCACTCTCCCGCACCCCGTTGTAATCCCTACTTGAACATGGTGCTTTATACCACATATTAACATCCAATGTTGTGTTGCCATCCTATGATGTTTTGAGTAGATATCCTTTATCTTTGGGTTGATTGATGATCTAGATTGGTATGAGTTGTATGTTTTATTTTGGTGTTGTCCTATTGTTCCCTCTGTGTCGCGCAAGAGTGAGGGATTCTCGTTGTAGGGTGTTGCAATACGTTCATGATTCTCTTATAGTGGGTTGCTTGAGTGATAGAAGCTAAACCCGAGTAAGGGGGTTTTGCGTATGGGATAAAGGGGACTTGATATATTAATGCTATGGTTGGGTTTTACCTTAATGATCTTTAGTAGTGCGGATGCTTGCTAGAGTTCCAATCATAAGTGCATATGATCCAAAAAGAAAAAGTATGTTAGCTTATGCCTCTCCCTCATATGAAATTGCAATAGTGATTACCGGTCTTGTTAACAATTGCCTTGGATAATTCCGCACCGACCCATCATTATTCCACACTTGCTATTTATAATATTCAGTAATATATTCTAACTTTATGATAACAGCACCAACTTTTATATTTTAGCTCTCCAATATCATGCAAAGTTATCCTCTTCATACCCACAACATAATTTTATTTCTCTCTAGTTGGAAGCAAACGTTTGGTGTACATAGAGTCATATCAGTGGCTGTCGGTGTCAAAACCGGTGGATCTCGGGTAGGGGGTCCCGAACTATGCGTCTAAGATCGATGGTAACAGGAGACGGGGGACACAATGTTTACCCAGGTTCGGGCCCTCTCTATGGAGGTAATACCCTACTTCCTGCTTGATTGATCTTGATGAATATGAGTACTACAAGAGTTGATCTACCACGAGATCCTAATGGCTAAACCCTAGCAGTCTAGCCTATGATTATGATTGTAGTTGCCTCTACGGACTAAACCCTTCGGTTTATATAGACACCGGAGGGGGCTAAGGTTACACAAAGTCGGTTACAGAGAAAGGAATCTACATATCCGAATCACCAAGCTTGCCATCCACACAAAGGAGGGTCCCATCCGGACACGGGAAGAAGTCTTCTGTCTTGTATCTTCATAGCCCAACAGTCTGACCCATGTTAATAGTCCGGCTGTACAAGGACCCCTTAATCCAGGACTCCTTCAATAGCCCCCGAACCAAGCTTCAATTATGATGAGTCCGGCGCGCAGATTGTCTTCGGCATTGCAAGGCGGGTTCCTTCTCTGATTACTTCAAACTACCTGACTTAAAGAGCATTATTCGGCTTTTCATTTAATGTCACTCCTCGACTTCCGCACCTTCATGACTCTAGCTTCCACATGTCGAAAGAATACGAGCGGTCGGGGCATTTTTGCACATACCACCCTAGCCGCGTAAAAAAGACGTATATTTAAAGAGATCGGGATATTCAGATCCATTTCATACCCAGCGAGGAGTCCGCAGAGCTTGCTAGGAGAAACCATTCCAACATGGCTAGTGCTTCCAATTCTTCCTCCCATCCCCACGGCCCCAAAAAGGGCGATTGGGAGAAGGTTCCATATACCATAGTCAGCTAGTGGAGCTGCAAGCACAGGGATTTCTTTCCCCCCCGAATCTAGTTCCTGTTCGAGCGGGATTGATTTCCTTCAACGGCGGGACTCAGGCGGAGAATCTCCCCAATCCATCAGGGGGGAGCAGGTATGCTTTGTTCCCTACTTGCTGAGAAGTCTCAGATTTCAAATCCATCCATTCCTCCACGGGCTTCTAGAGTATTATGGCCTCCAGCTGCATAATTTCACTCCTGCCTCCATCCTGCACATTGCGGGCTACGTCGCCCTTTGCGAGTTATTCCTGGGTTGTGAGGCCCACTTTGAATTATGGAGGAAGCTATTCTGCCTCATCCCTCGTAGCCAAGGAGGACCAATATTTGAAGTGGGCGGAGCTGAAGTATGGCGTATCGCCGGGACCGGATACCTGTCGGGCACGCCGAAGAAGGCATCCAAAGAGTGGCCTTCCGAATGGTTTTATATCGAGGACTCCGCCCTTCCCGACCTAGTTTGAATGGGTCTTCCTAAATTTTCAAGCATTCCGTTGAAGAAACGCCACAGCTGGCACCCTTAGAGCTTCAAGGAGGAAGATAGCACGGAAGTCCATTAGTTGATGAGTAAGATAAAGATGCTGCTCAGTCTGGATCATTAATAGTCGAGGTAATAGCGACTTCCATAGTGCGAGGGGTTCAGCCACTTCAATACAGAAGGAATCCCATGTGGCACTATAATGGGGAAGATGACGCCACCCGCTGCGGTCGGATGGGTCCGGATACCCCTGCCGCTTTGGCCAAGATACTGGTTGAACTGTACAAAGGGGAGAAAGAGGAGTTCATTCGTATTAAGCACCGAGATGGATTTTCTATGTACAACCCTCCTAGCTAGGTGAGTTCTAATCCACACTACCCTTCTCATTATGCTCCCTGAGTTGCTTTTCATGGACATTAATCCGTCCACTTGTAACAGAAATGGTGGAAGATCACCAAGGAGCTCAAGAGCCCTGCTCCACAGCCAGAGGACCACAACCGGGACCTTGACCCCGGATTCGAAGAGGATCTGGATATATTCGTGGAGCTCAAGGACGGAGTGTTCTACCAAGCGAGCCATGACGGCAAAGAAGTGGCCATCACCACCGACTATCCCGATCTTCTCCCTGCCTCGCACGTAAGTAACCAGGAGACATTCCTTCAAAAAGAGCTTCCTTGCTACGTCTCACCCATCGCACTGTCCATGCTCTAAAGGGGAGGTGCTCAGCACGCTATACTACACCCGAGGCATTTCTCAAGAGAACGGCGCCTATGTCGGGCAGGCCTTCAAAGAGGAAGGCGATTGGAAATATTATCGAGCCTTCATCAAATAGGTATAGTTATTACATACACTCCTTGCTTGTTGCATTAAAGTGTGACATTGTCCATTATGTCTTTTAGGAAGAACATTCGCCAGACTATGTCCGGGGACCCTGCCGGTTATGCCTTCACCAGCCGAATTCCAGATCCAGCTTCTAGGACAGAGGAAGGTGCGGGAGCGACGCCGGACTGCCCTTCCGAAGAGGATTCGGATAAGGTATCTGTTACTAACTCTGAAGTGGAAAGTGCCATGAATCATCGGTGCCGGCGGGCCACTCTTCGAGACCCTGGCTTTTCAGAAGAGGCTTTCAACGCCTTCAGCTCGGCTGATGCATACATCCGAGCTGCTCAAGGTGGACTTACCGGAGCCACCAACCAATATTTGAAAGATATATGGGTAAGTACATATTTGTATGAATCTGATAATTATATATATACCAGTAGCCCCTGAGACTTGAAATAGTTGGTACAACTGATTTAAGGATTACTATATAACCAGGTGCTCACAGAGAAGAACAACCTGTTGTCTCAAGAGCTGGAAAAGTGTCGGGCCCAACTAGCGGCCGCTACGACCGAACTGGAGAAATCCAAAAAGGCATCACCTGGTATTTCTCCCTCAATAGAGAAAAAACAAAATTATATGCACCAGTAATGCTAACATCATTGCATATCTGATGATAGGATCATCAGATAATCCGGGAGAGACTCCGGAAATCACACAAGAGGGTGAACAAGGAGCTCAAAGGTAGTTGGCTGGCTGGCGAGCATGTACTTACAAGGGTCAGGCAGGAGAAAAACAAACTCCAGGATGCCAATACCCAGCTGGGCGAAGAATTGAAAGATGTTCGGGCCCAGCTAGCTGACTCCGTGAAGGAAAATAAGGGGCTCTGAGGCGGCATTTTTAGTATGTGCTCGAACTAACCGCTTTGTAACTTGGCAAGGAAAGGAACTAACAGAGTTATGTCTGTAGGTATGCTGACTGGTCGTTCCAAAGAGGAGATGTCCGGATTCTCAGGCGATGTGCTACAAGAGCTGTTGCAGCTGCACGGGCGACCTCGGCAGGTGATGCAGGGTGTTGCCAAGGCCTTATGGCCATCCGCCTCCCCTCCAGTAAGTATGGAGGAGCTTGTATAGCTATTAAAGGGAGCGCGGTGGCGTTTCTGATTATGGAAGATTTCTGCTTGTCGGGAAGGTGCGCGAGAGGCCTGGGCCATGGTGAAAACACGGTATACCAAGCTTGATCCGAATCATATGGCCCGGGTCGGACCTTTAGGGTCAGATTGGAAAGAAATTCCTGTTAGTCTAGTATATGACCAGGTAAAATAGGCCGCAGAATATTCTCAGCAGGATTGTAAGCTAGACGCCCTGTTGGATGGTGTAGAGGAGGAAGTTTTTAAGTCCAACTAACTATGTACTTCAACGGACGAATTTGTCCCTAGCCGGATTGTAAAACATTTGTCATGGTAGACCTTTTCGCTTCCACCTCTATATCTGAAGGTGCGGAGTGTTTCCGAATACCTTCTCAGTAATATAAACCGGGGTATGCGTGGAAACCAGGCGTAGGGGTCATAGTAAGAAACATCTTCCAGAGAGAATAGTTCTGTTAAGGGTTCCTTTCCCTGGGTGAGCATGCTTTGTCTTGCATGTCCGAACTGTGATTAAAAACTGCAGTATATGTAATGTCTGGGGGTTCATGGTGTAATCAAAATAAAAAATATCTTTAGTCCGCCGACCGAATATTCCCTTAAGAATGCTAGCTTTCGGCTTCACCCAGTCTGAGGTAGACATCCGGATGACCCGGCAGTAACAATCGCAGAGGTGCTCCCTTTATGCCCTAGCTGAACTAACGGGAACGTAGGGCATAAGCACAGGAGCCAGGCAACCCAGCTTGGCCAAGACTTAAGTCATATCGATGCATATAATGGCGAAGAAAAGGTACATAAAAGGAAAAGATATGTATGCTATGAGCTTTGAATGCTCGGAGAATAATAATAATAATAATAAGCTTCTGTATAAGAAGCCCCCACGTATAATTGACATACATATTTAATGATGTGTATGTCTCCAGTGTACGGTCTAGCCATACGAAAGCTTTAGGGCCAAAAAGGAAAAATCGAAAAAATAGGAAAAAATAATAAAAAGAAGGGAGAAGGAGACAAACAAAGAGTTCGGCGCTAGGCGTAGAATCTTCGGAATCTGGCCGCGTTCCATGGTTTCGGTTCTAAGCGATTGTCTGATGCGTCACGCAAGCGGTACGCTCCTCCAGTGAGAACTTCGTAAATGATGAAGGGACCCTCCCATTTGGGCTTGAGTTTGTCCTTTTTCTTCTCTGGTAAGCGTAGAACGAGTTCGCCAACATTATAAGTCTTGGCCTACACTTCTCTGCTTTGAAATCTTCGTGCCTGTTGTTGATAAAATGTGGAACAGGCTTTTGCAATGTCGCGCTCCTCCTCCAGGGCATCTAAGTTGTCCTGCCGATCAAGCTCGGCCTCTCTCTCTCTCTCTCTCTCTCTCTCTTCATACATGTGCACTCAAGGTGAATCATGAATAATGTCGCAGGGTAACACAGCCTCTATGCCGTACACCATGAAGAAGGGTGTGTATCCAGTAGTGCGGTTGGGCGTGGTCCGTAGCCCCCAAAGTACGGAGTCGAGCTCCTCAACCCAGTGATTGTCTGATTCTTTCAAAGACCGCACTAGTCTAGGTTTAACGCCGCTCATAATAAGACCATTTGCCTGTTCGACTTGACCATTTGTTTGTGGGTGATAGACGGAGGCGTAATCGAGCTTAATGCCCATATTTGCGCACCAGTTTTTCACCTCATCGGCTGTAAAGTTAGAGTTGTTATTGGTGATGATGCTGTGTGGAACACCGTAATGGTGAACAACACCGGATATGAAGTCTATCACTGGTCCGACTTCGGCCGTTTTAACTGGTTTTGCCTCTATCCACTTAGTGAATTTGTCCACCATGACCAACAAATATTTTTTCTTATGGCTTCCCCCTTTAAGGGGTCCGACCATATCAAGCCCCTAGACAGCAAAAGGCCAAGTGATGGGGATTGTTTGTAACATGGTGGGTGGCATATGGCTTTGATTGGCGAAAAGCTGGCATCCGACGCAATGTTGGACCAAGTCCTGTGCATCTACTCAGGCCGTCGGCCAATAGAAACCTGTACGAAAGGCCTTGCTTACAAGGGCCCGAGCCGCCGCGTGGTGGCCGCCGAGACCGGCATGAATTTCAGCCAGGAGTTGCCGCCACCTCCTCCTCGGAGATACATCTTTGAAGTACTCTGGTAGCGCTTTTCTTGTAGAGTTCTCCTTCGTGAACCTTGTAGGCTTTTGAGCGCCGGACAATGCATTGCTCCTCATTTTTGTCCTCTGGGAGTTTTTGTCTATTAAGGTAGGCTAAGAAGGGTTTGGTCCATGGGGCAATGACTGCCATGATAAGATGGGCCGATGGTGTGATTTCGGTGGCTGAGCCCCCAATGATATCGGTGTGTTCGGCATCTAGGGTTATAGTTGGATCCGGACTGGTGTTGCCGCACTCCCCTTGCCACACCACAGATGGCTTAAAGAGCCTTTCCAGAAAAATGTTAGGTGGGATGGGGTCGCACTTAGCGCCAATGCGGGCAAGGACATCCTCCGCTTGATTACTTTCTCAAGCCACATGATGAAACTCGAGCCCCTCGAACCGAGCCGATATTTTGAGAACGGCGTTATGGTAAGCTGCCATTTTCGGATCTTTGGCATCAAAATCTCCATTTATTTGGGATATTGCGAAGTTTGAATCCCCGCGCACCTCTAGGCATTGTATGCCCATGGAGACAGCCATCCGAAGATCATGCAGTAAAGCCTCGTATTTGGTTGCATTGTTGGAGTTTGTGTATAATATCTGGAGTACATACTGAACTGTATCTCCAGTGGGGGTGTTAGGAAAACACCCGCTCCTAGGCCTGCCAGCATTTTGGAGCCGACAAAGTGCATGGCCCAGTTGGAATATGTGTCATACTCTTTAGGGAGTTAGGCTTCTATCCATTCGGCGATGAAGTCGGCCAGTAGTTGGGATTTAATGGCCCGATGCGGTCTTTATGTTATGTTGAGTGGGAGGAGCTCTATGGCCCACTTGGCAATCCAGCCCGTGGCATCGCGGTTGTTTATTATGTCATTGAGTGGGACTTCGGAGGCCACCGTGATTGAGCACTCTTGAAAGTAGTGTCGTAGTTTCCGGGATGCCATGAAGACCGCGTATGCTATTTTTTTATAATGAGGGTACCTTGATTTGCATGGTGTGAGGACAGTAGATACGTAGTATACTGGCTTTTGAAGCGGGAATTTGTGTCCATCCTCCTCTCGCTTGACGACAAGCACCGCACTCACAACTTGGTGTGTTGCCTATATGTATAATAACATGGGTTCGCCGACATTCGGCGCAGCCAGGATTGGGTTGCTTGCTAAAAGAGCCTTTATTTCTTCCAGTCTGACCGTTTCCGCATCCGCCAACTCGAAGTATTCGATTCGTCGGAGAAGGCGATAAAGTGGCAATGTTTTTTCTCTTAATCTAGAGATAAAGCAGCTTAAAGCTGCCACACATCCGACTAGTTTTTGGACTTGTTTGAGGTCCAATTGCGTAGCCTACTGTGACAAGGCTCGGATTTTGGCTGGGTTCACCTCAATTCCTCTATTGGAAACGATGAAGCCTAGCAGTTTTCCAGCAAGAACGCCGAAAACACACTTTTCCGGATTGAGCTTAATGTCATATGTACGGAGGTTGTCGAATGTGAGATGTAGATCTTCTATGAGTGACTCGACGTGCCTAGTTTTGATGACTACATCGTCCACATATGCTTCAAATGTCTTGCCGATTTGTTTCTCCAGGCATGTTTGAATCATGCGTTGATATGTGGCGCCGGCGTTTTTGAACCCGAAGGGCATAGTGTTGAAGAAGAAAGGCCCGTAAGGGGTGATAAATGTCGTTGCAGCTTGATCGGACTCCTTCATCTTGATTTGATGGTATCCAGAGTATGCATCGAGGAAACACAGTGAGTCGTGTCCTGCAGTGGTGTTGATAATCTGATCGATGCGGGGAGAGGGAAGTGATCTTTAGGGAAAGCCTTGTTGAGGTCTTTAAAGTCGACACATAGGCGCCATGATTTATCCTTCTTTGGTACCATCACCAAGTTTGCTAGCCAGTCCGGGTGTTTTATTTCCCTAATGAATCCGGCCCCGGGTAACTTGGCTAGCTCTTCCCCCATAGCTTGTCGTTTGGGTTCTGAAAAGCGTCGCAGTGTTTGCTTGACCGGCTTATATCCCTTCAATATATTGAGGCTGTGTTCAGCCAGCCTGTGTGGGATTCCTGGCATATCAGAAGGGTGCCAGGCGAATATGTCCCAGTTTTTGCGTAGAAACACTCGCAGTGCAGCGTCAACCGTTGGGTCCAGCTGCGCTCTGATGGATGTTGTCTTCTTGGGGTCTATCGGATGGACTTGAAATTTGACTATTTCGTCTGCTGGTTTAAAGGAGGTGGATTTGGGTTGCTTGTCCAGGATCACTTCGTCCCTATCCACCGTGGAGCATAATGCAGTTAACTCTTCGACCGCGAGGGCTTCAGATAGTGCCTCGAGGGCTAGGGCTGCAGTTTGTTTTCGGCGCGGAGTGTTGTGTCCGGATCACTGGCAAGAGTGATAATACCATTGGGCACGGGCATCTTGAGCTTCATGTACCCGTAATGGGGTATAGCTTGGAAGCGTGCAAATGCATCTCGCCCTAGTAAGGCGTGATATCCACTATTCAAAGGGGCCACTTGAAAGGTTATTTCTTCGGACCGGCAATTCTCCGGCGTGCCAAATACCACATCGAGTGTGATTTTTCCCATGCACCGCACCTCCCGACTAGGAATGATTCCTCGGAAGGTCGTGCTACTTTGCTTGATGCGGCTCTTGTCTATTTCCATTTTGTTGAGAGTTTCCTCGTACATGAGGTTTAGTCCGCTGCCGCCGTCCATGAGCACCTTGGTAAGCCGAAAGCCGTCCACAATTGGACTGAGGACCAAGGCGGCTGGTGACTGGACTGTCCTGAATTTTGGTTCATCATCGCCATTGAAAGTTATGGCCGTGTCGTTCCAAGGATTTATTGTTGCGACTTGGCAGACTTCCACGAGGCCGCGGAGTGCTCTTTTACGCCTATTGTTTGAGGCGAAAGTCTCAAAGACCGTCAATACTTTGCGGTCCCTGTCTTCCATGGGTTGTTGCTCTGCGGTATTTTTTGTGAGGAGATCCTCGCCTCTTTTGGCCACTTGTCAGAGTATCCAACATGCTGTAAGGTTGTGGGTTGGTATAGTATCCAGTGTTGTGTGTATGTTGCATGGCCTGTCGAACCATCCCTCCAGAATGGTTCTGCGCCCCGTAATCGGCTTATATTTCTTTATTGTTGGATCGGGTGACCTGCGAGGGTGCATCCTTTTTGCCCGGTTAGGGGGCTGAGTAAAAACTGGTGGCACCCATGGAGCTACCTGAGTTTTCCAGGCGCTTTCCATTGCACAATACTTCTATACTATGGTTGCCAAATTAATGAAGTGTAATATGGGATGGCGATTGATGGCATTGATGATTCCTTTGTCCATGCAATTGTCGCAGAATACGGAGATCGTGTCTTCGTCGCGGCAATCTTTGATCTTGTTTTTAACAAGGAGGAATCTGGCCCAAAAGTGATGGAGTGTTTCCTTGGACTGCTGTCGTATGTTCATGAGATTGCGTAGATCTGAGTGGGTGGGTGGAGCCAAATCCGAACCCTGACTTAATTTGGGATCCGGAGTTATAGAGACTTCCGAACTTAAAAGTTCGGGCTCCAGGATATCAACCAATTTTCTGGGTACACAGTCCGACTCTAAGTTCGGAGGAAGGGGCACGTCCTTCCATGGATGGGTATCCGACTCGTCGAGCTCAAAAATCCTAACATAGTTCGTCCTCAATACAGAGGGAGAATCATTGTGTTGCTCCTCTACTACCGCTATCTGATGGGTGATTTGCGGAGTTTTAATTTCTGTCCGATTGGGTTTAAGCCCAATCCGATCGTAGTCTGTAGCAACCCCCAAGGCGGCATGTGATCCAGGAGTTTGTTTAGAGACAACAATTCCGTCGGATCCATCTGTTTGGAGTATTCGGAGTCGACACGAAGGCGATTTTTTATGACCCGACAAGTCATCGTTGGTGCGACAGCCGAGCGGGTGGTTAGGGTAAAGCCGCCCAGCCAGAGGGTTTGGCCTGAGGCCAGGGCTACTCCGGAGGTGATGTTGTCCTTGATGACAAGGCGAGCCATCAATCCTTTCTTCGACGTCATAGTGGAACTCTCAATGAAAGCACCGGATCCCGGGTAGGGGTTCCCGAACTGTGCGTCTAAGATCGATGGTAATAGGAGACGGGGGACACGATGTTTAGCCAGGTTTGGGCCCTCTCTATGGAGGTAATACCCTACTTCCTGCTTGATTGATCTTGATGAATATGAGTATTACAAGAGTTGATCTACCACGAGATCGTAATGGCTAAACCCTAGTAGTCTAGCCTATGATTATGATTGTAGTTGCCTCTATGGACTAAACCCTCTGGTTTATATAGACACTGGAGGGGGCTAGGGTTACACAAAGTCAGTTACAGGGAAAGGAATCTACATATCTGAATCACCAAGCTTGCCATCCACGCAAACAAAAGTCCCATCCGGACATGGGAAGAAGTCTTATGTCTTGTATCTTCGTAGCCCAACAGTCCGGCCCATGTTAATAGTCTGGCTGTCCGAGGACCCTTAATCCAGGACTCGCTCAGTGGCAGATAGGACTTGAGAAAATATTGATCTTGCCTTTTAGCTCCTTGTGGGTTCAAAACTCCATACTTATCACTTCCACCTTTGGGAATTGCTACGATGATTCCCTGCACTTGGGGATTATCAAGCTCTTTTCTGGCGCCGTTGCCAGGGAGCAATAGTGTGGGGTTGATAGCTTTTTGTATGCTTGTTTGCTTTCTTAACTAAGTACTTTTTGTTTTCCCTTTTTATTTTTGCTTAGTTGTGGGTGAAACATACGAAAAAATTAAAAAAATGAAAATACAAAAAGATTCACTTGCCTCATATCTCTAAAAAGTTTTTCAAAAAGAGAAGTGATTGGAAAGTTATGCATTGAAGAAGTGAGGGTCGACCTTGAACACTTGTGTTCATGCTCATGGAAACAATGTAGAATTTTTCATGGAAGTTTCTCTGAAAATAATTATCCCCTTGTATATATCCATTGTATTATAAAAATAATGTGTCAAGCTTTGGTTTTAGGATGATTAGATTGCTTGTTTACTATGTGCAGTACAAAAACAGAAACTTTGGCTGTAGTGCGTGAATTTACATTTTTTACTGGAAAGTCAACTGGGTCTGAAACTTTTTGCACATTACTTATGTACAATTTGTTTTAATTGTCGTCTTTGTTCTAGAATTTTTGGGCTTATTGAAGTATATGAAATTTCCAGATTACTACAGACTGTCCTGTTTTTGATAGATTCTGTTTTCATGTGTTGTTCGCTTATTTTTGATGAATCTATGGGTAGTATCGGGGGGTATGAACCACGGTGAAGCTAGAATACAGTATATATAATGCTAATACGAAATTGGAATGAGTGTACAACAGTACCTAAAGGTAGTGATTTTCTTTATTATACTAACGGATCTCACAAAGTTTTTCTTAAGTTTTGTGTGGATGAATTGTTCGAAGAACGAGTAGTTACCGATGTGAGAAGAATAAAGAGAGGCAAGAGTTCAAGCTTGGGTATGCCCAAGGCACCCCAAGTAAATATTTCAAGGATACTCAAGCATCTAAGCTTGGGGATGCCTCGGTTGGCATCCCATCTTTCTTCTTCAACAATTATCGGTATACCTTGGTTTTTGTTTTGTTCACATGATTTGTGTCTTTTGTGTTTTTCTTTTTCTTTAAGAACCATGCTAGTATGAGATACCCCTTCATTGATTTATATAATTCTTCATGTGCTTCACTTATATCTTTTGAGTGTGACCTTATAGCATGCTCTTTGTGCTTCACTTAAATCTTTTGAGCATGGATTTATAGAATGCTTCGTGTGCTTCACTTATATATTTTGAGCTTGGATATTGGTTAGTCTATATTAATTGTAGAATGATCCATGATCTTCACTTATATCTTTTGGAGTATGAATAATACTATCATCGAAAGTGGGTTTGGAAGAGTGTCAACTTTAGGAAGTAACGATCCCACTATTTTGGAGGGTGTTGAATCTTAGTGTGATATTTATGAAATTGGATTTGGAGAGGTCTTGACTTTAGTTAGTAATGATTCCACTATTTCGGAAGAGGTTCCAATTGATTATGAGAACAAAGTTACTATCTATGATGATTATTGTGATGACATGTACGCTATAATGAATAATGTTAACCATGAAACTTGTCATCATGATTTTAATTTTCAATTGGATTATGCCTCACATGACACTTATTTTGTTGAGTTTGCTCCCACTATTCCGAATGAGAAGAATTTTTGCTTATGCGGAAAGTAGTAAAATTTCTATGCTTGTAGATCATGAAAAGAATGCTTTATGTGATGGTTGTACTATTAAACTCTTTCATGATGCTACTGAAAATTATTATGAGGGAGGCATATATGCTTGTAGGAGTTGCAATAATTTCAAGTTTCCTCTCTATGTGCTTAAATTTTTGAAGTTATACATGTTTTGCCTTCTGATGCTAGTTGATTCTTGTTCCTATAAACTATGTGCTCACAAAATCTCTAGGCATAGGAAGTGGGTTAGGTATGTGCTAGTCATATTCTTCATGATGCTCTCTTTATGTTTCAATTCTCATCTTTTATGTGAGCATCATTGAAATCATCATGCCTAGCTAAAAGGCATTAAAGAAAAGCGCTTGTTGGGAGACAACCCAATATTTATCCTTACTATTTTTGTGTGTTCACATGATTAAGATACTGTAGTAATCATGTTTTATAGCTTTTATTTCAATAAAATGCCAAGTAAGACCTTTGGGAAGACTTGGGTGAAAGTTAATGTGATCTTGCTGTAAAAAACAGAAACTTTGCACTCACGAGATTAGTTGTAATTTTTTACATAAGAGTGATTTTGATTTGATTATTTCTTCATAAGATTAATAGACAAATTCCTCACGTACACTAATTTATTTCATAATTTTTTGAGTAGCATAAGCATGGTTGCTGTTCAGATCATTGTAGACTGTTCTGTTTCTGATAGATTCTGCTTTCATTGCATAGTTTGTCTGGTTTCTAGTTTCTATGGCTTATATTTCTCAATATAAATTGTATAAATGATATGGTACAGTAGGAATTTTGCAAGAACAATTATGAATCTTGACTTCGACAGTATCAAAGTGAATGGTTTACTCTTTATCATACTAACCCATCTCACGAAGTTCCGTTAAGTTTTGTGTGATCAAAGATTTCATGTTTTGGGTGAGATATCGATATGAGGAGAATAAGAGTGGAAAGACCCTAAGCTTAGGGATGCCCAAGGCACCTCAGGGTAATATTCAAGGAAAACTCAAGCGCCTAAGCTTGGGATGCCCCGGAAGGCATCCCCTCTTTCGTCTTCAAAACTATTGGTATACCTTACTCAAAGCTATATTTTTATTCGTCACATGATATGTGTTTTGCTTGGAGCGTATTTTCAATTTTACTTGCAGTTTGAATAAAATCATTGGATCTGAAATCTTGAATGAAAAAGAATCCTCCCATGGCTAGTTAATTATTTGACTACTCAGTGTTCTTCACTTATATCTTTTTGGATTAGTTTGTCATTTACTCACGTGCTTCATGTATATCCTATGAGTAAATGGTTGAATGAATTGAATATCATAAAATCTGAATTTATATATGTTTCATATGCTTATAACATCGGGAGTAATGACTTCACACATAATAAGTATAGGTAGTAAACTTATTGAGAGTTAGCAAATGCAGAATTGGTCACTTGAACAATTCATGAAAGAATATTGAAGGAAGAGAGATTTCACATATAAATATACTATCTTGGACATCTTTGGTAATTGTGAGCACTCATTAAAATATAACATGATAAAAAGTTGACGTTGGACAAGGAAGACAACTTAATGGGTTATGTTTTCCTATATCTGAATAGACATTATATTGTCTTGGATCATCCAACATGTTGAGCTTGCCTTTCCCTCTCATGCTAGCCAAATTCTTTGCACCAAGTAGAAATACTACTTGTGCTTCCAAACATCCCTTAAACCAGTTTTGCCATGAGAGTCCACCATACCTACCTATGGATTGAGTAGGATCCTTCCAGTAAGTTGTCATCAGTGCATGCAACAAAAATTGCTCTCTAAATATGTATGATCTATTTGTGTGAAAAAAATAAGCTTTATACGAACTTGTGATAGGGAAGAAATAAAAGCGACGGACTGCATAATAAAGGTCTTTACACAAGCGGTAATACAAAGTGACGTTCTTTTGCATTAAGATTTTGTGCATCCAACCTTAAATGTGCATGACAACCTCTGCTTCCCTCTGCGAAGGGCCTATGTTTTACTTTTATCTTCTACCCTTATACAAGTGTCATGGTGATTGAGGGAGCCCTGGACTAAGGCGTCCTCGGACAGTCGGACTATATGCTTTGGCCGGACTGTTGGACTGTGAAGATACAAGATAGAAGACTTCGTCACGTGTCCAGATGGGACTCTCCATTGCGTGGAAGGCAAGCTTGGCGATTCGGATATGTAGATTCCTTTCTGTGTAACCGACTTTATGTAACCCTAGCCCCTCCGGTATCTATATAAACCGGAGGTTTATTCCGTAGGACAAGGATCATAACTTCATAGGCTAGCTTCTAGGGTTTAGCCATTACAATCTCGTGGTAGATCAACTCTTGTAATACTCATATTCATCAAGATCAATCAAGCAGGAAGTAGGGTATTACCTTCATAGAGAGGGCCCGAACTTGGGTAAACATTGTGTCCCCCACCTCCTGTTACCATCAGCCTTAGACGCACAGATGGGACCCCCTACCCGAGATCCATCAGTTTTGACACCGACATTGGTGCTTCCATTGAGAGTTCCGTTGTGTTGTCAAAGATAGGCTTGATGGCTCCATCAATCATCTACAACAACACAGTCCATGGGGAGATTCTCCTCCTCGGACAGATCTTCATATTCGGTGGCTTCGCACTGCGGGCCAACTCGCTTGTCCATCTAGGGCAGATCGATAGCCACACCCCTGGCCATTAGGTCAGATTCGGAAGCCTAAATTTTGTGGCCAATATCCATGGAGACTTGATCTTCAAAGGGCTTGAGACCATAACGGCTGTCCCCGGCCACCACGATGAACATGACCTAGATCTGTCATCGGGCCACATGCAGGAGATAGCACCTGTGACTGCCCCAGCCATAGAGCCAGAGCGGGTTGTGTCGTCCGTAGATGGGAAGCTTGACCCCGCCACGGAGGCCGTAGAATCAGCGGCCCTCGAGCCGCACACAGACCCAACATCAAGTTGGGCTGGTGTTACCGGAATCCCGGACTCGTCTCCGGACATGGGTTCCGGACCACGCGCATCCGCGTCCATTGAACCCGATTGGGCGCCGGTCTTGGAGTTCAGCTCCGCGGATATCTTCCAGCACTCGCCTCTAGGTGATGTGATGAACTCATTGAAATCCCTCTCCTTGTCAGGAGACTCTCAGCCGAACTATGTCCGGCTCGAGTGGGGAGCGGACGACGAAGAATTTTGTGTCCCACCCACCACCCACTTTATAGACATTGTCGACGAAATAACCGACGTGCTTGACTACGACTCCGAAAACATCGATGGTATGGCCGATGATGCCGGAGAGGATCTGGAACCACTACCTACAGGGTATTGGACAACTACATCGTCATACGACATTTACATGGTGGACACACCTAAGGAGAATGAGGCCGACGACGATAATAGAAAGCCTGTCGATGAACCTCCCAAACACCGGCGTCCTAAATGCCGACCTCGATCCGGCAAATGGAAAAACAGCAACATTGTCACGGACGATGATGGTAATTTGAACCGAGCCGAGGACCCCGCGGACCCAGTGTTGGAGCAGGGCATGCGAGAGGACGGAAAACACAGTCCGAGACACTATCCGACCACAGCGACACCGAAGATAGCAATTACCAGCCGACCTCTAAAGAGGAGGTCAACCTGGGTGACGATGAGTTCGTCATCCTAGAAGAACCACTAGAACAAGAATGCCACCACCAGAGGCTCATCACCACCGCAAGGAGCCTGAAGAAGCAGAAGCAGCGGCTTAAAGCCGCACAGGATATGCTCAGTGACAAATGGAATGAAGTGCTAGATGCTGAGGAAAAATACGTCAGTAATCGCCAAACAAAGAGCTATCCTAAATGCAAACTATTGCCCGAATTCGACGACGAGGCTATCGCGCCTATACCGCCGAAGAACAATACGGCTGACTGGCCGGACCGACCACCTCACGGTCACGACAGAGCGGCAAGCCATGCCCTACACAAGCCCGCGCCCCCTCCCGCAAAGGAAGGAAGGCCGCAGCCCAGGACTAGAAACATGATCTATGTGAGGAACTAGACAAAACAGCTGGAAAAACCAGGTACATATATGGATCTAGGTAATGTTCTCCTACACGGAAATACGATTATCAAACAAAATACACCGGCCATTTACAAGTTGGGAACCAATACCACACATTGCAACCGTCGGAACCAACCCCTAACACAGCCAGATACATGGGCACCGCACACCCCCTGTGCTTCACCGATGAGGTATTGGAACACGATTTTCCAGAGGGGTTCAAACCCGTAAACATCAAGGCGTATGATGGAACGACGGACCCGGCGGTTTGGATAGAAGACTTTATTCTTCACATCCACATGGCATGCGAAGAGGATCTCCACGCCATCAAATATTTACCCCTCAAGCTAAAAGGACCAGCTCGGCACTAGCTAAAGAGCCTCCCTGAAAATTCTATAGGAAGCTGGGAGGAACTTGAGGATGCTTTTCGGGCCAATTTCCAAGGGACCTATGTTCGGCCCCCGGATGCAGACGATCTAAGTCACATAATCCAGCAACCCGGAGAATCAACCCATAAACTTTGGAATTGGTTTCTCACTAAGAAGACCCAAATCATCGACTATCTGGATGCCGAAGTCTTAGCGGCCTTCAAACATAGTGTCTAGGACAAATGGCTAGCTAAACACCTCGGCCAGGAAAAGCCAAGGACAATGGCCGCCTTAACTACACATATGACCTGCTTTTGCGCGGGCGAAGATAGCTGGTTAGCCCCTAGTAGCACCAGCGACCCCGGCACATTCGAAGTCAGGGACGGTAATGGAAAACCACGACGCAAAAAAATAAACATTAGAATAATAAAGAAAGCCCAGACAATACAGCGGTCAACGCCGGATTCCGGGGCTCCAGACCCGGTCAATGGAAGAAGCCATTTAAAGGCAATAAAGACAATCCATCCAACCCGGATAAAATTCTAGACAGGCCCTGCCAGATTCATGGCACCCCGACAAACCAGCCAATCATACCAACAGAGAATGTTGGGTCTTCAAGCAGGTCGACAAACTCAACGCCGAAAACAAAGGGAAAGGACCACAGAGTGAAGACAAGGACGAACCTCGCCAGCCGAACACGGGGGGACAGAAGAAATTTCCACTAGAGATCAAAACAGTGAACATGATCTATGTCACTCATATCCTGAAGTGGGAGCGCAAGGGCGCACTCCGAGATGTCTACACCGTCGAGCCCGTCGCCCAAAGTTTAACCCATGGTCGGCCTGTCCGATCACCTTTGATCGCAGGGATCATCCGACTAGTATCCATCATGAAGGTTCGGCTGCCCTAGTGCTCGACCCAATAATTGACGGATACCACCTCACTCGAGTCCTCATGGACGATGGTAGCAGTCTCAATCTGATATATCAGGACACTGTCCGCAAGATGGGGATAGACCCATCAAGAATCAAGCCAAGCAGCACTACCTTTAAAGGAGTTATACCGGGCATAGAAGCCCGCTGCACGGGCTCTCTAACATTGGACGTTGTATTCGGCTCTACGGACAACTTGCGAAGCGAAGAATTAATCTTCGACATTGCTCCGTACCGAAGCGGCTATCATGCACTACTCGGAAGAACGGCCTTCGCCCGTTGTAATGCAGTCCCGCATTAAGCTTATCTAAAACTCAAAATGCCTGGACCTCGTGGCGTCATTACGGTCAGTGGAAATATGGAGCGCTCTCTTCACACAGAGGAATACACTGCGGCTTTACCAGTTGAAGTACAAAACGGCCTATTCAAGCCGAACAGCTCCTCGGTCGTTAAGACCGCAGACACATCTAAATGTGTCCAGCGCACATCCCAGTGCGGCAGCTCAGATAAACCTGAGCTCGAGTAGCAGCTACGCCCCCATCGACCATCCCATACAGGGATACATTCGAAATTCCTTGGGCGGCTTCGGGGGCACTCTGCACACAAAAGGTTCATAGTTTGGCTCGACCCTATTCGGACATTAGAAGTTATCCTTCATGGTTCCTAACAACGGACCGGCTCCACTTATGGCTCCGAATCATGTCTTTGGTCAATAGTTGGGTTGCCCTGCTCCTGTGCTTACTACCTTACGTTCCGCTATATCGGCCAGGGTAGTAAAGGGAGAACTACTGCGATTGTGTCCCGGCTAGCCAGGACGAGCACCATGGTAGAGAAAGCCGAAAACTGACTGTCATGATGCGGCGAGAGCTGGTCAACCACTCAATGACTCATCGGAACCTTCGTGATTCCCTCCGTGTTAAACGAAGGACCGTCCTTCTGGTCACGTATGTATACGCACCATATTCGGATAACTGCGGACATACCAGGGGCTATATAGTAGCCCCACCATCAAACTCCTATGGCTAAGTGAAAGTGTTAAAGCTCTATACTCCGATTGCCTAGTTCGCCTCACTAACACCTCCTTAACGGACCAAGATGTTGGGTCAAGTTTGATCAAGTTCTTTTCTGAACACCCCCATGTTATACATGAGGGGGCTAAAGCCAACGACTGCAAACTTTCAGATTGTATAAATATAGAAAAGGCTGCACAGGAGGCACCAAAACTTTTCGGGCAAAAGTATAAAAACATAGCCTTAAACATATCATAATATTGTTGTTACAATTCTGATACACTTTACTCGAACATAATATTCTTCGAGCACTGACCCTCTATCAAGCGGGCGCCCTCTAGGACATCTGCAAAGTAGTGTTCTTGCATGTTAAGGTCCTTGCCTTCGGGTGGTCTCTGCGCTACAACATTAGTAGCCGTCATCTTCGCCCAGTATATATCTTGACACGGGCAAGGACCATCCATGCACCTTCTATGCATGTTGGCCGCTTCACAGCATCGATACACGGCACCACATTAACAAGTTGCGGAACCAAACCAAAATAACTATTTGTAATGGATTCGTTCAGCCACAGCCGGGCTATGACGTCCTTCATGGCAGCGCCGGACATCCTGTGGAGCTCGGCCAACTGGGCCATCTGTTCATTCAACATTGGATGCTTCGGCGTGTCAAATTGCGACCAAAATAGCTTTTCCATCTCATGTGCTTCTTGCGTGTGGAAAAACGGATTCGCATCGGCAGCACTCTTCAGAAGATCCATAAAGGAGTCCAGAGAACTCCACTGTTGATTCAGCAACGCATACTTCGGATCGCCAAACTTAGTTTGCAATAAAAAGGGCTTACCAGCCGTGATCTCCACAGCTTGTTGGATTTCTTCCTGAGCTGCTCTAGAATCAGACCGAGCTTCTTTCACCTCTTGTAAATCCTTGTCCAGATCGGCCACTTTGTCTTTATTATCTTTCTCAAGAATTTGGCATCGACTAGTGGCATTCTCCAACTCAAGTGCCATGGTGGATAACCTCTCCTTGCACTGAAGCCGAACGGTCTGCTCTACTTTCAATTCGGAAGCTACCTTTTCAATAGCCGCATTACTCATCCTCGCTTACTCCTTGGCACGGGCAAGTTCCGCCCGAAGGGTCTCCACTGCAGCGGCACTATCTGCAGTCATGCATATACAAATTTTCAGTATCACGCTCATTTCACAATGCTCGCATGTACTGAGTTCCCTAGAGACATACCTTGCACCTTGTTGAGCTGCCTGTTCATGCGTGATATGATCATCCACCAAATCAACTTTCTTCTTCAAATGGGCTACCTCGATAGCTTGGGCAGTCCCCACGCATGTAACAACCTATGTTTTCACATAGCCATATCATTTCCTGGGCATCTATTTTTGATCCTCTGATCACATTCCCTTGGATGTCAACCACACTCTCAAGGGCTACTATCTATACACAAGTGCATTCCGCACTTACAATACAATTGAAATTACACTACGTACCTCGAAGCCTCTTAGTAGGCTAGAAAAGGCTTCACTCAATCTGCTTTTTGCGGACCGAACTCTTTCTAACACCGTACCCACTAAGGTATGATGTTCCTCTGAGACGGAGGCATGTTGCAAAATGTCCATCAATGTATCTGACGTCCCAGGTACGATGTTCCTCTGAGACGGAGGCATGTTGCAAAATGTTCCCTGTAGGGGCCGCACACCCCGGACCCTGCGCGGCTGAAGTATTACCTTTGGCCCCGGTCCTCACTATCCCTTGCGCTACTTGCAGATCAGGAAGGATCCTTTGGGATGATACCTCGGCGTCGTCTGCCTTATCAGGCGGGGAGATCTGTGGAGGTGTCTCGCTCTCCATCATCTCCGGAAGTAGATCCCCCGAAGAGGAGGACTGTTGAGGAGGGCTGCGGGCCGAACTGCAAACATGAGTTTAAAACATTACCCTTATAGCCAACAAAGAATGGGACGTGTTTAAAATACTCGAGTTCACTTACGATGCGGCTGAGGGCCCATCTTTATGGGGTGACTGTGTGTCGGCGGCATCCCCTCACTGGGATACCTTCCCCCCTCTTAGAAGCTTCTATTTCTAGGTCTTCGGAGGCGGCCCTTTTCTTCCCTTGAGGAGAAAGGGTGTCAGTTTGCTCTTCCCTTCCACCTTTGGAAGTGGAAATTCCAATCTCTCGGGAAAAATTGCCTGGTGTGTTTCCAGAAGGGAAGCCACCTTGGGCCTTTTCGTCCTCCTCCTTATCTTCCTCTGCCGGCACTTGATACAGCACTAGATCCAGCATCCTTGTTAATAACGGATCGGCAGTATCCTCGAGAAGTGGAGCCGAACACCTAATTCTTTCCGCCTTCTTTAGCCAGCCCTGGTCGGATAGAGTTTTATCAGTACATTGTCATGAATAATTTGATTAGATCGTGTTTTGGGGTTGAGTACTTACCGGAGTATCCGTATGGTTGCAGTCAAGACCGATGTCTTTTGTAGTATCCGGCCACTATTTTTGTGCGCCGAAGAACAACTTCGACATCTCCCTGAGCATCATGCCGGAGAGGTTTTTAAGAGTCCGTGGACCTTCCGGATTAAACTCCCACATACGGAGAGGGCGTCACTGACAGGGGAGGATCCGGCGGACTAACATTACTTGGATTACGTCGATGAGACCGGTGTCCTTCTCGATAAGGTTCCGGATGCGGCTTTGTAGTATACGCACATCATCTATAGATCCCCAGTCCAGCCCCTTGTTAATCCACGATGTGAGCTATGGCGGAGGGCCGAACCGAAACGCAGGAGCGGCTACCCGCTTTGTACCACGGGGTTCGGTGATGTAAAACCACTCCCGTTGCCATAAGTCAGAAGATTCTGCAAAGGAGCCTTTGGCCAACTGGAGTTGGTAAGCTTGCTTATTGAAGCACCTCCGCACTCTGCTTGTCTCCCGTCATTTACCTTTGGTTTCACATTAAAGGTCTTATGCCATAAGCCGAAGTGTGGGGAAATACGGAGGAAGGCCTCGCGTGTGGTGATGAACGCCAAGATGTCGAGAAAGGAGTCCGGGGCTAGATCGTGGAAATCCAGCCTGTAATAAAACATGACCCCTCAAACAAAGGGATGGAGTCCAAACCCAAGCCCTCGAAGGAAGTGACAGATAAACATGACCCTCTCATTGGATCTGGAGGTAGGAATAACTTGCGCTTGAGCAGGAAGCCTGTGTTAGATCTCCGTAGTCAAGTATCTTGCCTCCCTGAGCTTCGAGATATCTTCCTCTATGACAAAAGAGGCCATCCACCAGCCCTGAAGGCTGTGTTCAGACATGGCTGGAAGCTCGAAGCGACCGGATTGACCCTTGGGTGTTGGAACTCGAGGTGGGAGGGGGAGGAAGGGACTAGCGTAGAAGAAAAAGACAGGTCCTGACCTCTTTATAGAGGTGACGAATATCATATGTCCCCTATGTGGCCTTAAAATATGCCAATTCCCAAGGAATCATACAAACGGAATGGTTGGGTTACCCATGCCCGTGTTGATGAGAATCCCGTAATAAGGGGACACGATCTCTGCTTTGACAAGACGTGTCAATAAGACCGCCTCGCGAAACGTGAAGTAGCAGGCTGGAAAATGATTCCGAATAATGGCCGAGAGATGACGTAGTGTCATGTAACCAAAATTGTTAGCAGATTGGACTCGTGAAATATTATACTCTCTACTGCAGTGTGTGGTACTTGTTTTGTAGAGCCGGACACATTTTCTATGTTCGGAAGGCTATATTGGGATAATCGGAGAAGAAACCCGCCTTGCAATGCCGAATACAATCTACGCGCCGGACTCATCGTCATTGAAGCCTGGTTTAGGGGCTACTGAGGGAGTCCTGGACTAAGGGGTCCTCGGACAGCCGGACTATATACTTTGGTCGGACTGTTGGACTGTGAAGATACAAGATAGAAGACTTCGCCCGTGTCCGGATGGGACTCTCCCACTACAAAAAAATACACTTCCATGATGATACGTGTTTGTCACAGTAGGTCACGTTTTCTGTCATGCATGTACATCCATGACGATTTTATGACAGAATCAAGATAGTCATATTTGTGCTGTCCTAAAAGTGTTCCATGACATTACCAAAATTATCATCACGGAAGTGTCCACTTCCATGATGATAAATCGCGCGTCACAGAAGTTCTTTTGTCAAGGGTGACCGACACGTGGCATCCACTGTAACGGAACGCCGTTAAGCTATCGGGTCAAGTTTTGGATCCGATAACCCGTTAACAACCCGGACCAATGGGAGATTTCCATCTGTAAAATTCTCATTGGCCGCGGAACCACGTGTCAGCTCCGTGTTGGCACATGTGTCAGTCATCCAACGGTCGAGATGGGCCTATGATATGTTGACACGTGGACGGGCCCAAAAGTGGCCCATAAAGTTTAAATGGGCCGGCCCAACTGAAGGCCCATAAGATTTAGCAGACCATAATGGGCCGGCCTAGCTAAAGGCCCACAAGATTTTGCAGACCATTTGGGCCGTCGCAGCTAAAGGCCCACAAGATTTAGCGGACCACAATGGGCCCGCCCAACTAAAGGCCCACAAGATTTTGTAGACCATAATGGTCCGGCCTAGCTAAATGCCCAACATTCTCTGTTAAGTCCCGTACGGCTAGTGTCAAATCGGCCCATCAACGGCCTGTCCTAAACTTTTCATCATCGCGACCCATGGTCACTTCTGGACAGTTTGCTAAGTATTTGGGCTGAATTACGGCCCGGTGTATTTCTGGCCTGTTAAAGGTCCTGCTTCATCTGGGCCCATTTACAGGCATTGAAACTTTCGGCCCATAAACGACCATGAAGGATTTGGGTCATATTCGTCCATGTCTGACATTCGGCCTGTTCGAGGCCCACTATGGATTTGGGCCACTTGCAGCATGTTGTGGTTTTCGGCCTATTAACATCGGACGAAAACTATGGGCCATATGTGGCCCAATGTCACATCGGGCCCATTAATGACCCATATAAAAATGACGATAATCAAGCCCGACCGAACTTGCGGCCTGTTAAAGGCCCATGTATTAGGTCGGTGCATTTACGGCCCGTCCGAATTTCGTCCTGTCAAAGATCCGCATCGTAAATGGACCACCATTTCGGCCTGCTAAGACCAGTGGGTTATTTGGCACAATCAGGGCCCAATCTCACTTTCGGTCTATTAAAGGCCCATGTTTTTTATGGGCTCGAGATATTTATAGCTGTAAACGGCCTATTGTTACTGAGGGCCCAAATTATGTTTAGGCCTGTTAAAGGCCCACTATGGGCACAGGCCTACCAGAAAAATATGAAAGCTTATGCTGATTTAGGCCCAGATATTTTTAGTGGGCTACATGCAAATTTCGGCCCATAATCATTTTTAGCCTAATTGGAATGGGCCCGACGAATGTTGGCATGTTGGGCTCCTACGAAGCTTTCAGCCGAATACATTACTAAGATAAACCTACACTATACAAAAATAGCGTCGTAATTACTGCAGCCTTTGGCAGCATCATAAATGTTGTATCATAACAAAATAAATTCCAACCATGCAACAAAAGGCCTGTTGGCATAAAGTTTACAGTCCTTGTAGATAAAAGCACCATCAGATGTATAGAAGCACAAATCATTTGACCTGAGTGCTAATGTTTCAGGCTGTCGAACCTGATGGAGCAGCACGATATTCACCTTTTTCCACCATTGCTCTTGAACAATGAAGCGAATGTCTGATAGTCTGGTTTCAAAACCATTCTTATCTTGACGAAATTTGTCAACCACTATTCTTGTTTACCAAATGACGTCCATTAGGGATTGGACTTGTATCTGAAGCACAGATATATCACTCTGTCTAGCAGGAAAGATTTTGTTCAGTAGGCGATTTGGACGAGGTTACCTTGACAACCAACCCAGAATTACGCAGGAAGGTGCTTTTTGCACTGTTAGTGGAGAGATACTGACGCACTGCAGCAAGAGGTGACATTGTGCCTGTGGTAGCCTCGTCCCCTTCAGGTGGTTGTGGTTGTTCAATCATTTGTTCCATAGCTTCCTGAAAGTTTGAACTGGTATATTAGTGTACCAGATAAGTTATTAATGAGACAAAAACAAACAAAGTAGGTTACACGTTTATACATAACTTATTTTGGTGAACTACTGTAATACATTAGCATGTATTGTAGTGCCAACTACATAATAAAATCACTTTTGGAACATATGTCCATGTAGCATGCCTACTGTATTGTCTATTTCCTCACATTCGTTGACATCTAAGGATAAAGAGACATGGTTTAAAGTAGGATGAACATAGTATGACATCATTCATATCATGGGTAAACAGATATAAAACAAATAGGCTATTTTATCATTGTGTGCACACGTGAACATAACAACTAGATTACAGATCAAGACCAAAAGAATATCCGTCATCTCTTTTAAACCATGTAAGGTGAAATGATACGTTAAGACAACTGTGTATAAAAGTGAACAGAGTAACTGGCATTGGCTGCAAACTAAGTAGTTAAATGAACACATCACGGTACCAATTAGTTCAAAGGCAGGAGGAGTAAGGACTTACAACAACGGCTTGAACTGGTGTGCTCATGCCCTTAATCTTGCTGGTGTGGCAATCCTTGAAGATTTGCACTACATTCGGTTCAGGTTCTTTTTGATCCACACGGGCTTTCCTCTGTATTTGGAACAAGCCAATATAGATACGATAATATGGCATAGAAAAAAGAAGGAAGTAACAGCTATTTACAAGAGCCTCGCAGTGTGCAATATAGCTACGAGATCTTGTTGTCTGTTGGAATTTCACTTTAGAACGGTTGGTTTTGTTCTTGAAACAGTTAGCCTAGAAGAAGATACACTTGTAAGGCACATACATAAATACAAGTTCAATATGTGGTCCGATCAAATACATATAGCCTACCTGATACTTTGGATCAGACTAGTGTTTAACGAGGGTTGTCTAGTCTTCATCTATAATATATTCCACTGGAGATGTTTGGGTGATTTCATTGTTAGCCTTGCCTTGAAAGTGAGATTTTCTAAGGTGGTACCAATACTGTCGCAAAGCAGACTGAAAAACATGAGTGCATGCATGTTTAGTTGCATCATCTTTCGAATCCAACTTGAACCTCATCTGTTGAAAAAAGAATGTGAGTCTTATTAGGAGGAAGCTAGAAAGTACGGGACAGAGCAAGACAATATTACTAATTGCGATGAATAACATCACTTACGGATAAATGGTCAAGGAAGGTGTTAAACTGGGTATTGTCTTTCTCATTCCTGTACTGGATCCATGTTGGGAGGATACGTGCATGACACCTAACGGCAATGGCTGCCTCTGATACTAACTTGGCTAACTCTGTAGCATCACGTGGCCTTTTTAAACGTGCCTCAAAATGGATCTCCATTCTTCCTCCTTTAGATTTTGTTAATCTGTCAAGCATTATCCCCGATGTCTGTTTCCGCTTGCGTCGTGGTGCTAGTTCAACAACGAATATGGAAAGTGTTAGTGTACATCAAACTGTGAGAGTACATATAAAGGAGCATGCAACTGCAACTTGACTCGGTCAGGTACCGTCTTGGTGTTGATGCTCATGAGGTTCATCTGATCTTACCAAGTCCTGTTGTGTCAGCAGTGCTTCGGAAGTAGTGTTAGGTGTGATGGCAGCTCGGGAACTAGCCAGTTCTGGAGCAAACGAACGAGTAACTCTTTGAGATGCTGGTACAGTTGAAGCAGATGCTGCAGCTGGTGGAGCAGGTGATACTGTGTTTATAGATTTAGCCGGTGGACTTGGACCTTCTACTGCACTATAAGTACTAGCAGAATCTCGACGGCAGATCCTTTTCCGTTTCACCCGATGAGTAACACCACTCCCTACTATATTATTTTCATTGCTCTTTTTTTACTTTGCCATGTCAAGCCGTACCCACAACACAAAGGAATAAAATCGCTCTTCAGAACTCATTGATGCATGATACAGACAAGCAATACTTTGATGTAAGACAACCGTATGAGGATAGAATATGTAAGAAAAACAAGACGACGTGACATATTCATAGCTACGATGTGTAAACTAAGCAGAAGTATTTTCAAGAAAATAGAAGTAATGCAAGCTAGACACCATATGAAAGATGCGACCAATATTACTCTGCCAAGTTAAAAGTGTCTGGTCATAAGTGGCAATTCGAAAAATTAGAAGCAGTACAATGTAGAAATCAATGCAAGATGCAACCACTATCAAACTGCCATGTTAAAAGTGTCCAATCATATGCACATGTCATATGCACATGTATAACATATAAACTTAGCAGGTGCAATTTAATCAAAATAGAAGAAATACAGGCTAGACAACATATGCAACATGAAAGCAATGATCACACTGTCAACCTAGAGCAAGCACATGCGATGGTGGAGTACGGGAGATGAACTCATCTTGTAGACTTGGGACTTCAACTTCATTAGCAGTAGCAGTGGCAAACCTAGAGAGTCTGTGTTTGTGTCGATGCGGAGGACCACCAACATCCCCTAACTTACTCTTTTCCTTCCTATTTTCTGATATTGCCTTATGAAGTCAAAACCACAAGAAGATGAATAAAATTAGCTCTGCATAACAGGTTGATGCATGATACAGACGAACACTATTTTGATGTAAGGCAAGCGCGGGATAGGAGGATGGAATATATACAAGAAAGAAAGCGTTTCATATTCACACATACGATAGGAGGATGGAATATGTATGAAAAACAGTAAGCAGAAGGCATTTCAACAAAATTAGAAGAAATGAAAGCTAGGCTCCATATGAACATGCAACCAATATCACTCTATCAGGTAAAAAGTGTCTCGTCATAAGTGTCATTTCAAGAAATTAGAAGCAATACAAGCTAGAAGACAATGCAAGATGCAACGTACATCACAGTCCCAAGTTAAATGTGTCTTATGGGTAAGTGATCATTGCGGGTATAAGTTGTAAGCTACGCAGATGCAATTCAACATAATCAGAAACGATACAAATTAGACATCATATGGAAAACACAACCACATATAACAGTTCCAAGTTAGAGCAAGCACATGTGATGGAGTAGGGGAGATGTGCTCATCATGTACACGTATGTTCCAGAAAAGGGAACACGTGTCATATTCACAGGCATTATGTGTAAAGTAAGCAGATGCAATTCAACAAATTTAGAAGCAATACAAGCTAGACATCATATGCAACATGCAACCACATATAATAGTTCCAAGTTAGAGCAAGCACCTGTGATGGTGGAGTAGGGGAGATGTGCTCATCATCTACACAACTACGTTGACTATCCAGCCTTGTGTTGTCTTGCGAATCTTGTTGGGAGGATGGCGGAGTAGAATCTATAAAGACCCCTTGTTTGAGTTGCTCCGAGGGACCACCATCATCCACTGCCAGACTAATTTCCTTCAGCTGTAATGATTTTGCATTGTGAAGTCAAACCGATAAGAAAAAGGAATAAAATTCGCTCTTCAGAACTCATTCATGCATGATACTGACGAACACTACTCGGATGAAAGGCAAACACATGATGCAAGGATGGAATATGTATGAAAAACAGGATGGTGTGACATATTCACACCTATGATGTGGTAACTAAGCAGAAGGCATTTCAACAAATTAGAAGCATTGCAAGCTAGACACCATATGAAAGATGCAACCAATATCACTCTGCCAAGTTTAAACTGTATGGCGTTTCAACAAATTAGAAGCAGTACATGCTATAAATCGTATGCAAGACACAAGCAATATCACAGTGGCAACTTAAAGGTGCCTTATCATAAGTGACTGATGCGGGATATGCAAGAACAATAGTCTGATGTAAGAACATCGTGTGATCAGATATAGTATGTTCTAGAAATAGGAACACATGTCATATTCAGAGGCATTATTTGTAAAGTAAGCAGATGCAATTCAACAAAGTTAGAAGCAATACAAGCTAGACATCATACGCAACATGCAACCCCATATAATAATGCCAAGTTAGAGCAAGCACCTGTGATGGTGGAGTAGGGGAGATGTGCTCATCATCTACACAGCTACGTTAACTGTCTAGCCTTGCATTGTCTTGCAAATCTTGTTGGGAGGATGGAGGCCTAGAATCTGTAGAGAATTTCCGTTTCAGTTGCTCGGAAGGACCACAATCATCCAATGTCTTGCCAATTTCCTTCAACTTCATTGATTTTGCATTGTGAGGTCAAACCGACAATAAAAAGGAATATAATTCTCTCTTCAGAACTCATTCATGCATGATACTGACGAACACTACTCTGATGAAAGGCAAAGTCATTATACGAGGATGGAATATGTACGAAAAAATGGATGGCTTGACATATTCACACCTATGATGTGGTAACTAAGCAAAAGGCACTTCAACAAATTAGAAGCACTGCAAACTAGACACCATATGGAAGGTGCAATCAATATCACTCTGCCAAGTTAAAATTGTCTCGTCATAGGTGGCGTTCATCAAACTAGAAGCAATACATGCTAGAAATCATATTCAAGACGCAAACCAATATCACACTGCCAACTTAAAGGTGTCCCATCATAAGTGACCAATGTAGGATACACAAGAAGAGTAGTTTCATGTAAGAACATGGTGTGATGGACAGATATATTATGTACCAAAAACAGGAAAGTGTGTCATATTGACACGTATCTTGTGTAAGCTAAGAAGATGCAGTTTACACTAGTTAGGAGCAATACAAGCTAGACACCATATGCAACATGCAACCAGATATCACACTGCCAAGTTAGAGCAAGCACCTTGGATGGTCGAGTAGGGGAGCAGAGACTTGGACCTTGTAATGCACTATCAGTACGAGGAGAATCGCTACAGATGCATTGTTTACGTTGCTGCAGAGGACCACCATCATCGCCTTCCTTACTCTTTTCCTTCCTCTTTCTTGATTTTGCCTTGTCAAGTCAAGCCCACAATAAAAAGGAATAAAATTTGCTCTTCAGAACTCATTAATGCATGATACTGACGAACACTACTTTTATGTAAGGCAGTCGCATGATAGGAGGATGGAATATGTATGAAAAACAGGACAGCGTGACATATTGACATGTATGATGTATAAAGTGTAAACTAAGCACAACGTGCTTGAACTTGTTAGAATCAATGCAAGCTAGAAACCATATGAAAGATGAAATCAATATCACCCTGCCAAATTAAAAGGGTGCCCTAACAAATGTATTTGACCAAATTAGAAGCAATACATGGCAATAGGCTAGAAATAATATGCAATAAGCAACGAATAAAGGTGACTCGTCGTAAGTGATTGATGCAGGATACAGAAGAGAGGTAGTTTCATGTAAGAACAAGGTTAACACATAGATGTAGTGTGTACCAAAAATAGGAAGGCATGTCATATTCACAGGTATAATGTGTAAACTAAGAAGATGTAATTTACCCTAATTAGAAGCATTACAAGCTAGACACCGTATGCAAGATGCAACCACATATCACACTGCGAAGTTAGAGCAAGCACCTATGATGGTGGTGTAGGGGAAGTGTGGTCTTCAAGTACAGAGCTACGTTCAATATCTTCATTTAGGCTTGTTGTTTCTTGAGAATCATGTGGAGAGGATGAAATTGCATTCTTTATAAGAGTAGCGCGTCTCATATTAACCCACGGGCATGACTGTCTCATCATAAGAGGTAGATGCAGGATACACAAGAATAGTAGTTTGACGTAAGAACATGGTGTGATAGGAAGATGTAGTATGTACCAAAAACAGGAAGGTGTGTCATATTCACATGTATAATGTCTAAGCTAAGGAGATGCAACTTAACAAATTAGGAGCAATACAAGCTAGGCACCATATGCAACATGCAACCAGATATCACACTGCCATGTTAGAGCAAGCACCTTGGGTTGTGGAGTAGGGGAGATGAGATTTGGAACTAGCACTGCAGTACGAGTAGCAGGAGAATCTGCAGAGATCATCTATTTCGGTTGCTCTAGAGGACTACCATCATTTCGTGCCTTCGTCCTTTCAGATTTTGCCTTGTCAAGTAAACACAAAAGAAAAAGGAATGAAATTCTCACTTCCAAATTTGTTGATGCATGATACTGACGAACACAACTTTTATGCATGGCAACCACATTGTAGGAGGATGGAATATGTATGAAAAACGCTAAGCAGAAGCCATTTCAACAAATTTGAAGCAATGCAATCTAGACACCATATTAAAGATCCAACCAAAATCACTCTACCAAGTTAGATGTGTCTCATTATAAGTGGCACTTCAACAAATTAGAGGCAATACATGTTTGAAATGATATGAGATGCAACCAATATTACACTATCAACTTGAAGGTGTATCGTCATAAGTGATTGATGAGGGATACACAAGAAAAGTAGTTTGATGTAAGAACATGGTTAATAGAAAGACGTAGTATGTACCAAAAATAGGAAGGCATGTCATATTCACAGGTATAATGCGTTAACTAAGCAGATGCAATTTACCCTAATTAGAAGCATTACAAGGTAGACACCATATGCAACATGCAACCACATATCACACTACCAAGTAAGAGCAAGCACCTGCGATGGTGGTGTGGGGGAATTGCGATCATCAACTAGAGAGCTATGTTGACTATCTTCATTTAGCCTTGTTGTTTCTTGAGAATCATGTGGGGAGGATGACACTACACTCTTTAAACGAGTAGGGCGTCTCACAGTAACCCACTGGGGTGACTGTCTCATCATAAGTGATTGAAGAGGGATACAAAAGAGCATTAGTTTGATGTAAGAACATGGTTAATAGACATATGTAGTATGTATCAAAAACAAGAAGGCATGTCATTATCAAAGGTATAATGTGTAATGTAAGCAGATGCAATTTAACCAAATTGGAAGCAATACAAGCTGGACACCATATGCAACATGCAACCACATTTGACAGCGCGAAGTTAAAGCAAGCACCTGGGATGGTTGTGCGTGGAAATTGAGATCCTCAACTGCAGAGCTACATTTACTGTCTCCAACTGCTGACACTTCACCCTTTAGAGCGCTGAAACTTTTAGTGCTTATATTCGAATTATACTGGAGTGACTTCTGTCTTTTCTTTTCTGCATTCATCAACACTGTGTCAGAGTCTAAAATACCCATGCACAAAAAACAATAGTGTGATTATGGGTGAAGTGTGTGCACAATTAGTACAGTGTAAAGGTAGCAGATAGCAGGTCGGTGAGAACTAAATGACGGGAGACATATGATAGCTCTACAACATGCATGGCACACTAAATTACAACAGGATTCTACGAAAATAACAGTCGACTGAAAAAAATAGGTCCGTCCATTTTTTTCTGCACCGTCCGATGTACAAAGAACGGGCAGATCGCCTTCATCTACCTCCAACCAGTCAGTGTTGACGATCTTCCTCAAAACGCCAGTGACCACCGGCCCAGTCCCCTGCCTGCGCCCTCCACCCGACCTCACCGCACCTCCGTGCTTGGCACCGCCCCCCGGCCATCCATTCAAGCCCTGCCGACCTCCAGATCGGGCGCAAGCAGCTCCTACGCCCCACACCCCTATGATAGACACCGATGCGCCGCCTCCCCGGCGAACAGGTGGACTAGGTGCTCCGCGCGCCTAAGCGGGTGCTGCTTCTTTTAATTGCTGTTCGACTAACCCTGAATTGAAATCCAGGCGGGCTACTGACCTCTAGCAAAGGTGGAATAGTGAAGGGAGGAAACCTTGTGCATTTAGTATCACAAAGAAGATGCAGTAAGAAGCGCTCAACTAGTTTCTTTCGTGGGAAGAATACGGTGTGAGGAGAGACGTAAGATTTGCACGAATAAGGGAAGAGCAGTACCTCTTTCTGCTGGTAGTGCTGTGTTCTCCTTCTGTTTTTCCAACGATCTTCTTGTGGTTCGCTGGAAATGAGAAGTTGTGGAGGATGGTGGAGCCTTGGACGAACCCATGGCCAACTTGTTTAGTGTGGTGCGGTGGCCGTCTGTCAGCGGCGGGGAACCAGATCCGAGGCGCGAACGACAGCGTAGCGGGAACAGCTCCGGTGCGGTGGACGGTTGCGACAGTGGAGCAGCAGCAGTGAGGCGCAGGACGGCGTGGTCGGAGTGGTTTCGGTACGGTGCATGCCGGCATCAGCGTCGTGGAGGCAGCTCTACCTCGGCTTTAGCTGCTAAGTCCTTTAGGTCGTTGCGGTTGCGGTTGCATTGGACGACAACGTCGGGGTACCGGCTCCGGCGTGATGGAGGAGGGCGGCGGTGGATTGGGCGCTATGGGGTGGAGGACGGAGGAGGCTGGGGTTTCACGGCTGGTGGAGAGGGTGTTTTGGCACCCACGGACTATGAATGGGGAAACGGAGGGAGGCAGGGAACTAAGAGGGAACAATGCTTCAGTTTGAGACGCCCTCGTTTGAAATTTGGGGAAAGTAAAAAACTCTGCCTCCATCTAAAATTTCGGACATATTGCGGGTTGGGGGTAAGACAGTAATCTCAGGTGTCCCAAATGTGGGCAGGATAGATTTCGGCTGAGTGCATGGGTGTTTAGGCGCCCACAGCGTATGAATTCTACTCGAAGGCGGTTGAGACTGGCGTCTTAGTGAAGTTACAAACCTACCCCGGTTTAGACCTTTGGACATCGGGCCGATAGGCTACACGGGCCAGAGTCAGGACAGTAATTTCCTACCACCAAACATTAGTCTCGCGCGGTTTTGGGTGAACAGAGGCCTATTTGGCGCTTCGTTCAATATTGGGGAGCAGAAGCATTAATGTTTTCAGTTCTCTTGAATTGAACTTTCAGGATTTGTCAAACTTCACAAATCTTTACTCTTGAAAATCCTAAAGCTACGATTATTTTGGAATGGAGGGGGTACATTTGAATATACATTGTACACGAGTACATATTAAAAATATGCAACTTACCTCAGTTCATGCATGGTTCCAGATATAATCTCCTTGGTTGCAAAAAAAAGTTAGACATGCGTATGAATATATAATAGCATGTTCAAACGCACAACAAAGATTGATGCCCCCTTTTACATCTGATTTACAAATGCCATTATCTCGGGTTCAAATAGATGAATGCACTTCCCATGAATTCGAATCTTCGAAACCCCCTTTATGTTGAATTCGGCATGTATTCTATTTCATAGCTAGCAATTTGGAATGTATCCATGCAAGTGACAAATGTATAAAGTGCTTCACACTAACAACATGGAGTGCACTAATTAATGTTTATATATGAATTGCAAAAGCATCCATTGCCTGTATTTCTAACCTCTCTCACTCTATGGATCGATAATATGAAATAAACACATGCACATGATAGAATTCAATAGAGTATGGGTGTCTGATAGACCGATTTTCGTCCATACACAATTTGCAAAATTCATGATCTAATCCGAAAATAATAATGCCATTTATGTTTTAATTTAATGCGTAGAACCGCCTTTTACATGTAGATGCACTATGCCTCGGCCTGTTCTCACAAACGTGCTATATATCTCTCTATCTAACGCATAAGTGCACACACTTTATATTCATCGGCATTTCTCTTTCACACATGCTCACAATCTCTCGGGGTGTCGGGGTGTCTCACGCGCATGCTCTCTTTGTCTCTCTCTCTCACTCTCCTTCTGACTACTTTGTACCACTCTTTTCACTAATCTCAATTGGAAAACACTATTTCTCTCACATGCATATATACACATGCACGGTCTCTACTAGCCATCAATACGCACATATATGTGCCTACGTGTCTCCGGCACGCACATTATCTTTAGGCCTCTCTTGCACACATTCCCCCCCCCCAGACACACCTCTCTCTTAGTAGTTGGCAGATAAGATTCCATCATATCATTCGGTAGGATATCCCTGACTGTTAGGCTAGATGGTAATATGAGGCAAAGTTTTACCCTGGTTCGGACCCTTGCAGTTGAGGAAAAATCCTACTCCTGGTACTGTATATTAGTGATAGGGGTGTGTACAAAGTACACGTGAATACCAGGCATTGTGCGTGTGTGTATACTATCGACAAACTAGCCCCCAAGCTTCTATATCATACTGGGGGCCTAGGATTACAAATCATATATAGTCGGCTTATCACCAGTGGGGATAGAGTCCTCCGCGACTCTGGTAGCTTTGTGTTGTACGTCGAGTCCTCCACATGGGTCTTCGTATAACGCATCTCGGTCCAACCTATATGTGGTGCAGGATGGAACCGACCCATGAGTCCTCATGTTGACCCACCACAACTAGAAATGATGTGCCCACCACACCACACACGCAATCGGCCACTAAGAAAATAAGCATATACAATAGTACAATGTTATACATGAAAGTTAATTGCATGGTGCATCCAAAAATATTTGTTCTGCATTGTGAATGTTATATATTCTCCTAAAATATTAGTCACGGGAAAGATAAACGAAGGGCATATCTCTCCTTGTCTCCACCGGACACCCCCTCTTTCTACACCACTTCCACATACGCACACAAACTATCTCTCGGCCCTCTAAAAGTATGCATGCCCATGACACATTCACGCGTGACAGCAATGTATTTGAAGCTAAAGCACTATACAGTCACTGGACTTCAGAATATGTCATTACGGTCACCGTATACATTCTCATGGTGATCATACAGTATCTAGCTCATGATACATCTCCGTATTTTCTTGATGACTGACGGACTTTGCATTTGATGCGTGCTCCATATTTTGTTGACGACACTTACGGTCATTGTATTTGAAGCAAAAGCACGATATGGTCACTGGACTTTAGAATAAGCTCATCACGGTCACCACATACATTTTGTCGTGCTAACCAACATGTGGTTGGATGGTTAGGAGGACAGTGGTTTCTCGAGCCCACCAGGGTTAAAGTCGCGGTGCTCACATTTATCCTGTGTTAATTTCAGTATTTTCCGGCGATGTGCATTCAGTGGGAGGAGACGTTCCACTCGACTACGAGGCACATATGGTGACTTCGTAAAATCTCAAGATCATATGCTGGCTCACTCTGTCGAAGGTCCTCATAGGGGTAGGGTCTATGTGTGTGCGCTTATAGCGGTGAGTGCTTGCACGTATATATGATCCCTTGCGTCTGTACCGTGTTAAAAAATACATGTCATGATTATACGGTCACTGGCTCACCCGTACAAACTCTGTATATTGTTGTTGACACAATCAATTGACCAGTCAAACATTCCATGTGGCACAACCAGTATTGCACCATCGGGGCGCGTAACCGTGGGGCCCACCTGTCAGCCCGTATATGAAAGATAGAAATGGTAGTTTGAGTCTGTACTATGTTAATAAAATGTACATTTTAGGGTGATCATACGGTCACTGGCTCACCATGCAGCCCCGTAATTTGTTGATGACACGATCAATTGACCAGCCAAACGGTCCACATTCAGCAGCGCACATTACCATAGGGCCCAACCGTCAGCACGTATATGAAGGACAGAAATGGTAATAAATTAGTGGTCGGTGGGTATTCGAAGTCGTGAGACCTCTGGTTGGCAGTCGCCGGCGGTGGGGGCGTTGCTTGGGCGGCGGGGTGGGGATTGCCGGAGAAAAAAT
>NC_041393.1:550744661-550760270 GCF_002162155.2 Triticum dicoccoides | reverse complement strand
AGGGATGGCCGGTGCGGCGGTGGACCAGCGGTGGGAAGTGGTTTCGGGGTGGGCAGGGCGACGTGGTGGCGCGGGCTGGTCACGGGCGGCGGGGGCCGGCGATTTGGCCGGTGGTGGCTGGCGGCTCAGGGGGTGGAGTTTGATGATAAACTGTCGGCCCTTGATTTCGTATCCAACGGCTGGAAAATCTAATGACCAGAGATGAAAAATTCAGTCGACGAACGTGTAGCCTCACCCCGCACGTACACATGCATGCATGCAAGACACGCACGCATGCAGGCGTGCAACACTGACACGTACACATAACGAACACACGCACGCATGCAGGCGTGCAATACTGACACGTACACATGCACTCACGAACACACGCACGTACGCACCCATGCATGCAACACTGAAACGTACCCTTGCACGCATGCAACACTCGCACGCCTGCATGCACACAGCACACGACGCAAGACACACGCTCAACCTATACGTGCATGCACCCTTTGTTAAGGACATGGATTGTTACGGGTATTAATCAATCTTATCTGTGATAAACAGAACATTGATGTTTGCAGCGGTCTTTATGAATGGCAACGTATCGAACGGGATAGTAGTAGGCTTATGTACATGAAAAAGATGACATCACGCTCAATGAACAATCATCGGTTTATAAAATGCCCGCTTCTAACCGCCCTGGGCCACCAAAGGTTCCTCCGTTGTGCGATGCCTGCGTTGGGTCACTGACATGTAGGCCATGTACCCAAAGAGCCCACATGTCAGTGGAAGAATGGCACGGTGTCCTACGTCAGAGTCGAGGCCGCCACTCGCTGCACGCCCGGCTAAACACGCTTCCTTGCCACATTCAAACGCCTCCGGGAAACCCGCCCGTTTGGAAGCCGAGAAACCCACTCTGGACACACGTCCGTTCATGACCGGGCCGGCATTAAACGCAACGCCGGCCGAGCTCCTCCCGTCCGCCATCTATTTACTCTCCTATTTAAACGAGGCCAAACGCCGGCCAAGAATCGCACACCTCCGCTGCTCCCCTATCTCCTCCTTCACCATTTTGTCCATTCTTACTCCCTCCGATCCCTTTTACTCTGCACATAAGTTTTTCCCCTTTTTTCTCAATACCCTACACGATCCAAATTTGTAGTTGTTTCTTCCAAGTATATCCCTGATCTTCAGCCCCACATGCAACGCTGCCTCCTCCTGTGCATTAATTTATGACCACGCATGCAGCACATGCAAAGTGAAAGATCATGGATGTCGCCTAGAGGGAGGGGGAATAGGCGCTTTAAAATAATTACGGTTTAGGCTTGAACAAATGCGGAATAAACCTAGCGGTTAATTTGTCAAGCACAAACCTAAAACAACTAGGCTCACCTATGTGCACCAACAACTTATGCTAAGCAAGATAAGTAACTATGCGATAGCAAGATATATGACAAAGAACAATATGGCTATCACAAAGTAAAGTGCATAAGTAAAGGGCTCGGGTAAGAGACAACCGAGGCACGCGGAGACAACGATGTATCCCGAAGTTCACACCCTTGCGGATGCTAATCTCCGTTTGGAGCGGTGTGGAGGTACAATGCTCCCCAAGAAGCCACTAGGGCCACCGTAATCTCCTCACGCCCTCGCACAATGCAAGATGTCGTGATTCCACTAAGGGACCCTTGAGGGCGGTCACCGAACCCTTACAAATGGCAACCCTTGGGGGCGGTCACCGAACCCGTACACTTTGGTAACCCTTGGGGGCGGTCACCGGAACCCGTCAAATTGCTCGGGGCGATCTCCACGACCTAATTGGAGACCCCGACGCTTGCCCGGAGCTTTACACCACAATGATTGAGCTCCGAACATCACCAACCGTCTAGGGCGCCCAAGCACCCAAGAGGAACAAGCTCAAGGGCACCAAGCACCCAAGAGTAATAAGCTTCTCAACTTATAACTTCCACGTATCACCGTGGAGAACTCAAACCGATGCACCAAATGCAATGGCAAGGGCACACGGAGTGCCCAAGTCCTTCTCTCTCAAATCCCACCAAAGCAACTAATGCTAGGGAGGAAAATGAGAGGAAGAACAAGAAGGAGAACACCAAGAACTCCAAGAACTAGATCCAAGGGGTTCCCCTCACATAGAGGAGAAAGTGATTGGTGGAAATGTGGATCTAGATCTCCTCTCCCTTTTCCCTCAAAAACTAGCAAGAATCCATGAAGGGATTGAGAGTTAGCAAGCTCGAAGAAGGTCAACAATGGGGGCAAAAACGAGCTCTAGAGATGGGGAACCATTGGGGAAGAAGACCCCCTTAAATAGGTCCCCACGAATCTGCCCATTATGTGCAGAAACCTGTAGGACCGGTACAACCGGTGCACGAACCGGTACAACCGGCCAAAGCAGAGGAAAAACCAACCTGGGAAAAGCTCTAAGCGGTACAACAGCCTGGGGAACCGGTAGTACCGGTTAAACCGGTTAAACCGGTCAACAACCGCCCAAGAACCGCTCCAAAACAGAAACTAGTCCGGTGGTAGAGCGGTACATGGCCGGTACAACCTCCGGACCAATTCTGGAGCGGTACAACCGCTCCAAACACCGGTTGTACCGGTCAACCGGTACAACCTCTCTATGGGGCGGTACAACCTCTCTATGTAAAATAGGCAATATCAAAACAGCCACAACTTTCGCATACGAGCTCCGAATTCGATGAAACCAAGTTTGTTGGAAAGCTAGCAACAAGGGCTAACACAATCTTGATAGAAATATCAATAAGAAGCAAATGAGAAAAGGCCCATAAGAAAATGGTGAGAACCCTTCCTTGGATAAGCCGGTAAAACCTCCAACACCGAAAACATCATAGAAGACGCATGCGAACTCCGTTTTCGATGAACTCAAGCTTGTCATCAAGATGACCATAAGCTCTAAGACTCACAAAGAGAACCAAACAAGAACAAAGAAACATGATGCAAGGATTCAATGGTTTGAGCTCTCTACTAACGATACGATCAAGCTACCAACTTGAGAGCCCCCCTTGATAGTACGGCAAACGGTCCTATAACCCGGTCTCCCAACTACCACCACGAGACCGGTAAAATAGAAAACCTATCTAGGGCAAACATTTGCCTTGCACAGGGTCCACTTGAGCTAGATGAAGACGATCTTGACTCCCTCAAGTTGGACCACCTTTCTTGATTGCGTTGGCTCGATGAAGACTAGATGATTGCTCCCCCATAGTCCACTATGGGTGAGCGACTCTTCGGCACATCTTCACAAGTCCATTGACACCACAATGGATGGCAAGATTCAAACTTGATTGCTCCCCCATACTCCATTATGGGTGAGCCACTCTTCGTGTTGCTCCACTTGAACTTGCACACAGCAAACTTGATGACGATCACCACTTGATGTCATCCTCCATGGGTTGTATGGGATCTTCCTCTTGACGCAAGACCATGGAATCATACCTAACCCCACAAAGAACTCTCACGTAGACCATGGGTTAGTACACAAAGCGTAATGGACAATGCTTACCATACCATGGGAACACTTGGTCCCTCTCGGTACAACTTGTGCGCTTTGTGTGTTGATCAACTTGAATCACTCTCTGTACTTAGTCCGGATTAACCTTGAATCTTTCCAACTCTCTTCATTTGGATGATGTCTTGAAGGTAAACATGAATGATCACATAATCTTCTTCTTCAAGACATGCTTGCAATAAGCTCAACACTCACATGACCAATCTTTGGATAATTCCTTAATAGCACCTTGGTCAAATCATAAACTCCTTGAAACCAACACATGGACTCCAAGAAAAGCCTATGGACAAACCCTTCAAATATAACTCAAGGCAACCATTAGTCCATAGAGATTGTCATCAATTGCCAAAACCAAACATGGGGGCACCGCATGTTCTTTCACAAAGGAAAATGGGCCAATACCAGCCATGCAGAGAATAACACGGGGGTGGGGGAGGAAATGAGGAGGACGGGCCAATAACTGGCTCCCGTGATTATCGTTTCCCGGCTTTCCAGGTCGTTGCAATTCAACTAGCACAGGGGTAATTTCGTCCAAAATCAATTACAAGAAGCTCTCCTTGGTATGCGTGATGTGAGTTATGCGCATACTAAAAAGGATAGGAGGGAGTACAATGGCTTATGAAGAGTAGTTATTCCGCATCCAAGCCGGCTGGGTAGCCCGCTGGATAGGAGCTATGCATCTCACTGATCCACCTCCCTCCCCTCGCCCGACGGAGCCAGTTTCCACCCCAAGCCGGCGTGCGGTTCAGCAACTCACCGCTCCAGGCCAGCTCGACGTCCACGCCGCCGCCTCGTACCGCCTCTCCCGTTTCTGTGGCCGAGACTCCCATGCCGGCGGCTGCGCCATGCAAGCAGCGACAGAAGCCGGGTGCGCGGAGAGCGACGAGTCAGTGGCCAATGCCTCCGCGTCTGTGGCCATCATCAAGGAGAAGTAGAACATGGGAGGCCGCCGCCGCTTGGGTCCCATGAAGGCCACTGCGAAGGCGATGCCGGCATACACAGTAGGTGTCTTGCCGGATCCTTTTGTTGCGAGGACCTTCGTCGACCCCGCATGGGCTCCATGGAAGCGGGGAAGCCCCCTTCCACCATCATCTTCGACATCAGCCAATGATATCAGTTGGGCAGTGGGGAAGCGAGCCGTCCTTTGCACTAAAGCATATACCTCCGAGGCTCCCGGCAGTCCGGTGATCATGCTGCCGGACATGAGGAACACAAATCGATCGACGAACGACCATTTAGGCCAGGTATTATATACCTGTGCTGTCCAGAACTGGCACTGCGTAGTTCATTTGAGTTGGTTGAGTTGATGTCATAATGTGTGTGGATATGGTTGGATGGCGTAATTTGCGGGTCGACGGTCGGTCTGCGGGCGGCTCGGGCAGCGTGGTGGGACAAAAAAATACAGCCCGTGCGAGCTCGTCTCCAACGTGGGCAGTGGATGATGCATGAGCACCCGAGCCATTCCTCGTTCATCGGTGGCAAAGGCACCGGTAGACGAAAGGGTCGCCAATATTTTGGCTACCCCGGGCAAGATCCAAACAGCCCCTCCCAACAGATTCAAATCCCTCGTTCGCCGTGGAATTTTGCCATGTGTTGTTTTCATGGACTAGCAAGATGCCCGTGCATTGCACGGAACATCAAGATGCATTTTTTACAAAACACCTGTGTGATTGACCCATGCAGGAGTAATCCCATTTTGTAAAAACTAATGATATCTCGAGAATTTTATCGGATAAATGGTATCTCGAGAATTTTATCGGACTCCATTTTTGTATACAAGGCCACAAACCCATATTACAGGTACCAAGGCAAAAAGTAATGTCTTCCAAGTCAATGTTGCAAGCCACCTTGTTTCCTTGTTTGCCGTGTAAATTAATGTGTATTCTTTTCTTTCATGCACATCAAGCTAATGCTCACACTCTCGCATGCATGCAAGGGATAATTAATGTCCTCCTTTGCTAGTACTACGAGGCAAACACCATTAATATTGCATCGATTAGTGTTAGTGGCCTTGTATATCTGCAAATTGTAATTTTAGTGGCCTTGTATATAAAAATGGAGGGAGAAAGATGAGAGATAAGGTGAGGAGGAGTGGGGCGTGGTGGTGACTGGTGGTCGGATTGGGCGGAGACATGGGGATGGATGGTGCATTATGTCTAGGTATGTATCTCTCTCTCTCTCACACACGTAGGTGGGGGACGTGCATGAAGAGAAGAGGTGCACGCACGGCGCATGTACTCCCGTCTCTTTCCCAACCACACCCGCGCGGGTACACGGTGGAGCTCATTTCTATACGAAAAGGCAGCCCATGTGGTAATTTGACACGTGTACTGGTTGTCCACTTGGTGGAGGGAGGATCATCTACCACGGGTGAACAAACAAATTGCGACTTGACGCGTTATGTTAAAAAAGAGGCAAACCATGTGGGGCCTACCTTAGTGGCAAGGCTCTATACACTGGAGTACTTTTGATGTGTCCCGTCAACTCGCAGAACAAGGGGAAGCTTGCTTAGTACGCCATCTCCCCCGCCCACAGGCGTGGTGGCTTGCAGGATGAGGTGAAGATTGCTTACTAGTAGTAGTACTACTGTAGGCCTTACGCCCGCTCCCTCGCCCACGCGCGCGGTGGCTCGCAGGATGAGGAGAAAATTTTACTACTCCCTCCGTTTACTCCTCGTCCCTACTACCTTGGTTAGAGAGATTATCATATTGTTTGGAATATATATGTCCTTTAGTACTCCCTCCATTTACTTATACAAGGCCACTATAAAAAATACATTTTGCATCTATACAAGGCCACAAATAGTAATTGAGACAAAAGTTACTACTCCCTCCTTTCCATTTTATGGCTCAATTTCAAAATCTCTCCAACCAAGGTAGACGGTGAGTGGTCGAATTAATTTCGTAGTTTGCACAAGTAATTAGTATGCTCGTTTTTCTCAGGAAGTTATATATATCGAGGCATTAATTAGAATGAATGCATGAATGACCACTAAATTTCCATGAACTTCTACATGCATTGGTGAGTTTTCTCTTGACACTGCTTGCATCGGGTGATCTAACGCACCTCGAAATCCAACATGTGATGGTACTACTACTACTAGTAGTAGTAGAATTGAGACTTATCAAACAGAAAAATGAAGCAGCAAAAACCCAAGCCGTGTCTTGTACTCTTCCGTCGATGCTCCCTTTCATGAATTCTGTACTTCCTGTCGCCAACATGTGGGACATATAGCAACCGGGTCGACATCTCAAGCGCCAAATAACAGTGCAGAACAGCAGGGGGGACGCACCCCAGTCGTACCGCCCCAGTAGTAGTAATGAGCAATGAGACGTCAAATCACAATGTCGCACCTTCCTAGATAGACGAAGCAACCATTATTTCACACTTCGGTTCGCCATCATCTCAAACCACATAGTATTGCTTCTGCCTCAAGAGGGACACGCGCATCACCTTGGTACATCATGACACGTGGGACCGCATGACAGGCCATGCTCCCCTGCCGATCGATCGGTAAAATCACCTCATTTTTACTATACTTCCTCTGTATCGGTTTACATGGGATGCACGTCGTTCTAGGTTGAGAATTTAACTGGCTATATATGTGATGAACAGTACTCTAGCCTTTTAAAAATGTATACTTTTGTAGAGTAGTAGTAGTTTCGATGGATTGCGCCATGGAGCAAAACTTGAAATTAATAAAAAGGAGGTACATATAGAGAGCGCTCGTCGCCAAATTATGCATATAGTACTATTAAAAAAGCTAGTACATGCTTAAATGGGGTGCTAAATTCTATTAAATAAATACTAGTATGTACATACCGAAGAGTTAATGTAACGAGAACAAACATAACATAGTTCTGCTGGGGGCTCAGCACAACACACCCCTCAAATTAAACTAAGCACACCTGAAATTACTATGCAACTAATACGGTAGACACTGCATTAGAACCACCATGAGCAGCGACACTGTCACTTCACTCGGAGTCCTCGTCCACGTCCTCGACTTCGTCCTTGTCCCTCTTCCTCTTGGCCGATACTTCTTTGCTTGAACCGCACACTTGGCTCTTGCTCTTCATCCAACCCTTGTAGATATTGAAACAAAGGTAGCCATCCATTGCAGCGTAGTGGATGTGGTCTATATCTAGTACATTCCGCTGCCATGCATGACGATGAAACGTGTGATGAGGTTTCTCTAGTTTATCGTATGAAGGATGAACCATGCCTCCTGCCAGGGTCAGCATTGAAGGCTGACCACTGGAGGGCAGCAGCCGATTCTTCTAGAGGTCGAAGGGGTTGCCTACAACGAGGGCTATCTGACCCAGGACACTTTTGTCGTTCGTAAAGTCTATAGTAATGAATTTTACTAGGTTGCTCTTGAGGAAGTTCTTAAAATCCAGGCATTCAACGTCAGCATGGCATATGTTGTAGACCAAGCATAAGTCATGCATGCAAACCTGGATCACGGAGGGCTTCTTCCTCTCTTCCTCCTTTAGATCCTTCTCTTGTCCCAGGACTATGGTGTACTCAACATTCAGCCTAGCGACCCACTCATCATCTGAGTTTTCGCACATGCCTCTGAAGCGAGCAAGGCATCCTTTCACCGTCGCTGAAGAACGGGTGTAGACGACGTTGAACTCATGGCCGGTGATGGTTCTAATCTTGTACTCACTGCCGATCAAGGAGATTTGGGACGCCATGGATTTGGGAGGAGGGTTAGGATTAGTGGAACTGCCGTAATGTGAAAGGACGGGACGACTAGGAGCGAACCACCATAATATTAAAGGACGTGCAGGGACGAGTAGAAGCGAACTGCCAGCGTGCGAACGGCAGGGTAGCGGCTTTCCATTCTCCCATGATGCGGGCTTCCGAGGGCCCTTGGATCTGAGATCAAACGGTTGCATGGCGTGATTCTAGACCTATGGGTGAATATCCTATCCTGGAGGGTTATTCTGCAAATTTTTAGTAACTTAGCATGTGACCGTTTGATCTCAGATCCAAGGGCTGCCAGCAGCCCTTATCATGGTCGCGCCTACCACGACCATCGCGTCGCTCGCACGGTCACGCCGTTGGACATTTAACACGGTGCGTTAGGCTATCTGATGTTGGCATGTCATCACTTAGTCACTCGTGCTACAACAAGGTTATCTATAAGGTTGGCTATAAGTGTATTTTTTTTACTTCTCTTTATCTCTTTCTTCGTACTCTCTCTGTCCCATAATATAAGAACGTTCTTGACACTAGTGTAGTGTCAAAAACGTTCTTATATTATGGGACAGAGGGAGTAGTATTTATTGCATTTGCCAAGGAGTGACCTCTTTCAATGAAATGGTGCTTAGATGAGGTGCTAAGGGCATTAAATGGCTTAGCAATCAAGTCCCCAATGCATAGGTGCTTATTAGTTTTTGGTTGCTAAGTTTGCTTCATTTAATTAGCTATAGACTCAAAATTGTCTTTTCACCTAGGTACACGCGCTTAGCATCGTTTCTTCCATGGGTCACCAAACTAGTCCCTCTCTTCTTAATTAACTTTCCACATCAGACTTTATGCCTATGTGGCAAGCTTAGCACCTATAGGAGGAAGTAAGTAATCCCTCCGTTTCTTTTTAGTCTGCATATAAGATCTAGTCAAAGTCAAACTTTGTAAAGTTTGACCGGCTTTTTAGAAAAAAATATGAACATCTACAATACTAAAGCTATATGGTATGAAAATTAATTTCACAATGCATCCAACAATATTGATTTCATATTGTGAATCTTGATATATTTTTCTATAAACTTAGTCAAAGTTAACAAAGTTTGACTCTGACCAAATCTTATATGCAGACTAAAAAGAAACGGAGGGAGTACTACAATAGTGGGATATAAGCCCGCTTTACATGGCATTTTTGCATATGTGGAGGAAAGAGGCAAGGAAAAAGTGGACAAGTTGGCTCTCATGCAAGAGCCAGACTCTACTACATGGTGGAGCATTGGGAGAGGCACCTGTATTGAGGTGGTCAGGAATCAATCGGGAGACTCACGCCGGTCGTAGCACCGAAGTTAAAATGATAATGGCAAGTCAAATCACGGGGCCCCACCTGTCCAGCAGTAACTCGTTTTCAAATCACACAGCCCTACGTTTGCAGCAGCCTACTCCCTCATCTTCTCGCGTCTATGTCGAACCAACTACGACTAGGCAGAGCTGCCCCGTCTACCACGCAGGAAAAGCCCTGCCCTCGACTTTTAAATACTACTCCCTCCGTCCGGAAATACTTGTCATCAAAATAAATAAAATGGGATGTATCTAGATGTATTTAGTTCTAGATACATCCCTTTTTGTCCATTTTGATGACAGGTATTTTCGGATGGAGGGAGTATATGTTTAGAAACTACATCCCCTTAAGAATCCAATGATATACTTTTTGTGACATAGTAACTCATATTTAGTTAGTCAAATGGATGACCTAGAACTACGTGCATGCCCTAACCGAGACGCCTAAAAAATGAGACGGAGAGGGTAGTTCAGTATGTATCTTTTTAGATCAATATAGTCGGGATTCACCAAGGAGGAAAACCAAGTGGTAGCTTGCTCCTGTGTTGATGGCGTAGCAACTCAAGCAGGGTCAGTGCACACACGAAATGGCGACACACTTAATAGGACCCCTTTGGCCGACATGTGGCTCATCCACCGTCTTGTTCCACGTGCGATGCACCAAATTACAGTTTGAAGCAGCGGTTGGAATTGGAGGCACCCCGGTCGTAGTGTCGTAGTAGTAGAAAATGAGTGATGAGGGGTCAAATCACAAAGCCCCACCTTTCCCGCATTAAGCTGGACGGACGAAGCAACAATCAGTTTACTCTAGGGTGCAAGAGCATAAAGAAAAGAGAAAACAATGATGCATGCGACAGCTACCTAGGGCACCCTAGGGTAGGGGTCTCCACTAAGATCTTTTTTTTTGAAAACGCCTCCACTACAAATCGGCTTCTCCCTTGTCCTCTTGAAGAAAATCGATGATGAGTGCGGCGGTAGGGTTTGTAGAAGTACTACAGCATGCGGGTCCACGTCGTAGTAAACGGGAGAGGGATTGAGTTCGAGTCGACACCTTAAATATGTGTGGGCCGCTTGGTTTTACGGGAACGAGGCAGCATTTTGGGTTCGGGGACCAGTGGAGATATAGTACGTACAAAAAATTGTGGACGTAGGTTCGACCTAAAGGCAATGATGCATGGGCCCTGCATTTTGATATACCCAGGGCCGCGTGAAATTTGCTACTCTACTCAAAACTAGAAAGGTACACATGCATTGAACGCATGAGATTTCGAAACCAAATTATGAGTCATATATGCATGATGTAGATGCTCGTTTAGTTCTTATAGTTCATCTCATTCAAAATCAATTATTTTTATAAAAATGTTAAGATTCATGGGGTTGTGCATTCTAAAGCATAAAGTAAAAACAAATAATGGCAATTCATTTAGAAAAAAATCAATTATGATACAGAAGATTCTAGAACAAAGGAGAAGTGCTTGTGTTTTGAGGTTTGTGCATTATGCTTAAGTTCAACCATGGAGTCTTCTAAATTGTACATATGGCAGATCTGGTGGAATGTTGATGATATCCAACGGCCAGTAGTGCTCGGATTTGCCATCTCTGCACTTTCGAATTACCCAGCAACCATATTTCAAAGTTATTCTCACAATATATAGTTCTTGTGCCATAGTTGCATGTCTTGGAAAAAGCTACTAGTGGGTTGTATTAGCTATTTAGGAATAGAAGACGTATACATGGAAGTTGTAGGGAAAGAGATGACATGGAGTGTCTCAATTCCTATGAGTAGGTATTGGAAAAGAGATGTCATTTGGTTCACATCATAGGAACTTTTTTATTGAATCTAGAGATGACATGTATCTCAATTCCTATGAGAAGGGATTAGAAAAGAGATGTAATTTGGTTCATATCATAGGAACTTTTCTATTGAATATACGCTAATGTTTATTTTCCTTTGAAATTATGGGAGTATAGGAATCCATTCATATGAACCAAGTGGATCTAAAGCTATACAAATGATATCATGTTTATTTCCTTTGAAATGTGGGGTATATGAATCTATTCCTATCAACCAATTGGCTCTAAAGGAAAAATCCTATAAAAATCATATCATATAGAGTTCCTATGATATTCCTCCACACCAAAGGATGGTTGAAGTTGTTGCAGGTGATACGATGGTCTTTCTTTGTAGACTCCTCCCCCATCTTTATAGTTACCTCTCGAAGATGAATGAAATGATATATACAGGGTATTCTACATGTGCAATTCGGTACACGAAAACTCGGTAAAAGTTTACGAGGTTTGAATTTTGAATAAAGCTATATGCACCGCATTTTGGAACGCAGGGAGTATATGGCAGTTGCTAACACTCATGTGGAAGATTTGTGTGTAGGAGGAGTGGTTGTTCTGTTAAATGACATGGCATGCCGATCTAACGGTTCTTACGGCGTTCGTCAGGAAAAGGCTTGTGGCGAACATTTGTCGGATAATGATTTACGGACACATGCATTGCATTGATACGTGCCCCCCTCTCTCTCACGCACACGCACCCTCATGAGTCACGACTCTCCTGAGTCCTCTCGCACCCACCGTCTATCTGCAGGTAGACGTCACGCACATATGTGCTCTTCACACCTTACCCTCAGAACTTCTAAAAAACAAAAGACGTCGCACACATTTTATTTTAGCTCACACATCACACAGTTATACTATTACTCTTGTGGCGAACGTTCTTTGGGCATAGTATATTATACTCTCATGAAGAGAAGCGGTGCATGCACGCACTAGTTCTCTCACACCCACTCGCGGGTACACGTAGGAGCGCATTTTTTTGAAGCTGGTACAACAAAATCAATCCACTATATATATAAGCAGGAGCCTTAGCGCTTGCTTTACTAGGGTTCCTCTTGGTCACTCTCTCATGCTCTCCATATCTAAGCAAGACATAGGTGGCCACACACTCTCTCAGCTCACGGGTGGTCACAAATGTGGCCGAACAACCTCGACCGGGGCAAGGGTGTAGGTGCATCGTTCATGCTGTCGTCAGCGGCGAGGGAGGAGACCAACGGCTGCCCGCGCGTCCCGATCAGCGGCGAGGGAGGAGACCAACGGCTGCCCGCGCGTCCCGATCGGCGGCCGTGCTGTTCTCTCTGAGAGAGCGCCGGCTCGGGAGGGCCTCCGACCCCTTCTTCCTCCATGTGGTATTGTGGCCAAGATGCGGCCTCCCGAAGCCGTCTTTGCCACATGCCAACGACCCTCAGGTATATATTCCTTCGAAACCTGCCTTGCTCTACTGCCCCAGCTCCCTTCGTGTGGATCTTTTTCTACTTACGTCCGCTGTTCCAAAGCCACCTAGACTTTTACTATTATTAGAGGTAAAGCTAGTTCATACAGTCGACTCTAAGACTTGGTTCAAACAGGGCAGAAAGTGGGAAAGCTGTAGCATGAATCTAGGACTTGGTTCTATGAGGAAAGTAGTAGATACTGGCTACCCAACCGGTCTCTTGGTTGAAAAGACGAAGAAAGCATGGTGGATGGCGAAGGGTGGGGGAAGTGGACCTATCTCTTGGTTGAAAAAGGAAAGAAAGTGACGGGTGTTAGGGGACAACGCATATGAGAATGAGCAGGTCTAGATTTCCTGTGCTTACATAGGAAAATGTCTCCGAGGAGATAAAAAATGGGACAAATGCAGACATGCTGCCTGAGTGTTTGCCGCTCTCGGCAGCCACACCTGCCTCACCACTTTATGCCCCTATTGTCCCTACGCCCATATCGCTACCGTCAATGTAAAATCACCTGAAGCATTAAGCAATGCCACCTAATGTCACTATAAGTAATGGTCCAGTGCCGTCAATAAATTGAAGCAATGCCACCGGCATATTATGAAGTGCTTCCGTGTTGCTTTATTTCCCATGAATTGTGTTTTTGCAGTTACACTTAAATCTCACACCGCTAACATTGCTTCATCCCAGTGGAACTACACAAATTTGATTGCACATTTAGTAACCATGTGCTACTCTCATGACAGTAATACTAATGCTATTGTTCTGCATGTTAATCTACTGGCAGCGTTGATGTGATGTGATGCTACTTATTTAAGGACACTTCATACTATCAATCTAGTGCCAATTATAACACAATAGATGTTGTTGTTAATCATACGCCACTGCAAATATCTGTCATTGTTTAAATAACCATATTTCGTATTTGTGCAAACGGGGATGTCTGTCTCCATATCATTCCAGGATGTCTGTCTCCGTATCGTTTCTATCCGGGCAATCAAAAGCACACACCTTAGTTTTAGTAGAACTGCGCAAAATGAGATGGCTATCCCTCGTTGCTGTCGTCTAACCACCCGTCTTCCAGGTATTCCTACATTTGTAGTTACTAGGTAGAATGACCAATGCAATCTAAAAGAAGTTGATTCGTACGTTTTACTTCCTGATTGCAGTGTAGGGACGAGCGAAAACAACTGCATCCTAGTCCGGAATGCACTTTCTACCAGTTCATCCATAGACCGAGGACTAGCTGGCACGGCTGCACGACGGTTTTTTGGACAGGTGTGCGGATAAGAGGCATTGTGGTCTGCTTATTTCTGCAAATAGCGGTGCTTAAATTTAGTGGAATGCACAAGAATTTCACCTGGTTAGTATACTGCATGGTTCAGTTCAGCATTCCAGCTGAGACCACAATTATAATTGGTTATTCTGGAATGAAAGAACCTAACCCTGGATGGTGGCAACAAGAAAAAACCAGAGTGAACTCCAGGAAATTTAAGCCTGCCGGGAGGCCCTTTGCTCAGAGAAGCCTTGCTTGTTTTTTCTTGATTTTCAAACCTTCTCACAACTTTGTCTTTTGCTGTGAACTAGTATATGTTTGTTATGTTATATGAATCATTGAGATGTATAAAATTGCTTAACTTATGCTTTTCAAGTTTTTTATGAAGACGAGTTTAATGTGAGTGTTCCACATGAGCGCTGGACTAGCGTGTGAACGTTTGGAATTTACATTGTGGCCTTAGTTAACTGCATGAACCACTGTAACAAGATACATAGTTTCTTATATATTAGACAGCAGATTGTTGATTGTTAGCTGGTCCATAGCCTAGTGTTGACGTGAGATGAGCCAATGTGCCGTGTTTTGCACAACTGCTTACAAGTGGGGTAGCACCAACAGTGCTTACAAGTACTTATGCATACGTCGGCGCACAGTTCTCGAACGAGTGCTCTATTTCATCAAAGCACACACTGCTCGTATGATAAACCATGACAACTTATGTATTACCATGCCATATTCATGAAAAGACTAGTGAGGACGCATCTATTTCGGCAACAATTATGATGGTTCTCACATGATTCATGGGCACACAAAAGTAGCAGCAGTTCCCATAGACGGATTCAAACAGAGTACTAGCCCCAGAGGGCTCGATAACAGACAAGGTTCAGATAATTAGACACAATCCAAACTACTATTAAACACTAGCTGGGGCAACTATTTCATGCCTCGATCTAATTTGGGCTGGACACAAGACGGACATGCCATGAACATCATCGAGGACGTCCCGCAGCAGCTCAATCCTGTGAACCTTCAGGAAGACAACCTTGTGGCCTTGCCACTGATAAACTTGTTTGTGGAGGCATGCCACGTCATCTTCCTGTGTAAGCTTGACAAGAACAGTATGCCTCAAAAACGAAGGAGTGGCTTTGAACTTCTTGTGCTTCAGTACACCCTGGACAACACGCCTGACAACGGTGAGGCTGGAATACAACTCTTCATTTGTATAACCGCAAATGGCTTCCAGGATCCAACAGCCTAAGAACTCTGTTTTCCCAGTGCGTATATTCAGGTCATCCGCCTCATAGCGAGTGACATGTACAACCACACAATCCTTGTCTGCATCAGGGCTCTAATTGAAACATGAACAAATTCTGAATTACTTTCCAGTATAAGAAACACAAGTTATTTAAACCACTATGTATAGCATGGCATCGAAGCTAATAAAATTTCGCATTATTCATCACCACATACTTAGATGAAAAACCACAATCAAGATC
>NC_041393.1:550742784-550744386 GCF_002162155.2 Triticum dicoccoides | reverse complement strand
CCTCGAAGGGGGGAAACTGCTCCTGCAGTGCCACGGGGGCTGTAACCTCGAACGGGGAGTTGACCATCTCAGTAGTGCCCGTGAGCATATCTGGGGTCGGCTCGGTGGCTACCTCCATCTTCTTGTAGCTCTCTGTCTCGTGGGGATCAGCCTCCCGCGTCTGCTCCAATATCGGCAGATATTTGCGTGGTTCTCCTTCGTCCATCATGAAACTGATGAATACTAGGAGACCATTGAAAGGAAAACACAATCGCAATGACAATGAAACAAAAAAGAGAGTGAGGAATGGTTACTGCTTTGCAAAAGTTCTTTTTTTTCTGAACGAAAATATACCAACATCACGGATCCGCTTACCTTCCCTTCGTTGGGAGAGAAGAATAGTGGCATATGTGAGTGTTGCGTTTCTTGAAGACGGTGAGGGAGAAGGGTTTTTAGCGAAGAGCGAAATGATGGTTGCTTCGTCCATCAAACATAGACTGCGGAGAGGTGGGGTTTTGTGATATGACGGCTTGTTACTGCCGCGCTACGACCGGGGTGACTCTCCGCCTGCATACTGCCTTCTAATTTTGTGGATGGCATTTCGGCCCGCGCGCTGCATGGCCCGCATGTCGGTCAACAAAAGTATAACGGCATTCAGTAGAGGGAGATGTTTCAGTGACCTAGGAGGAGCCAGAAGCGGTATTGTATCCACTGTACTAGTAGTAATTATTTCTCCGTGCCCAAGACAAAACATCCCATCACCCTAGTAAATAATAAAATCAATTCAAAAGCCCATATATTTACTGAATGAGAGGCGCTACCCACAGCCAGCACACCACCCCCCAAAAAACCTAGGTGCTCTTCTTCCTCCTCACTCCCATCCATCTCACGTCAGCTCACTCCACTCGTACACCCAAATTCCTCACCTCACTCCTACAGAAAACCCCAGCTCCCCTTCTTCCTCACTAGTACTACAGAAAAACCCCAGCTGTAATGCCCCGGATCTGATGCGCCAGGTGTCCGCCAGTTATTCGCCGTCGTTGCCATGTCATTTGCTTGCGTGTTGTATTTTGCCATGTCATCATCTGCATTTCATCTGCATGTTTTTCAAAACTTGCATCCGTTCGGGTTCCGCCGGATCTCTCCGTTGTCCGTTCGGAGTCCAGACCATTCGCGCGCGCCCGTCACCCCCTTTCAGACCTTGTTTCATGTGCGGGTGTTGAACTTCCTCGGAATGGCCCAAGGTTTGCCAAGCGGCCTTGGTATAGCATCGATAGACCGCCTATCAAGTTTCGTGCCATTTGGAGTCCGTTTGATACTCCAACGGTTAACCGCGTAGCCCGTACCCCCCCTTTCTCTTTGCAGCCCAACACCCCTCCAAAGTGGCCCAAAACCCAGCAAACTCCCCTCCATGCTCTCGGTCGTTCGATCTTGATCGTGTGGGCGAAAACCGCTCCTCTTTTGGACTCTCCTAGCTCCCAGAATCTATAAATTAGCCCCTCCCCCGAACTTCCCGGTCCAAACCCTAGCCCCTTCTTCCTCCACGCGCCGGACGCGTCCGCCCGGCGCCGGACACGTCCGCCGCCGACCCCTCGCCCAATCAGAGGCCGCCGCGTGGCCTCC
>NC_041393.1:550731906-550742577 GCF_002162155.2 Triticum dicoccoides | reverse complement strand
GCCGCCCGCCGTCCGGCCACGCCGTCAGCCGCCCGGCCCGCGCCGCCGCCTGGCTCCCTCGCCGCCGGCGCCGACCTCGCCGCCTCCAGCCGGCGCCGCGCGCCCGAGCCCCGGCTCCAGCCGCGCCCTCCGCCCGGCCGCCGTCTCCGCCCATCGCCGGAGCAGCTCCTCCCCGCTGGAGCAAGGTCGCCGCCGCCCTGAGTCCAGCGCCGATCCGGCCGCCTCCTCGCCGCCCGCGCCCGGATCCGGCTGGAGGAGGTCTCTCCGGCCCCGGAACCGGCATCCCCGCCCTCTCCGGCCGTCTCCCTCCTCTCCGACGTCTTCTCCGACCACCGCGCAGCCCGTCTCCGGCGAGCTTCGAAGTTCGTGCCCCGATCTAGAACGAGGTTGACTTTTTCCCCTTCCCCGATTTTGCCCAAGTCCCGAATATTTTGTTATTTTCATGCCATGTTCATCGCATCGTATCTCTGCATCCGTAGCTCCGTTTTGTGCGTGTAATATGTCAAATTGTTCGTATCTACGAGTACTTCATTTAATTCCATTGCATCATATTCATTTGAGCTCATCTTGATGCCTGAATCATCGTTGCAAGAGTGATTCATGATGTTAATCTGCTGAAACTGTTATAACATGCTCATTTGTTATTTTTGCCATGATTGATGTGTGCATCCTATGAGGTTGATGTCTACATGTGTTTTGATCTATGCTATTTCTTCTTTACAGTGGTGTTTGCCATGTATTTTTGTGATCAATGTGGTGACTAATACAAGCATGCAAACTAGGCATCGTGATGTTGCTGATTTTAGTCCCTGTTCTGCTGTTATTTTGATGCCATGTAAACTTGTTGCTACAGAGTTATCCAAGCATATTTTGAGATACTTCAATAAGGATGTTTTGAACATGCGGTTTTTGCCTATCCATTAATGCCCCTGTTTGCATTTATGGAGTATTCTAGCATGTCATTTTCGTGCTCTACTTTTGCTACAAAATGCTTCTTGGCAGATTGCTTACATGTTATTCAATTTTGCCAAGGTTGTTGTAGTTGATTCTTGCATGCTATTAACTTGTTCTTGCCTTGGTTTGTTTCATAAATATGTCTTCTTACTGATTCTATGCTTGTCTTGTCATGCAATGACTTGTGGTGAGTGAATCGAGCTTGTTAAGTAGGGTACTTGCTGTTACTGTTTTGCTAGGCTGAATCTGTTATTTCGTGATGCTATGTAAATCTGTTGCTACTAATCATTCTATGCATAATCTGGAGATGTTCACTAAAAGTGTTTTGTTCTACATATTATGCTCTATCCATCCATTCCCCTGGTTGCAATTATAGCCTGCTGTAGCTTGTTGTAATCTTGCTCCAAAGTTGCTTCATAACGTTGTTGTCAGCCTGTTAACATTAAGTTCAGTTGTTGCCAGGTGTTTTGCTAGTGATCCATGTACCCTATGGACTTGCTCTTGCCATGCCTAGCTTAATAAATATGTCTTCTTACTGTTGGGTGCCTTGCCATGCCATTTATTGCTCTGTGGTGAGTGGTACAAGCTCACCAACATGCCTACTTATCGTTGCTCCTGCCATGTATGAATCTGTAATATAACTTGCCATGTTTACATGGGTGCCATTATTTCTTCTGATCCTTTTTGGCTTATGGTCAGTAAGGGACTTTTGATATATGCATTTAGTAGATTCATTCCATGCCTTTTTTTGCCATGATATGTTCCTGTAACATGTTGTTTGATAGCTTTAAACATTGCAACCTGATGTTATTTTCTGCAAAGTCTGAATTGTTATTACTTGCAATCTTGCCATGCGTGTTTGAGCATGTTCTAGTGATTTCTGGAGATAGCTCAATGTTCATGTTTTGTTGTGCTTTACCTGTACATCATGCCCATGCCTTTTGTTATTATGTTGAGGTGCTGTAGCATGTTGTTTTGATGCTTGCAATATGGCTAGTTGCTGTTTTGGACAGCTTGTCCTTTTAACTTGTTTCATGTGTGTGTTGAACCGTTGCTCCGTTTTGAGTGTGCTCTATATGAAACTTGCTTGATTTTGCATGTAGTTTCATATTATCATGTTGCATCCATGTTTTGAGGTGTTTGCTTGATGTTTGTGTGCATTTTGCATCAATGCCATGTTTAACTTGTTTTGCTCATGTCTTCTAGGTCGTAGCTCCGAATTAAATAAACTTTATATGTAACTTGACTAGAATCTCGTGTAGATAATCTTGGTGCAACTTAACTTGTTGTTTAACAACTTTAACATAAGGTTTATTCAGATCTGGACCAATTTCGAAACTTGCATATGAGGACTTACCGGAATTGTTATATGTTGTTTCCGGCCTCATTTAAACTTGCCTTGATGTGTTGCTCTTGTTTGCATCATCTCTTGCCATGAGTAGCCTCATGTAGCTTTGTCATGCATCATGCTTGTTTGTGCATCATGCCTTGTTCATGTGTGGTGTGTTTACCTTGTTGTGTGCTTCTTCTCGATAGTTCCCGTTTCTTTGCGATCGTGAGGATTCGTTTATCTACGCTTGGTTCGTCTTCGTGGCTTCATCTTCTTCATGGACTCGTTCTTCTTCCTTGCGGGATTTCAGGCAAGATGACCGCTACCCTGGATCTCACTACTATCATTGCTATGCTAGTTGCTTCGTTCTATCACTTTGCTGCGCTACCTATCACCTATTTATCAAGCCTCCCATATTGCCATGAACCCCTAACCTTTGACACCTTTCCTATGTGAACCATTGCTTGGCTATGTTACCGCTTTTGCTCAGCCCCTCTTATAGTGTTGCTAGTTGCAGGTGAAGTTGAAGATTTCTCCATGGTGGACAGGATTTTGGTTGGGATATCACAATATCTCTTATATTATTAATGCATCTATATACTTGGTAAAGGGTGGAAGACTTGGCCTTTTGCCTGGTGTTTTGTTCCACTCTTGCTGCCCTAGTTTCCGTCATACCGGTGTTATGTTCCCGGATTTTGTGTTCCTTACGCGGTTGGGTGATTTATGGGACCCCCTTGACAGTTCGCTTTGAATAAAACTCCTCCAGCAAGGCCCAACATTGGTTTTACCATTTGCCTCACCACCACCTACTTTTCCCTTGGGAGTCTCTCTCTCGAGGGTCATCTTTATTATAGCCCCCCCGGGCCAGTGCTTGTCTAAGTGTTGGTCCGAACTAGAGCCCTTTGCAGCACCCCCTCAGGGAAACTTGAGGTCTGGTTTTAGTTGTACGGATTGCTCATCCGGTGTTGCCCTGAGAACGAGATATGTGCAGCTCCTATCGGGATTGTCGGCGCATCGGGCGGTCTTGCTGGTCTTGTTTTACCATTGTCGAAATGTCTTGTAAACCGGGATTCCGAGTCTGATCGGGTCTTCCTGGGAGAAGGTATATCCTTTGTTGATCGCGAGAGCTTATCATGGGATAAGTTGGGACACCCCTGCAGGGTATAAACTTTCGAAAGCCGTGCCTGCGGTTATAGGCAGATGGGAATTTGTTAATGTCCGGTTGTAGATAACTTGACACCAGATCTGAATTAAAACGCATCAAACGCGTGTGTAGCCGTGATGGTCTCTTTTCGGCGGAGTCCGGGAAGTGAACACGGTTTCTGGGTTATGTTTGACGTAAGTAGGAGTTCAGGATCACTTCTTGATCATTTCTAGTTTCACGACCGTTCCGCTCGCTCTTCTCGCTCTTATTTGCATATGTTAGCCACCATATATGCTTAGTCGCTGCTGCAGCCTCACCACTTTACCCCTTCCTTTCCCTTTAAGCTTTTCTAGTCTTGATACCCATGGTAATGGGATTGCTGAGTCCTCGTGGCTCACAGATTACTACAACAACAGTTGCAGGTACAGGTTATGCGATGATAATGACGCGAGAGTGATGCTTGCTTGTTTGGAGTTCTTGTTCTGCTTCTTCTTCGATCAGGGGATAGGTTCCAGGTCGGCAGCCTGGGCTAGCAGGGTGGACGTCATTTGAGTTTCTGTTTGTGTTTCATCCGTAGTCGGATGATGCTCTAATGTATTGTGATGTTGTATTCGTGTGGCATTGTATGCCTTTTGTATGTATCCCCATCTATTATGTAATGTTGATGTAATGATATCCACCTTGCAAAAGCGTTTCAATATGCGGGTCTATCCTTGGTGGGACCTTCGAGTTCCTTTTGGATAGGGTCGCATATTGGGCGTGACACCAGCTCCCCTTCTTCTTCACTCGCACTACAACTAGGCTCGTCATTCGTTACTCTCCTCAAATCCGTGAGCGCGAAGCGACGCCCTCGAGGAAAATGGAGTCGGTTGACCCCAGCGCCAAGAAGATGAGGCTCCCGCCAGCGGTGATGCCTGTTGTAGATCCTGCACCCGGCAGCGTGGGGACAAGCGGCGACCCCACCCCCACCGGATCCCAGGAACCCGTAGAATCTCGTGTGGACCGCATCAGCGATCTCCCGGACGCCGTCCTTGGGGAGATCATCTCGCTTCTCCCCACGAAGGATTGCTGCCGCACCCAAGTCCTCTCAATTCGATGGTGCCCTCTATGGCGCACCGTGCCCCATAATCTCGACTGTTGTCAGCTATCTCTCTTCAATGATTTTGAAATCCCCAGAGCCATCATCTCCTCCCATCAGGGCTCCGTTCAAAGCCTCTACATCTCGTCATGTTACCTGAGCAAGCATACCAGGCCCTGCACGGTGGACGCCTGGCTGAAATCCCCTGAATTCACAGAACTACAGCTGCTTGAGTTCTACTATTCCCCTGGAAATCACATACCACATACCGAACGCCATGTACTTGTGCCCTCAGCACCGATGTCCATCTCACGGTTTTCCTCCTCTCTCCACACCGCTACCTTTGCACTGTACTACCTACCAGACAATCTAGTACTAAACCTTCAACTCCCATTTCTCAAGAAACTTTCACTTGTGCGGGTTCGTATATCGGAGGCCTCATTGCACATCATCATCCACTCCAGTTGCCCTGCCCTGGAGTGCTTGGTGCTTATTTTCACAGTTAGAATCGGTTGTCTCCAAATAAAGTCGCCTAACCTTGTAAGAATTGGAATTTCTTTTGACAGAAGGCAGCTCATCGTCCAAGATTCCCCTTCACTTCGAAGGTTGATCTTGATTCTAGTTATTCACTGTTCCAAATAATTGTCCTCTCTGCGCCTAAACTGGATACCTTGGGTATAATACATGATCTCTTTGCTCATTTCAATATGGTGTTTGGCTCCACAGTTCTTCGGGCACTTTATATTATCATCTACACTTGTAACCATAAGCTGCATTTTAAATTTCTATGCATAAGTTATATATCATCTTGGAGTACACATTTTGTACTAATATTATGTTCAATGCTCAATGAAGAGTTTCTTCATGGATGGCCTATCAATGGTGATGGATTCTATCAAGATCTTATATATCCAAATGAATAGTTTTGATCTGAACAAGATTATTGGCTTGCTGCAATGCTTTCCATGTCTGGAGAAGTTGTATACAAAGGTGATAATTTCACGCACATTGGAAACCCGCATATAGTGTACTGGAATTAACCATTCAGCTATTGCTCTTTCAACACTCTTTTTTTAGAACTTAACTGTTTTCAATCTTCATGTCTATTTAGGCAACAAGGCGGGGTAAGAAAGTTATAACAAATCAGTGGATTCGTAAGCATCGGGATTTTCTCACTTCTCATGAGATTCGATTGAAGACAATAATGCTAGAACGATATGTAGCCAACCATGCAAACACTAGATTGGTCACATTCTTCCTGCTGAATGCGAGGTTACTATTGTCTATTAGGCTTAAGTTTATCAGCATCATGGTTTTGACGGATGGTATGTCAAAGAGCAAAAAAAGGAGTTTCAGGTGGGCAAAAGAGCTTTTGAACGTGTCGGGCTTCTATTTACAACATATTGTGGTCATAATCTAGTAAATTTTATGACCCAGGATGTTCATTCTATGGACCTGACCAATCCATTTGACTGTGACTACCGAAAACAGTGCTGGAGTTAGATGTTGTTGCCCTTTTCAACCTAGGTTTTTTTGTAAACCTGATGAACAATTAACCCTCTTGCTTTTGTACAGTTTGAAAGCTGGAGTTAGATGTTCTTGCCCTTTTCAACTCGGCTGTGACTATCATATTTTCTTTGAAACAAGGCAAATGGCTTGCCATTCGTTTAGTTTAGAGTGAAATATTGTAACAAATCCCAACCAAGGGAAATAACATTACTCTCGCTGGCTACTTGAGCTCACTGTGCATTACAAAAGCCAAGTGATTAGCCCCCACCAGCACCCACAAACTTATGTCGAACTAGCACATCAAATGGGCTGTAAATTTTCATAGGAAAGGCTGCATGACCGTGGCAGATTTGGATTCTGACATTTGGGACCCACAAGGAAATAGCCTATCCAAGGTGGTGTCGACTTACTAGCCAGTTAACAAACGATTCTACCTACCAGCCGTTGGATTGACATCACATCCGTCGTGTATCTTCTATCTCTTGTCTTCTTCTTCGTCCAGCCGCCCAAACCAAACCACCCCCGTCGGCTCCACCTGCTCCCGCCTCCCATGGCTGGCTGCACCTCCGCCGCCCTACCGTATGTACCCTCCAATGTTGGCCAGTCCCTCCCTCTATTCCCCCACACGTCCTATTATTCTTCGGCGACGTCCGCCCCAACACGCACCCGCACCGAACCAGCCAACCCTCATACTAAGTGCATCTATAATACAAGCACAAAAATATGGTTCCTCCTAATGGTTGGACATTTGGGGCTCACGCCATTGTCAACGTAATCAACGAGCGAGAGAATTACACTACGAGCGGCTGACACCAGGGACCCAAAAGGTTACGCAGTTTTTTTTAGGAACAAGCAGTTGTTATTTATACTAGTTTTAGCGACGGATCAGGGTAACAACGGGGTTGTGCGGGGGCTATGGCCCGTCTAGCCAGGGTTTTATTTATGTTTACCACATCATGAGCCCAGTTGTGTTTTTTATTGCTGAAAATGGCTAGCCCAGTTCTATTTTTTCTAAAGAAATACCCAAACGAGGCCTACTTGCTTTATCAGCCCTGCTGGGCTGCAAATCTTTCAAGATGAGAAGAGTTTCATTCGGTTTGCCTAGAAATGGGTTGTACATTTTTAAAACACATCAAACAGGGAATTAGTTTCAATTTTTTTCATTACAAGATTTTAAATTCCATTGATTTTTATGCATGGACAATTATTTGGATTTTATATTTATATAAATTATTTTTCAAAATAGTTTGAATGTGAATCGATATTTCGGGATTAAAAACAGTTGACCGCACCGAAATATGCAAAATTTTGTATACTTTTTAAGCGTGGCCACAATATGGGTTGTAATGCTAACAAAAAAAGATGGGCTCCAAAAAAAATTCTTAAGAATTAGCAAATGGGTTGTACATTATTAAAAATAATGGCAGATGGGTTGTATGATGTTTTCCATAGATGTGAGGCTGACTTGTATGCCTACTACAGGTTGACGTGTATGCTTTCCTAAAAAAAGGTTGATGCACACGCAACGCCTATCAACTTAGTCAACACACGAGAGCAGTGATTGTTGGATGTCCATCCAACGGCTGTCGTGCTTCTTCAATCTCTGCTCTTCCTGCTCCATCTGCTCAAACAAGCACCGACGGGACTGCCTGCTCCCTCCTCCTGTGGTCGGCTATGTTGCCGCGTAGGCCTCACCGCCCCACCATACTCCCATCGCTGGCCTAGCCATCCCTCTACTCACCCACACCTGTTGATATTCTTCAGGGATGGCAGACGAACCAGTAAACCCTCGTACTCCTCCGCGTGGGAAACAACTGTCGAGTCTTCCCTGGCTCTGTTTCGTTCCCTTCCTAGGCCTTGTCGTCGTCCATTGCCCTGGTGCTCTCGGCGCGGCCTGGTCAACATGGTCAATGAACGACATCCATCGGAAGTGGATTGTATGTGGAGAGGCTAACAGCTGGGTCCACGACCGCACGCAAGGAAATGCCTCCTTATTACGCGCAAAATAATGATTCCTCCACCTGATAGCTAGGACCCACAGGAAGGGCCTCTGTATTTCGCGAAAAAAATGTTCCCCTGCTGACCGGTCGGACCCACTAGTTATATCTTCGCATGCAAGGAAGTGCCTCCTTATTACGCACAAAAAATGAATACCCCCTGCTAGCTGGGACCCACCATAGTGGGTGGCTGACTTGTGGGCCTACTAAGTTGATGGGGACGGAGGGCTTTGTCAACTTAGTCAATACTCCAGTGACCATAAGATGTCCATCCAATAGCCATAGTGCTTCTTCAACCTCTGGTCTTCTTGCTCCAGCCGCCCAAAGCAGCGCCGGTCGTGCCGCCTGCTCCTGCCTCCCGTGGCGGGCTGTGCTGCCGCGGAGGCCTCACCGCCCCCATACTACTCCCACGGCTGGCCAGGCCATCCCTCCACTCACCCACACCCCCTGTTATTCTGTGGCGACGGCAGCCTCACACCACAGCCGAACCAGTGAAACCTCGTACTCCTCTCTGCGTGGGCATACACTGTTGGGTCTTCCCCGGCTCCACATCATCCCCTTCCTAGGCCTCGTCGTCGTCCACCGCCGTGGTTCTCTCGGTGCGGCTGGTCAATGTGGTCAATGACCAACTTCCATCGGAAGAGTACTGTACGTGGAGAGGCTAACAGCTGGGTCCACGGCAGCCGTAAGGAAGTGCCTCCTTATTACGCAGAAAATAATTATTCCTCCACCTGACAAGAGGGACCCACCGAACGGGCCACCGTATTTTGCGGAAAAAATGTTCCCCCCTGACTGCTGGGACCAACCGGGCGGGCCACCGTATTTCGTGAAAAAAACGTTCCCCCCGCTGTCAGCTCGGACCCACCGGAAGTGCCTCCTTATTACACACAAAAAATGAATACTCCCCCTACTAGCTGGGACCCACCTTGGTTGGAGGCAGACTTGTGGGCCTACTAAGTTGACGGGGACGGAGGGCTTTGTCTTAGTCAATATGAACGATTCTAGCTCCAGTGACCATACGATATCCATCCAACGGTCGTAGTGCTTCTTCAACCTCTGGTCTTGTTGCTCCAGCCGATCAAAGCAGCGCCGGTCATGCCGCATGCTCCTGCCTCCCATGGCCGGTTGAGCTGCCATGGAGACCTCACCGCCCCCTACTATTCCCACCGCTGGCCAGGCCCTGCAGCAACGGCAGCCTCACACCATAGCCGAACTAGTGAACCCTCGTACTCCTCTCCGTGCGGGCTTCCACAGTCGTGTCTTCCCCGGCTCCGCGTCGTGCCCTTCCTAGGCCTCACCGTTGTACACCGCCCTGGTGCTCTTGGCACGGTGTGGTCAAGAAACGACTTCCAATGGAAGAGTACCGTACATGGAGAGGCTGACAGCTGGGTCCAAGGCGGTCGCAAGGAAGTGCCTCCTTATTACGCGCAAAATAATTATTCCTCCACCTGACAGCTGGGACCCACCGGACGGGCCACCGTATTTCGCAAAAAAAACGTTTCCCCCTGACTGCTGGGACCAACCAGCTACATCTTCGCACGCAAAGAAGTGTGTTCGGGGAAAAAAAAGATTCGCCCCCTGACTGCTGGGACCCACCAGCTACATCTTCGCACGCAAGGAAGTGTCTGACAGTCGGGACCCACCTGGTCGAAGTGTACGTAGCATTGTCATTCTGGTCGCGGACGTGTACGTACATACTGGTGGATGTATAGGCGCGCACGTGTCATAGTAGAGGCGCACACATAGCATGTACACGTACGTACATCGGCCAGTGTGCAAGAAAGAAAATACGGCCACGTACGTACATACGGGCGGGGTCTCGAACGCCTACTTGCGCATACATACGGCTAGGGCTCGTGTACATGGTTGGGTCGGAATGGAGAAACTGCATCGTCGTCATGTTCATGGGGAGGCAACGGAATGCGTCGTGTTCATCGGGAGGCAACGGAATGCGTCGTGTTCATCGGGAGGAAACAGAGCGCGTGGGAGCCAACCGGCTTGGACTAAACATGCGATGGAAACGAGGCTTGGCGTACCGCGAAACTGAGGAAATGGCCTTGTGTCCGACCGGCCACGTTCGAAATGGGATCCTGTTCATCGGGAGGGGTCTGGCGTACCACAAAACGGAGGAAACGGACTTGTGTTGGACCTCCTACGGTTGAAACAGGGTCTTGTTGATCGGGAGGGGTGTGGCGTACCGCAAAATGGAGGAAACGGACTTGTGTTGGAGCACTACGGTAGAAACGGGGGTCCTGTTCATCAGGGGCGTGTGGCGTACCACAAAACGGGACTCCACGGGATACTGTTCATCTCCACCGTCAACCTCCTCCAGCCTCCACGGGCTACTGTTCATCAACCGTTGACCTCCTCCAGCCTCCACCTGCGACTGTTCATCCACGGGCTCCTGTTGATCCAGCCTCTACCGCGCGCTACTCCACTGGCTACTGTTCAACCACCCCTCTCCACGGAGTCCTGTTCAACCACCCCTCCCCGGGCTACTATTCATCCACCCCTCCACCGTCTATTGTTCATCCAGCCCTCCACGGGGTCGTCCTGTTCATCCAGCCCTCCATGGGGTCCTGTTCATCCGGCCCCAACCAACTCGATCGATCGGGGTCTTGTTCATCTAGAGGCAACACCACGGGGTCCTGTTCATCCA
>NC_041393.1:550710636-550731486 GCF_002162155.2 Triticum dicoccoides | reverse complement strand
CTCACTGTTCATCCAGAGGCAGCATTGATCGGCTTCAGTTAGCAGCAGTAGTGAAGCAATCGCTCGATCGGGTTCAGTTAACAGCCATCGATCGATCGCTCGGGTTCAGTAACGCGTAGCCTGAAGTGCAATCGATCAGGTTCAGTATAGGCGAATGCCTCACTCGGGTTCAGTTACAGCCCAATGCCTCGCACCCACACGCGTACGTGTACGAGAGAAACGAGCATCGCTCGGCCCCGACCACCCACCGTAACCGGGAACACCCGATATTTTCCTCGCCCTCGCTTCTACCATGGTTTTTTCCGTCATGGACGGCCCAAAGAATGTCATGCAGTTGCATCTCCGGCCCGCCCAAGACGAAAATCCCATTTTCGGTCATGATTTTTTGTCATAGAAGTAGGATCCCACCACATCTATGATGATATCGGGTTTTGTCACAATTATCGTCATAGAAGTGTCATAAGTATGACAGGAAAAAAATTCGTTCGGCCCAAAATGTCATGGATGTGTCTTTTATTTTGTAGTGTCCATTGCGTGGAACGCAAGCTTGGCAATTCGGATATGCAGATTCATTTCTCTGTAACCGACATTATGTAATCCTAGCCCCTCCGGTGTCTATATGAACCGGATGGGTTTAGTCCGTAGGACAAGGATCATAACTTCATAGGCTAGCTTCTAGGGTTTAGCACCATTATGATCTCGTGGTAGATCAACTCTTGTAATACTCATATTCATCAAGATCAATCAAGCAGGTAGTAGGGTATAACCTCCATTGTGTCCCCTGCCTCCTGTTACCATCAACCTTAGATGCACAGTTCTGGACTCCCTACCCGAGATCCGCCGGTTTTGACACCGACAGTGATCATCACCTTTCCCTTTCTACACTTTTTCCTTTGGCAAGCACCTTGTGTTGGAGCGATCCGTATATATATATCCACTTGGATGTAGGTTTTCATAAATTATTATTGTTGACATTACCCTTGAGGTAAAAGGTTGGGAGGCGAAACTATAAGCCCCTATTTCTCTGTGTCCAATTGAAACTTTGAACCCATAAATTTCACATGAGTGTTAGCAACTGTGGGAGATTAAACGATAGTTGAGTATGTGGAGTTTGCTGAATCAAAGCTCTTACATAGACCCTTCCCGAAAATAAGATGAATTGCAATTGTTTGATGACTAAGAGCATGGTTTGTTAGTTTTTAAGAAAGATTATGATCTATACTTTAACATCTGAATAGCTTGTTACTTGATCATGAGAAGTTTTATGAGTTGAGCTACTGTTATGATATATAATGATGCTAGAAAAAGTGATTGAAACTATCATTGATCAAACTTATGCACTTGCTAGCATTCACACTTCATAAATTATTTCTTTTATCATTTACCTACTCGAGGACGAGCATGAATTAAGCTTGGGGATGCTGATACGTCTCCAACGTGTCTACAATTTATGAAGCATTCATACCATGTTTACAATAGTTTTATATGATTTTGGTATGATTTGATTAGAACTGAGCCGGACTGACGTTGTTTTCAGCATAACTACTATGGTGGTGTTTTTGTGCAAAAATAAAAGTTCTCGGAATGCAATGAAAATCAATGGAGATTTTTTTGGAAAATATAAAAAATACTAGAATGAAAATCTATCGGAGGGGAGTCTTGAGGGCACCACGAGGGTGGAGGGCGCCCCACCCCCCTAGGGCACACCCCCCCCCTACCTCATGGACTCTCCGTGGGGCCCCTTGACGTGAAATCAATGCCAACTCCTCCTATAAATCAAGAAAACCCCAGAACAGAAAAGAGATCGGAAGTTCCGCCGCAGCAAGCCTCTGTAGCCACGAGAAATCAATCTAGGCCCTCTCTGGCACCCTACCGGAGGGGGCCATCATCACTGGAGGTCATGGGGGAGGATCCCGAGGGCCATCATCACCATGAAGGCCAAGGACCAGAGGTAGAACCTCTCACCATCTAGGGGGGAGGCCATGGAGGAAGAAGCACAAGGGGGAGAACCTCTCCTCCTCTCTCTCGATGGCGCTGGAGTGCCATCGGGAGGGGAATCATTGCCACAGTGATCATCTACATCAACATCACCATCATCATCACCATCCTCATCTCTTTTCAGTGGTCCACTCTCCCGCACCCCGCTGTAATCCCTACTTGAACATGGTGCTTTATGCCACATATTATGATCCAATGATGTGTTGCCATCCTATGATGTTTTGAGTAGATATCCTTTGTCTTTGGGTTGATTGATGAACTAGATTGGTATGAGTTGTATGTTTTATTTTGGTGCTGTCCTATTGTGCCCTCCATGTCGCGCAAGCGTGAAGGATTCCCGCTGTAGGGTGTTGCAATACGTTCATGATTCACTTATAGTGGGTTGCTTGAGTGACAGAAGCATAAACCCAAGTAAGGGGGTTGTTGCGTATGGGATAAAGGGGACTTGATATGTTAATGCTATGGTTGGGTTTTACCTTAATGATCTTTAGTAGTTGCGGATTCTTGCTAGAGTTCCAATCATAAGTGCATATGATCCAAGAAGAGAAAGTATGTTATATTATGCCTCTCCCTCATATGAAATTGCAAAAGTGGTTACCGGTCTTGTTGACAATTGCCTAGGATAATTCCGCACACCGACCCATCATTATTCCACACTCGCTATTTATAATATTTAGTAATATATTCTAACTTTATGATAATAGCACCTACTTTTATATTTTAGCTCTCCGATATCATGCAAAGTTATCCTCTTCATACCCACAACGTAGTTTTATTTCTTGTTTCTAGTTGGAAACAAACGTCGGTGTACGTATAGTTGTATCAGTGGCAAATAGGACTTGAGAGAATATTGATCTTGCATTTAGCTCCTTGTGGGTTCGACACTCCATACTTATCACTTCCACCTTTGGGAATTGCTATGATGATTCCCTGCACTTGGGGATTATCAGGGGGTCATCCTAAAAGTAATGTCTTAAATCATAGAAGATTTTTTTCTTTTGTTGGTTTGTGAAACTAGGTGGAAAAAATTTGCAACAATACAATTAGCATAATTAGCATACCAAGGAGTATTATGAGAAGCATGTATGACAACTAGTTGTTCATCAGGGAAGCTATCATTAATAGGTAGTGGGTCATCAAGAATATTTTCTAACCTAGACAAGTTATCAGTTATGGGATTCTCAGCTCCCTTCCTATCAGTGCTATGCAAGTCAAATTCTTGTAACAAAAGAACCCACGTAACGAGTCTAGGTTTAGCATCTTTCTTTTCCATAAGGTATTTAATAGCAACATGATCAGCATGAACAATTACTTTAGAATAAACAGTGTAAGATCTGAATTTATCACAAGCAAACACAACTGCTAAAAATTCTTTTTCAGTAGTAGCATAATTTCTTTGATCATTGTCTAGAGTTTTACTAGCATAATGTAACATTTAATTTCTTATCAACTCTTTGTCCTAGAACAACACCAACATCATAATCACTAGCGTAACACATAATTTCAAAAGGTTCCAATTAGGTGGTTGAACAATAGGTGCAGAAATTAAGGCTTTCTTAAGTGTTTCAAAGGCTTCTACACAATCATCATCAAGCACAAATGGAATATCCTTTTGCAAGAGATTGGTAAGGGGCCTAGAAATTATAGATAAGTCTTTAATAAACCTCCTATAGAAACCAACATGACCAATGAAACTACGAATACATTTAATGTCTTTAGGACATGGCATTTTCTCAATTGCATCAACTTTAGCTTTATCCACCTCAATACCTCGTTCAGAAATTTTGTTCCCCAAGACAATACCTTCATTCACCATAAAGTGGCACTTCTTCCAATTCAATACTAGATTAGTTTGCTCACATCTCTACAAAACTCGATCAAGGTTGCTTAAGCTATCATCAAAAGAGGTTTCGTAAATGGAAAAACCATCCATGAAAACCTCAACAATGTTTTCACAGAAGTCAGAGAATATAGCAGTCATACATCTTTGAAAGGTAGAAGGTGTGTGCGTTACATAAACCAAAAGGCATACATCTATAAGCATAAGTTCCAAAAGGAAAAGTAAAGGTGGCTTTCTCTTGATCAGGTTGTGATACAGGTATTTGAGAGAAATCCTAATAACCATCAAGAAAGCAAAAGTGTGTGTGCTTTGACAATCTTTCTAACATTTGATCAATGAAAGGTAGAGGGTAATGATCTTTTCTAGTAGCTTTGTTTAATTTTCTAAAATCAATTACCATTCTATAGCCTGTCACTATTCTTTGTGGAATGAGTTCATTTTTATCATTAGGAACAACGGCAATACTTCCTTTCTTAGGGACACAATGAACATGACTTACCCATCTACTATCAGCTATGGGATAGTTTATACCTGCTTCGAGAAGCTTTAGTATTTCAGTTCTTACCACTTCCTTCATCTTGGGATTCAATCATCATTGATGATTAACAACGGGTTTAGCATCAGGTTCCATATTAATCATGTGCTGATAGAGAGTGGGAGTAATGTCCTTAAGATCATCAAGAGTATATCCAATAGGAGCACGGTGCTTCCTCGGAATTTTGAGTAATCTCTCTTCTTCATGTTATGTAAGGTTAGCACTACTAATAACATGATATATCTTTTTCTCATCAAGATAAGCATACTTCAAAGTGTCAGGCAATTGCTTTAATTCAAACATAGGATCACCTTTAGGTGGAGGAGGACCTCCTAGAGTTTCAAAAGGTAAATTGTGTTTAAGGATAGGTTGTTGTTCAAAGAATATTTTATCTATTTCATTTCTTTCATGCAAGTGCATATCATTTTCATGGTCTAGCAAATATTATTCTAGTGGATCAGTAATAGGTCATTCTTTATTATGAGGTTGTCTACAAAACTTAGAGAAATTAAACTCATGATACACATCACTAAAATTGACACTGGTCGTTTATTTATGTCAATCTATCTTAGCATTAACATTGTTCAAGAAAAGTCTACCAAAAATTATGGGAGAAAAATCATCTTGTGGGGAACCAAGAACTAGAAAATTAGTAGGGTATTTTATTTTGCCACACAAGACTTCAGCATCTCTAACATTCCCGAGTGGTGTGATGGTGTCTCCATTATCAAGTTTAATAGTAACATTAATGTGTTCTATTTCGGCAGGTGCAATATCATTCATAATTTTTTGGTACAATGTAAAAGGAATAGCACTAACACTAGCACCTACATCACATAAGCCATGATAAAAATGATCTCCTATTTTAACTGAGACAATAGGCATGCCAACAACGGGTTTATTCTTATCTTTAGTATCTGGTCTGGCAATTCTAGCACCTTCATCACAAAAATCATAACATGCCCATCAATATTATCGACCAAGTTATCTTTAACCATAGCAATACTAGGTTCTACTTTAATTTTTTCAGAGGGTCTAGGTGCTATAATATTTGTTTTGTTAACCACGGTTGACACCTTAGCATGTTCCTTTATCCTAACAGGGAAGTGTGCTTTTTCAATATAAGTAATAGGCACAGCTGGATCAAGATTGTAAAGTATAGTTTCATCTTTAACTGTAACTGGCTCCTCAATCTTTTCTTTAATAGGGGTGATATTTAAATACTTCTCTTTAGGGAGATCAACACGAGTAGCAAATGATTCACAAAGAGAGGCTACTATCTCAGAGTCAAGTCCATATTTAGTGCTAAACTTGTGAAAAGCATCGGTATTCGTAAAAGATTTAACACAATCAAACTCAAGCTTAATGCCTGACTCTTTACCTTCGTCGAGTTCCCAATCTTCAGAGTTGCGTTTAATTCTTTCCAAAATATCCCAGCTGGATTCAATAGTCTTCTTCACAAAGAACCGGCACAAGAAGTATCGAGTATGGATTGATCATTACGAGAAAGTTGAGCATAAAAATTCTGTATAATAATTTCTCTTGAGAGCTCATGATTGGGGCATGAATATAATATTGATTTAATCCTCTCCCAAGCTAGAGAAATACTTTCTCCTTCACGAGGCCAAAAATTATATGTATAATTCCGAACACGATGAACTAGATGCATATGATAAAACTTTTGGTGAAATTCCAATTTCAATCGATTCCAATCCCAAGCTCCAATATCATCACATAGCCTATACCATGTCAATTATTTTTTCCCAAAGATAAAGGGAAAACCTTCTTATTAACTTCATCTCCGGGTAAACCTGCAAGCTTAAATAATCCACAAACTTCATCCACATAGATTAGGTGCATATCAGGATGTAGTGTTCCATCTCATGCATAAGGATTAGCTAGCAGTTTCTCTATCATACCCGAAGGAATTTCATAACCAATATATTCAGTAGTTGAAGTAGGTTGAGGGCAACTCTTTGTGCTTCCAGTCGAGGTCAAGATACCCCGAACAAACCCCTCAAAGGATTGTTTTCCATAGTAGCAAGTAACAGTCAATTTCAGCACGTAATAGAAATTTTTCCTTACCAATTTCCACTTACCAAGAGCGCTTCACTCCAGCAATGATGCCAGAAAAGAGTCTTGATGACCCAAAAGTATAGGGGATCAATAGTTGTCCTTTCGGTAAGTAAGAGTGTCAAACCCAATGAGGAGCAGAAGGAAATGACAAGCGGTTTTCAGCAAGGTAATTTCTACAAGCACAGAAATTGTCAGTAACAGGTAGTTTGATAGCAAGATAATTTATAACAAGTGACAGGTAGCAATAGTAACAATAGGCGCAGCAAGGTAGCCTAGTCCTTTTTGTAGCAAAGGACAGGCTGGAACGGTCTCGTATAATAAGCACAGAGTTCTTGAGGACACACGGGAATTTCATCTAGTCACTTTCATCATGTTGGTTTGATTTACGTTCACTACATTGATAATTTGATATGTGGGTGGGCTGATGCTTGGGTGTTATTCTTACTTGAACAAGCCTCCCACTTATGATTAACCACCTCGCAAGCATCCGCAACTATGAAAGAAGAATTAAGACAACAATCTAACCATAGCATTAAACATATGGATCCAAATCAGCCCCTTGCGAAATAGCGCATAAACTAGGGTTTAAGCTTCTGTCTCTCTAGCAACCCATCATCTAATAACTATGACACAATGCATTCCCTTAGGACCAAAGATGGTGAAGTATCATGTAATCGACGTTCACATAACACCAGTAAGGGAATCACAACATACATATCATCGAAATTTCGAATGAATGTCAAGTTCACATGATTACTTGCAACATGAATTCTCCCTTGGCCTTAAGAACAAGGACAACTACCCACAATTAATATCCATGCTCAAGATCAGAGGGATATTAAATAGCATAATGGATCTGAATATATAATCTTCCACCAAATAAACCGGCTAGCATCAACTACAAGATGTAATCAACACTACTAATCACTCACATGTGTACCAATCTGATGTTTTGATACAAAGATTGAACACAAGAGATGAACTAGGATTTTGAGATGAGATGGTGTTGCTGAAGATGTTGATGGAGATTGGCCTCCCCAAGATGAGAGGGTTATTAGGGATGACGATGGCTTCGATTTCCCCCTTCCAGAGGGAAGTTCCCCCGGCAGAATTGTTCCCTCGAAGGGCAAAAGTGCTCCTGCCCAAGTTCTACCTCGAGACAGCGGTGCTCCGTCCTGAAAGTCCTCTCCTTATTTTTTCTAGGTTAAAAGAGCTTATGTACCAGAAGATGGGCACCGTGGCCAGGGAGCCCACTACCCACTAGGGCGCGCCGAGGGGGGGTAGGTGCGCCTTGGTGCCTAGTGGGCACCTGGGTGGCCTCCTCCAGTATTTCTTTTCTCCAGTATTTTTTATATACTCCAAAATAATTCTCCGTAAATTTTTAGCTCATTTGGAGATGTGCAGAATAGGTATCTCTGACGTAGCTTTTTCAGGTTCAGAATTCCAACTGCCGGTATTCTCCCTCTTTGTGTAAACCTTGGATATTATGAGAGAAAAGGCATAAGAATTACTCCACATAGTGTTATTTTGGATAAAAACACTATAAATAGCAGTAGGAAAACATGATGCAACATGGACATATCACATACCAAGAGTACTAATGGTTTCTTGAATCGTTAGTTGGCGCGCCCGACTGGGGTTGTGCTAGTTGAAGAATGGTCCCAAATCGGATCTATGTTCATGCATGATGACTACAAACCGTGCTAGAGCTTCATCTTCGGCTCCTTCGAGCTCATCATTGACCGTCGGGGATTGCTCTCCAATGTAACGCTGCCAGCCTCCATTGGCACCGTGAACTTTGCACTACAAAAAAAAGACACATCCATGACATTTTGGGCTGAATAAATTTTTTCTGTCATGCTTATGACACTTCTATGACGATAATTGTGACAAAACCCTGTATCATCATAGATGTGGTGGGCTCCTACTTCTATGACAAAAAATGATGACAGAAAATGGGCTTTTCGTCCTGGCCGGGCCGGAGACGCGGCTGCATGACATTCTTTGGGCCGTCCATGACGGAAAGAAACCATGGTAGAAGCAAGGGCAAGGAAAATACCGGGGAGTTCCCAGTTACGGTGGGTGGTCGGGGGCCGAGCGATGCGTGTTTATCTCATACACGTACGCGCCTGGGTGTGAGGCGTTGGGCTCTAACTGAACTCGAGCAGGCGTACGCCTAACTATATTCGAGTGATTGCACTGCAGGCTACGCTTTACTGAACTCGAGCGATCAATCGATGGCTGTTAACTGAACCCGATCAGCGATTCCTTCGTTCGCTACTGCTTCTAATTGAAGCTGATCGATGCTTCCTTTGGATGAACAGTGAGCGTTGTTGGGGGGTTTGGGTGAACAGTTCCCGGTGGGGGTTGGATGAACAGGACACCGTGGTGTTGCCGCTGGATGAACAGGACCCTGATCGATCGAGCCAGTTGGGCGTGGATGAACAGGACCCCGTGGAGGGCTGGATGAACAAGACCCCATGGAGGGAAGGTTGAACAGTATCCGGTGGAGGGCTGGTTGAACAGTAGCCGATGGAGGGCTGGATGAACAGTAGCCCGTGGAGGGGTGGTTGAACAGGACCCCTATGGAGAGGGCTAGTTGAATAGTAGCAGGTGGAGGAGCACGCAGTGGAGGCTGGTTGAACAGGAGCCCGTGAATGAACAGTCACAGGGGGAGGCTGGAGGAGGTCGACAGTGGATGAACAGTGGCCGTGGAGGCTGGAGGAGGTCGACGGTGGAGATGGATAGTATCCCGTGGAGTCCCGTTTTGCGGTATGCCACACCCCTCCCGATGAACAGGACCCCCGTTTCGACCGTAGCGCTCCAACACAAGTTCGTTTCCTCCGTTTTGCGGTACGCCACACCCCTCCCGATCAACAGGACCCTGTTTCGACCATAGGATGTCCAACGGAAGTCCATTTCCTCCGTTTTGCGGTACGCCAGACCCCTCCCCATGAACAGGATCCCATTTCTACCGTGGATGTCGAACACAAGGTCGTTTCCTCTGTTCTGTGGTACGCCAGGCCTCGTTTCCATCGGTTGTTCCATCCAAGCCGGTTGGCTCCCGATGAACACGATATATTCCGACCCAGTCAGTTGCCCCCAGATGAACAGGATAATGTTTCTGCGTTCCAACCCAGCCATGTACAGGAGCCCTGGCCGTGCGTATGCGCGAGTAGGCGTTCAAGACCCCACCCGTATGTATGTACGTGTCCGTATTTTCTTTCTTGCACCCTGGCCGATGTATGTACATGTACATGCTACGTGCGCGCCTCTACTACGACACATGCGTGCCTCTACATCGACCAGTATGTACGTACACATTCATGACCAGAATGACTATGCTATGTATGCTTCGACCAGGTGGGTCCCGACTGTCAGGCACTTCCTTGCATGCGAAAATGTAGCTGGTGGGTCCCAGCAGTCAGGGGGCGAATCATTTTTTTGCCTGTAATATGGACGCACTTCCTTGCATGCAAAGATGTAGCCGGTGTGATGCGGGACGCCTCTGAAATGATGTTTCATGGTGCCAAAGAACTCACAAGGAGCAGCACCAAACTCCCTCGATACTTGTCTCAACAAACTTTGTTTCTCTCAAGTGGCAAGAACAAGAGGAAACACTCTCAGATAAATTGCAGCGGATAACTAGCTGGGTTTACAAGGATGCAGCCCAAACCATGAAGCTTCTGAACCTATGAAGAATTACAAGAGGGAACCACAAGGATCCTATATGAATTGAGGACACGCCCTCCAATCCAGACACACACGAGCTAACACTCAATGATACTAGTGCTCACAGCACAACACAACCTCACCGGCTGTCTACAAACATAAACTCAGAAATCTCATCCCCCCCTCACATGGAACAACTGGGGAGTATTTATACTAGAAGCACCCACTAGTTAGGTGTGAAAACAACTCAAAAAGAAGGGTAAATTCGTGAGCCCCAAGCTGTAGCAGGAGCAAACTTGTTGAGCCTCGCGCTGTAATAAATTCCTGGACAGCTTGCATGGAAACTTGCACAACTTTTGACTCAAGACCTCAAATGATGCACCATTTTTTTGAATGAAAGCTGACTTCTAAGACCATCTTTTCCAGCCTCTATAAAGTGCTAGAGACTTCAAGAATTAATTAGGTTTAGGTGGGAAGTTGCAGCTGGAAATCTGATGTGTCATTTCTCCCAAAATAGGCACTGGAAGCTTCCAAACTAAGATAATGGTTTTGCCCTTGTCTTCCTTTGGATGCTATAATGGTTCAGCATTTGTGCTAACATTAACCTCACTCTTGGATGCCTTGGTCATGATCTGGTCCACATCATCCTCCCTTCCTTCAAACAAAACCGTCCTCGGTTTTGAGGTATTCTTTTTGGGCTTCTTCACTTGTGGGAACTGCTCAACCTTGAGTATTTTATCCACCATAGGTTCCAAGACATGGTTCACTCCTTGATGCATGAAAGAATACTTGTTAGACCTCCCATGGTGAGTAGCATCATGATCAAACTGCCACGGTCTTCCCAAAAGAAGATGACAAGCTCGCATTGGCACCACATCACATACCACTTTGTCCACATAACTGACCACTGAAAATTGCACCCTCGCACGATGCGTAATCTTCATCTTACCAACACCATTCAGCCACTTCACATAATATGGCCGGGGCTGCCTCCATGTTGACATCCCAAGAGCATGCACAAGATCACTACTAATGATGTTGTTGTAGCTGCCTCCATCGATGACCACCTTGCAGTTTTTGTCCTTGATCTTGCAAATGGATTGGAACACATTTTGTCGCTGGCCCTTCTCAATAATAGGAGTATCATCATGAGCCACTTTGCAAACCATGAGATTAACACCATCTCCTCCATCTGAACTCAGAGGTGCTCCGGTCTCAAAAGTACAATAATTTGCATCTTTCTTCTCAGATTCAGATTTGTCACTTGAGTCATCGGTCACATATCCATCATTTGTGAGTAAAACCTTCTTCAGATTAGGACAATCCTTCTTGAAGTGACCTCTACCCTTGCATGTATGGCACTGAATATTACTAATGCGAGTGGCAGGAGTATTGGAAGATTCAACCTTTGATGCATTAGCTTCCTTTGTAGTCATCTTGTTGTGTGAGCGAAAATCTGCAATGACACTTCCATCTACTTCTCGCTGAGCTGAACCTCTCCAAGTGCTTGATGTATAGGTTTGGCTGCGATTTTGGCGACACTTCAGCTGCTGCTCTACATGAATAGTTTGATGCACAAGTTCTTGCAAATCTTGATATGTAACCATCTCTATCCTTTCTTGCACATCTTCATTCAGTCCATCAAAGAATCTTGACATTGTGGCCTCCTCTGGCTCATTCACCGTTGTCCTAATCATCAAAATCTCCATCTCTTTATAGTACTCATCAACACTAGAATTACCTTGGCACAACCGTTGGAGTCGATTGTACAAGGTTCTCGTGAAATGTTCAGGAACAAACCATCTCCGCAACAGATTTTTCATTTGCACCCATGTCTCCGGACGACCTCCAGCACGACACAATTGGTTCCACCAAATCAAAGCATATCCAATAAACTCAATGTATGCATATCGTACCTTCTTCTCCTCCGTATAGCGGTGGCTGTCAAAAATCTGATCCACACGCATCTCCCACTCCAAATAATCATCAGGCTCGGTTTTCCCATTGAACGATGGTATGGTAAGTTTGAATTTACAAATCCCATCATCTTCATGGTCACGATGAGCACGCCCATGACCTCTTCCTCCCATGGCAAAGCCTTCTTGGCCTTCTCCGCGACGATCATGATGAACACGTCGTGGTCGAGGCTCGTAGTAGTTTCGAGCATCATCAGAGTGGTCGCTCCAATGCTCTCTATGGTGGTCCTGTTGTATGGGGAGTTGTCGATGTCGACCCCATGCCGCAAGCCCATCTCGTGGTGGCGATGGTGGCGCCCCAGTAGCACCTCGCTGGTCGTAGCGGGCACGCCGAGGTGGTGTAGCGTAGTAGCTATGAGCATCACCCGAGTAGACGTGGTTGTGCTCTCCATGCTCCTCCTCAAGGTGGCGTTGGCCCTGCTGTTCGGGGATTTGTCGATGTCGACCTTGTGCAGCAAGCCTATCTCGACGGAGTTCCTCAGTGAGGGAGACGATTCTTCGGCCAAGGTTGGTCTCCACGGCCGATATGCGCCTCTCCACCTTGTTCAACACACACTCTCGTGTATTCTCCAATGCCAACACATAGGCGGGCTGCAAGCTTGGCTCGTACACGGGAAGTGGTAGCTCCTCCTCCACGAGGTGCCTACCTCCATGCACACCATCAACATTGCTGGATCTCCTCGAACCCATGGAAGCTTCACAAGAACAAAATCAGCAAGAGAGAGAATAGCACCACGAACAACCTAAAGCTCTGATACCAAGATGATGCGGGACGCCTCAAAAACGATCTTTCACGATGCCAAAGAACTCACAAGGAGCAGCAACAAACTCACTCGATACTTGTTTCAACAAACTTTGTTTCTCTCAAGTGGCAAGAACAAGAGGAAACACTCTCAGATAAATTGCAGCAGATAACTAGCTGGGTTTACAAGGATGCAGCCCAAACCATGAAGCTTCTGAACCTATGAAGAATCACAAGAGGGAACCACAAGGATCCTATATGAATTGAGGAGAGGCCCTCCAATCCACACACACACAAGCTAACACTCAATGATACTAGTGCTCACAGCACAACACAACCTCACCGGCTGTCTACAAACATAAACTCAGAAATCTCATCCCCCCCTCACATGGAACAACTGGGGAGTATTTATACTAGAAGCACCCACTAGTTAGGTGTGAAAACAACTCAAAAAGAAGGGTAAATTCATGAGCCCCAAGCTGTAGCAGGAGCAAACTTGTTGAGCCTCGCGCTGTAATAAATTCCTGGACAGCTTGCATGGAAACTTGCACAACTTTTGACTCAAGACCTCAAATGATGCACCGTTTTTTTAATGAAAGCTGACTTCTAAGACCATCTTTTCCAGCCTCTATAAAGTGCTAGAGACTTCAAGAATTAATTAGGTTTAGGTGGGAAGTTGCAGCTGGAAATCTGATGTGTCATTTCTCCCAAAATAGGCACTGGAAGCTTTCAAACTAAGATAATGGTTTTTCCCTTGTCTTCCTTTGGATGCTCTAATGGTTCAGCATTTGTGCTAGCATTAACCTCACTCTTGGATGCCTTGGTCATGATCTGGTCCACATCACGGTGGGTCCAAACAGTCATGGGGAAACGTTTTTTCGCAAAATATGGTGGCCCATCCGATGGGTCCCTGCTATCAGGTGGAGGAATCATTATTTTCTGCATAATAAGGAGGCACTTCCTTGCTGCGGCCGTGGACCCAACTGTCAGCCTCTCCATGTACAGTACTCTTCCGATGGAACTCGTTCCTTGACCACGTTGACCACGCCGCGCAGAGAGCACCAGGGCGGTGGACGAAGGCGAGGCCTAGGAAGGGGACGACGCGAAGCCGGGGAAGACGTGGCAGTGGATGCCCACGCGGAGAGGAGTATGAGGGTTCACTGGTTCAGCTGCGATGTGAGGCTGCCATCGCCATAGGGCCTGGCTAGCGGTAGGAGTAGTAGGGGGCAGTGAGGCCTCAACAGCAACACAGCCGGCCACTGGAGGCAGGAGCAGGCGGTCTCGTCGGCGCTGGTTTGGGCGGCTGGTGTAAGAAGAGCAGCGATTGAAGAAGAAGCAAGACCGTTTGATTCAAATCCAACGGTCACTGCTGCTAGAATCATTTGTTGACTAGTTGACAAGCCCTGTGTACGCGTCAACTTAGTAGGCCCATAGGTCAGCCTCCCAACCGGTGCACCCAAGATGTCAGTGGGAGGAATCATTTTTTTGCATAATAAGGAGGCAGTTGATTGCGTGTGGCCAGGCCAGCGGAGGGAGTAGGGCGGGCCGGTGAAGCATGCGCGGCATCACAGCGGGCCACAAGAGGAGGGAGCAGGCAGTTCCGCTGGCGCTAGTTTAGGCGGCTAGAGCAGGAAGATCAGAGATTAAAGAAGCACGTCGGTCGTTGGATGGACATCCAACAGTCACTCCTGCTAGAATCGTGTGTTGACTGACAAAGCCTTGCGTAAACAAGTCAGCCTCGAAATCTATGGTGTGTACAACCCATTTGCTATTATTTTTATAATTGTTTACTCATTTTCTAATTCATATGGAATTTATTGCAGCCCATTTTACATTTTTAGAATTGTTGTCCATTTTCTGGTCAGTACCAGGGTTAAAAAATTTGAACTAAATATGTGCGAAATTTTATAAATTCGCATTTTTTGCTGGGGAATAAAATATTCTTAAACCAAAAATTAGCAGCCATATTAAAACAATTGTAAAAATAAATTAGTACTATGTATAAATCCAATGAAATATAAAATATCAGTGAAGAACAAAAACAAAACAAAAGAAACTAACTTCCCATTTGCTATATTTTGTTGGAATTTTCAACCCCTTTGATATTACTTTTAATAGACAGTGACCATACTATTTGGCCAGGCCAGAATGCATCCCTCCTCGTCTTGAAAGATTTGCAGCCCAGTAAGTCGGAGAAAACAAATAGGCCTTGCTTGGGTATTCTTCAAAAAGAAATACTGGGCTACCTATTTTCCCAAAGAAAAAACTACTGGGCTGGTCATGTTGTTAGACGGGCCGCAGAGACCGCAGAACCCAGTTTATAGCCTGCTCCTCCAAATTACTACTAAAAAAGTTGTGCAATTCTGTCGTTAATTGACTATACGTTGAAAATGATGTGGGTCCCAGATATCAGCAGGGTGGATTAGAGTAAAAATGAGGGGTGGATCTGAGTAGTAAAAGAGGCGCTTGCTTGTGTTCGGAAGTGGACTTGGTGGGTCCGAACTATCATACTCACAACTACAGTCCTCTCCCGATTCACTATGTTGACAGGGCCGGATAGCGGCGCCGCGGCGAGCGCACCAAGGCGGAGGATAAAGTGTTGTCGCCAATGTGTTGGGCTGGGTTGGACATTCTTGTTGAAAAATAAAAATGGACCAGAACTATTTATGACGTTGACTATGATTTGCATTGGTCCGCTGGTTGCAGGAAGAAAATGCTGGGAGAAAGAAGACTGGTCGCTATCTTTGCCTAAGAATAATATCGACTGAATGTAATGACACTATCATAGAAATAATATCCTCGTATTAAATCGTGAATTTAAAGAACTGGTGCATGCAAGGTTGTCAGTATTGCGATTCTGTTATACGATTCTACGACTTTACGATCCAAACTAACCCCTATGATTCTACAATTTTAGTTCATAGAATCCATGTTTCTACGATCCTGATAGTGAAGATTCTACGATTTGCGATCCTACCATCGGAGCTCCGATCCGATTCAAAATCACGATTCTGACAACCTTGGTGCATGAGCATTTAGCTTTATTTATTTATTTACTTATTTATGTTTAGGGGACCATGAGCATGTACCTGGGCCAGATTCATGTGAGAGCCTCCCTTCTAGTTAATTATGGGCTCCTCTATTACGCCTTTATCAGTGGGTTGCATGTTATCAACAAGTGGAAAATGTGTTCCGTACCAAAAATAGTATGCGCTACATACGGTACAGGGCACTAAAGGATCGACCGTGCAACGACTTCCAAAATATTGTGTTTGTCGTTCTAACAACACATTATTCAACCAACAGACGAAATATACTACTGATTGTACATTGAAAACAGCAGCAGCAGTAGCAACTAGGGCTGGGGGTGCAACAGAAGCAGTAAGCAGGCCAGAATAGTAAAGACGCAACTCTCTCTTCCAAACCAAACATCAGCCATCATTACAAAAGGGCTACCAAAAAAAGAACAAGTGTATGCATCAAACTAAATAAAGATCCTACTACACCAAGTGTACGCATCTAACTAACTGGCTCAGTTAGACTTACTATTTATTAAGCTGTGGAGATTGGCTGGCGGCTTGAACCAGATGGGTGCCTGACGGGGGAAACTCCAGCCAGCAGGTCGAAGTCTGATACTTGAGACCCTCTCTCCTACTTTGGGCTGCAGAGCGTGGCGGCACATATTAGGGTATGGTGCATGTAGAGACGCATGGTACGTTGTGTACACACAGTTTTGCCTGATGAACGAAACCGTGCTGCCATCGTGATCCTTGCCGTCGATTATCTCCTGGTTAATCGGATAATTCAGTCCGAAAACACAGAGCGTGTACCAAGGCTACTTACCAGCCTCCAGTCAAAAATTCCTGAAGGCCCAAAGAAGCTGGGATCCTACTCAAAGACCTGGCAGTGATTGTGATTGTATGCCGCGAAACAACACATCTGGTACGTGCGAACGATCATTAACCGTCCGCCGTCGTCTGATCGAGCCAGGAACCACCTGCAACTGTCATGCCGCTTTTCTTTGAAAGGTTCTGGGATTAGGAAGGGTAGGGACACCAGGCGGCCTACAACATCATATCAAGTTGGAGTCAAATAAAAATGGGCTCTTAATGTAGTCAATCTTAAGAACAACATGTTATGTGCATGAATATTTTTTTAGTAAATGTTGACAGTAATATAAACAAGCCATCATGATATCATAGGAAAGTAACATACTGCTGTAACATCCGTTTGTAGCGATGACTAGAGTAGGCCAGCAATACGTCCAACCATAGAAGGAGTCGACAGCATAAATGAAGCCCTTGTGTTCAATGGCATCAGAGAACCATGGAGGATGTATGATCCTGTGATGGACGTGCAGATTTATCCACTTACCGCAGTGACCTATCTGATAGGCGAGACCGCGGTTGAAGAATGCAATTATCCTAAAGTCTCTATAATTCGTAGATCTTGTGGGCACTTGGCAGATTACAACCTTGAGCAAATCAAGCTTGGTATCATGTTGGCTACTATAAGATTCCAAGTATTCTGAGCCGTGGTGCCAAAGCAGTGCAGTGTTAATCGAAGGAAGGGGGATCAATCACTGGGTGTAGACCTCCACGAGCATCCAGCTGCTATGACCGTCGACGAGCACCATCGAAGACATGTTCATGCCGACCCAGTACATACCGTTAATGTAGTTTAGGGTGACGGGGATCGGATCGCAGTCACGGGGGTTGATGCTCGCCACCCTACGATCATTATGTTGCATGACATGTCATTTCTTAAGATCAGACGACATCATCAAGAAAGGAGCTGGCTTAAAAATCTCCGACCTGAGGGCTTTGAGTAAATAGTACATCCCCGACGAGCACGCGGCGAGTGGCATGGTACTGAGATTGTCCACACGCGAAACAATGAGCTTGATTGCCTTTGTGGGGAGCGAATTCCAGCCACTCTTTCGGCAGATGCTGCTCGGTTCTGCCATTGTTAGTGCTTGGGTTTCGGACAAGGGAGGGGAGGCGCCTTAGCGGGGATGGATGATTGGACAAGATTATGTGCGGACAAAGATGGAGAAGTGAACATGTGCTGCAGGAAGTGGACAGGTGATGATGACTACAGCATGTCGCTTGACTTCCGAGACACATACCAGCAACGTAGTGTCATATCGATACCAGACAACTTGCTTGAGTGATCACAGTACCGGTACTCCCTAAAGTACCTACTACTATGCCCTAACTTGCTTGAGTGGAGTAGTAGTGGACTAGGACTCTGCTCTACTACTAGCACCGGAGGAGTAGTATATTCTAATCTAAAATAGTTACAAACTTCAATGCCCGAGCATGGAACAACTACGAACCGCCATCGGTGCTAACTCCAATCCCCAGCAAACATTCGCTGGGAGACATGGCAGTTGCAAATGCCTGCGACGTAGTTACAGTACGTGTGTAAGGGTGGCGGTTTTGTCAAATACTATGGCTTAAAAACAGGCCATCGTCAGATGGAAATTTGAAGGTTACGTGGGATTTGCCAGGATTGAGCTCGTGGCGAACAATCGCCAAATATCATTACTAAAAAAAGGTTAAAACACCTGAGGCTATAACTTGCACCGGCTGACCATTAACAATGATACTAACATAGTTGTAAAATGGTCAAAGACCATGTCTATGTGGTGTTTGGAATTATATGCAAAAAATTAGCAAGATGCCCGTGCATTGCATGGAACATCAAGATGCATTTTTTACAAAACACCTGTTGTGATTGACCCATGCAGGAGTAATCCCATCTGTAAAAACTAATGATATCTCAAGAATTTTATCGGAAAATGGTATCTCGACCATTTCATCGAAAAAATGATACCTGGCGAAAGATGATAGATAAGGTGAGGAGGAGCGGGGCATGGTGGTGACTGGTGGTCGGACTGGGCGGAGGCATGGGGATGGACGGCGCTGATGTCTACTACACAACCTTCTTCTTGTAGACGTTGTTGGGCCTGCAAGTGCACAGGTTTGTAGGACAGTAGAAAATTTCCCTCAAGTGGATGACCTAAGGTTTATCGATCCGTAGGAGGCGTAGGATGAAGATGGTCTCTCTCAAACAACCCTGCAACCAAATAACAAAGAGTTTCTTGTGTCCCCAACACACCCAATACAATGGTAGATTGTATAGGTGCACCAGTTCAGGAAGAGATGGTGATACAAGTACAATATGGATGGTAGATAAAGGTATTTGTAATCTGAAATTATAAAAACAGCAAGGTAACTAATGGCAAAAGTGAGCGTAAACGGTATTGCAATGGTAGGAACCAAGGCCTAGGGTTCATACTTTCACTAGTGCAAGTTCTCTCAACAATAATAACATAGATAGATCATATAACAATCCCTCAACATGCAACAAAGAGTCACTCCAAAGACACTAATAGCGGAGAACAAATGAAGAGATTATGGTAGGGTACAAAACCACCTCAAAGTTATTCTTTCGGATCAATCTATTCAAGAGTTCGTACTAGAATAACACCTTAAGACACAAATCAACCAAAACCCTAGTGTCACCTAGATACTCCATTGTCACCTCAAGTATCCATGGGCATGATTATACGCACAATCTCAGATTCATCTATTCAACCAACACAAAGTACTTCAAAGAGTGCCCCAAAGTTTCTATCGGAGAGTCAAGAACGTGTGCCAACCCCTATGCATAGGTTCATGGGTGGAACCCACAAGTTGGTCACCAAAACATACATCAAGTGGCACATGATATCCCATTGTCACCACAGATAAGCACGGCAATACATACATCAAGTGTTCTCATAAAAGACTCAATCCGACAAGATAACTTCAAAGGGAAAACTCAATTCATCACAAGAGAGTAGAGGGGGAGAAACATCATAAGATCCAACTACAATAGCAAAGCTCGGGATACATCAAGATCGTGCCATAGAGGGAACACGAGAGAGAACATGAGAGAGAGAGAGATCAAACACATAGCTACTGGTACATACCCTCAGCCTTGAGGGTGAACTACTCCCTCCTCGTCATGGAGAGCGCCGGGATGATGAAGATGGCCACCGGTGAAGGATCCCACCCTCCGGCAGGGTGCCGGAAAGGGCTCCCGAGAGGTTTTTGGTGGCTACAGAGGCTTGCGGCAGCGGAACTCCCGATCTACGTTGATTTTTGACATTTTTGGGTACGTAGGCTTATATAGGCGAAAGAAGTCGGTCGAGAGGTGCTCGAGGGGCCCACGAGACAGGGCCGCGCCCTATAGGGGGGGCACCCTCCTATCTCATGGCTTCCTCGATGACCCCCGGCTTGCACTCCAAGTCTCCTGGATCATAATCTTCCCAAACATCACGCTGCCAAAGGTTTCGTTCCGTTTGGACTCCGTTTGATATTCCTTTTCTTTGAAATACTGAAACAGGCAATAAAACAGCAATATGGGTTGGGCCTACGGTTAATAGGTTAGTCCCAAAAGTAATATAAAAGTGTATAATAAAGCCCATAATCATTCAAAACATATAATAAAATAGAATGAATGCTTCATAAATTATAGATACATTGGAGACGTATCAGCATCCCCAAGCTTAATTCCTGCTCGTCCTCGAGTAGGTAAATGATAAAGAAAGAATTTATGAAGTGTGAATGCTAGAGGTGCACAAGTTTGATCAATGATAATTTCAATCACCTTTACTAGCATTATTATATGTCATAACAGTAGTTCATCTCATAAAACTTTTCACGAACTAGTAACAAGCAATTCACATGTGAAAGCATAGACCATAAACTTTCTTGAAAACTAGCAAACTTCATTCTTAGTCATCAAACAATTACAATTCATCTTACTTTCAGGAAGAGTCTATGTCAAAGCTTTGATTTAGCAAACTTCACATACTCAACTATCATATAGTCTTCTACAATTGCTAACACTCACGCAATACTTGTGGTTATGAAGTTTTAATCAGACACAAAGAAAGATTGGGGCTTATAATGTTGCCTCCAAACGTATTCACCTTTGGGTGATGTCAACAATAATAGTT
>NC_041393.1:550651509-550710410 GCF_002162155.2 Triticum dicoccoides | reverse complement strand
AGGATCACCCTAACACAAAGTGCTTGCCAAAGGATAAAATGAAAAAGGGAAAGGTGAAGATCACCTTGACTCTTGCATAAAGTAAAAGACATAAAGTATAAGGTAGGCACTTCGCAGAGGGAAGCAGAGCTTGTCATGCGCTTTCAGGGTTGGATACACAAAATCTTAATGCGAAAGAACGTCACTTTATATTGCCCCTTGTATATGGACCTTTATTATGCAGTCCGTCACTTTTATTGCTTCCATAACAAGTTCGTACAAAGCTTATTTTCTCTGCACTAATAAGTCATGCATATTTAAAGAGCAATTTTTATTGCTTGCACCGATGACAACTTACTTGAAGGATCTTACTCAATCCATAGGTAGATATGGTGGACTCTCATGGCAAAACTGGGTTTAAGGATATTTGGAAGCACAAGTAGTATCTCTACTTGGTTCTAGGAATTTTGGCTAGCATGAGGGGGAAAGGCAAGCTCAACATGTTTGAATGAACCATGACAATATACTTTAACTGAGATGTGAGAAAACATAACCCATTATGTTGTCTTCCTTGTCCAACATCAACTCTTTAGCATGTCATACTTAATGAGTGCTCACAATTATAAAAGATGTCTATGATAATATATTTATATGTGAAATCTCTCTTCCTTCAATATTCTTTCATGAATTGTTCAAATGACCAATATAATGCTTGCTAACCTTCAATAAATTTATAACCTCTAATTCTTAGATGTGAAGTCATTACTCCCCATGGGATAAGCAAATGAAACATATATAATTTCAGATTTATGACATTCAACTCATTCAACCATTTACTCATAGGATATAAGTGAAGCACACGAGTAAATCAAAAACTACTCCAAAAAGATATAAGTGAAGATCAATGAGTAGCTAAATAATTATGCAACTATGTGAAGACTCTCTCTCATTTAAGAATTTCAGATCTTGGTATTGTATTCAAGCAGCAATAAAAACAAAATAAAATGACATTGCAAGGATAGCACAACTCATGTGAAGAAGCAAAAACTTAGGCTCAACCGATACTAACCGATAGTTGTTGAAGAAGAAAGGTGGGATGCCTAACGGGGCATCCCCAAGCTTAGATGCTTGAGACTTCTTGAAATATTATCTTGGGGTGCCTTGGGCATCCCCAAGCTTGAACTTTTGTGTCTCCTTAATTCCTTTCATATCACGGTTTCTCTTCTTTTTATCAAAAGCTTCATCCACAACAAACTCAACAAGAACTCGTGAGATAAGTTAGTATAAAACAATGCAAAACCATATCATTCTCTACTGTAACAAATCACTAAGATTATTATTTAACATTGAATACTAAATGTCTCTGAATATTTAATACTTCTATCCTCAAATAGAATCATTAAACAAGTAAACATATGCAAATAATGCAACCATAACAGCAATCTGCCAAAACAGTACAGTCTGTAAAGAATGCAAGATTCATCATACTTCCCTAACTCCAAAAATTCTAAGAAAAATACTACGCTGTAAAAGATTTATCAGAGCTCATTATGCAAAAAGATTCAACATTATATCACTCTCTGACTTTTCTAGGAAATTTTTGCAACAGCGGTAAACATTCTGTTTTCAAACAGCAACATGTATAGTAGCAAAATAAGCATGGTAAAGGCTATCCTTGACATTTTTATTGAAAATAAAGAAGTAAAACATTATTATAAATAACAGAAAGAAAATACTAACAAAATAAAATGACGCTCCAAGCAAAACACATAGCATGTGGTGAATAAAAATATAGCTCCAAGTAAAGTTACCGATGAACGAAGACGAAAGAGGGGATGCCTTCCGGGGCATCCCCAAGCTTATTTGCTTGGTTGTCCTAGAATATTACCTTGGGGTGCCTTTGGAATCCCAAAGCTTAGGCTCTTTCCACTCCTTATTCTATAGTCCATCGAATCTCTACCCAAAACTTGAAAACTTCAACCACACAAAACTCAAACAAAACTCGTAAGCTCCGTTAGTATAAGAAAATAAAACCACCACTTAGGTACTGTAATGAACTCATTATAAATTCATATTGGTGTAATATATACTGTATTCTAACTTCTCTATGGTTCATACCCTCCGATACTACTCATAGATTCATCAAAATAAGCAAACAACACATAGAAAACAGAATCTGTCAAAAACAGAACAGTCTGTAGTAATCTGTATCAAACGTATGCTTATGGAACTCAAACAATTCTAAAATAAATTATTGGACCTGAGGAATTTGTCTATTAATAATATGCAAAAATAATCAACCTAAAAGCACTCTCCAGTAAAAAATGGCAGCTAATATCGTGAGCGCAAAGTTTCTGTTTTTTACAGAAAGATCATATAGACTTCACCCAAGTCTTCCCAAAGGTTCTACTTGGCACTTTATTGAAACAAAAGCTAAAAACATGATTACTACAGTAGAATAATCATGTGAACACACAAAACGGTAAGGATAAATATTGGGTTGTCTCCCAACAAGCGCTTTTCTTTAATGCCTTTCTAGCTAGGCATGATGATTTCAATGATGCTCACATAAAAGATAAGAATTGAAACATAGAGAGGATCATGAAGAATATGACTAGCACATTTAAGTCTAACCCACTTCCTATGCATAGCGATTTCGTGAGCAAACAACTTATGGGAACAATAATCAATTAGCATAGGAAGGTAAAACAAGCATAGCTTCAAAAATTTCAACACATAGAGAGGAAACCTGACATTATTGCAATTCCTACAAGCATATGTTCCTCCATCATAATAATATTCAGTAGCATCATGAATGAATTCAACAATATAACCAGCACCTAAAGCATTCTTTTCATGATCTACAAGCATGGAAATTTTATTACTCTCCACATAAGCAAAATTCTTCTCATGAATAGTAGTGGGAGCAAACTCAACAAAATAACTATCATGTGAGGCATAATCCAATTGAAAACTAAAATCATGATGACAAATTTCATGTTTATCATTATTCTTAATAGCATACAATTCATCACAATAATCATCATATATAGCAACTTTGTTCTCATAATCAACTGGAACCTCTTCCAAAATAGTGGAATCATCACTAAATAAAGTTGACACTCTTCCAAATCCACTTTCATATTCATCACAATAAGATTCAACATCCTCCAAAATAGTGGGATCAATACTACCTAAACTTGACACTCTTCCAAACCCACTTTCATAAATATAATCATCATAAATAGGAGTCATGCTATCATCAAAATATATTTGCTCATCAAAACTTGGGGGACAAAAAATATCATCTTCATCAAACATAGCTTCCCCAAGCTTGTGGCTTTGCATATCATTAGCATCATGAATATTCAAGGAATTCATACTAACAACATTCCAATCATGCTCATCATTCACATATTTCATGCCAAGCATTCTATGTAATTCTTCTTCTAGCACTTGAGCACAATTTTCCTTTCCATTGTTCTCACGAAAGATATTAAAAAGATCAAGCGTAAGAGGCATACTCAATTCCAATGGTTTTGGAATTTTCTTTTATAAACTAAACTAGTGATAAAACAAGAAACAAAAAGATTCGATTGCAAGATCTAAAGATATACCTTCAAGCACTCACCTCCCCGTCAACGGCGCCAGAAAAGAGCTTAGTTGACTGGGTGTGAGTGATGTTCACCTTGCCTCCCCAGCAACGGCGCCAGAAAAGAGCTTGATGTCTACTACACAACCTTCTTCTTGTAGACGTTGTTGGGCCTGCAAGTGCACAAGTTTGTAGGACAGTAGCAAATTTCCCTCAAGTGGTTGACCTAAGGTTTATCAATCCGTAGGAGGCGTAGGATGAAGATGGTCTCTCTCAAACAACCCTGCAACCAAATAACAAAGAGTCTCTTGTGTCCCCAACACACCCAATACAATGGTAGATTGTATAGGTGCACTAGTTCGGCGAAGAGATGGTGATACAAGTGCAATATGGATGGTAGATAAAGGTATTTGTAATCTGAAATTATAAAAACAGCAAGGTAACTAATGGCAAAAGTGAGCGTAAACGGTATTGCAATGGTAGGAACCAAGGCCTAGGGTTCATACTTTCACTAGTGCAAGTTCTCTCAACAATAATAACATAGATAGATCATATAACAATCCATCAACGTGCAACAAAGAGTCACTCCAAAGACACTAATAGCGGAGAACAAACGAAGAGATTATGGTAGGGTACGAAACCACCTCAAAGTTATTCTTTCGGATCAATCTATTCAAGAGTTCGTACTAGAATAACACCTTAAGACACAAATAAACCAAAACCCTAATGTCACCTAGATACTCCATTGTCACCTCAAGTATCCATGGGCATGATTATACGCACAATCTCAGATTCATCTATTCAACCAACACAAAGTACTTCAAAGAGTGCCCCAAAGTTTCTACCGGAGAGTCAAGAACGTGTGCCAACCCCTATGCATAGGTTCATAGGCGGAACCCGCAAGTTGGTCACCAAAACATACATCAAGTGGCACATGATATCCCATTGTCACCACAGATAAGCACGGCAAGACATACATCAAGTGTTCTCATAAAAGACTCAATCCGACAAGATAACTTCAAAGGGAAAACTCAATTCATCAGAAGAGAGTAGAGGGGGAGAAACATCATAAGATCCAACTACAATAGCAAAGCTCGAGATACATCAAGATCGTGCCATAGAGGGAACACAAGAGAGAACATGAGAGAGAGAGAGAGAGAGATCAAACACATAGCTACTGGTACATACCCTCAGCCTCGAGGGTGAACTACTCCCTCCTCGTCATGGAGAGCGTCGGGATGATGAAGATGGCCACCGGTGAAGGATCCCCCCCTCCGGCAGGGTGCCGGAAAGGGCTCCCGAGAGCTTTCTGGTGGCTACAGAGGCTTGCGGCAGCGGAACTCCCGATCTATCTTGATTTTCGATGTTTTTAGGGTACGTAGGCTTATATAGGCGAAAGAAGTCGGTCGTGAGGTGCTCGAGGGGCCCACGAGATAGGGGGGCGCGCCCTATAGGGGGGGCACCCTCCTATCTCGTGGCTTCTTCGATGACCCCCCGGCTTGCACTCCAAGTCTCCTGGATCATAATCTTCCCCAAAATCACGCTGTCGAAGGTTTCGTTCCTTTTGGACTCCGTTTGATAGTCCTTTTCTTTGAAATACTGAAACAGGCAATAAAACAGCAATATGGGTTGGGCCTCCGGTTAATAGGTTAGTCCCAAAAGTAATATAAAAGTGTATAATAAAGCCCATAACCATTCAAAACAGATAATAAAATAGCATGAATGCTTCATAAATTATAGATACGTTGGAGACGTATCAGGCGCCGGCAGCGGCCACCATGCCAGATTGTTCCAGAGACTTCCTTTTTTAATTGCTCAGCAATGAGGTTGTGGGAGATAAGGATGAACGAGGCAAGGCCTTATCTGTAAATGTGGAGAGAGGTGCGGGTATCTTTTGTAAAATTGTCATAGTTTGCTTTCTATCCATCAGATATAGATTGGACAATCTATATTATAAGATGGCAGGCACACCATCATCACCAACTCGGTTTTTTCTCAGCTCCTACTCCTATAAAAGACTCAGTTGGTGATGATGGTGTGTTTGCCATCCGCCATTTCTGACCATTAGATCTGCATCTAACGGCTATGATGTAAGTTGTGGCCTTTTGCAACAATTCCCACTTCTCTGGTCCAGTTTACACCATAGCCCTTAGTATCTTGAAAGCAACCACATTCCTCCCTTACTTCATCAAAACAGCCCAAAGAATATATTTGGAGTGAAACATAAGATATTTTTAATGATATGTATATCAAAACTAAACTCTTTTCTTTCAAATTTGTGAATATGTATTATTATACTTTGAATCCATTGCAACGGACAGGCTCATTATTATAAAGGTTTATCTCTTGCATCGTCTGCAATGAACACCTGGTGTACTGGTCCGGGCCGGATGCTCGCAGCGCGATGACCTGAGTTCGAATTCTGTTCTAAACTTTAGCTTTTTATATATTTTTTTAATATATACTTCTTTCGCTACTGTACTGGCAGTGGAACCCACAAAGTACTTAGAATACAAGATTAAGGATGGATTTGTTTCTTTTTAACTTTCTGTACCAATCTGTAGCCAGCCTGCAAGTCATGTACACTGTACTGGCAGTGGAACCCCTACAGCCACTCCCGTTTCATGGACGGCCTGGTCGATGGCTCCAAGGAGCCCTTCGTCTACTTCTATGAGTGCCCGATGCCATTTTGGGGCTCGCCATCGGACATCATGCATCACCTCACGCAGGCGTGTGGCGATCACTACTGGCCCTTGGCGGAGAACATCAAGTACGAGACGTGCTACCCGTTCACTATGCCAGAGTTGCTGGAGGATCACCTTCGCCTGCTAGTCTCGGAGGAGGACGGCAGCGTCTTCCTCTTGATCATGGGCACCGGCGAGGCCCATGCAGGCCGCTGCCTCGACTCTGTAGTGTGCGTCAGGGGCGACGCCGCTGACGCTGACACTGACACGAGGACGATGTACGGGTGCGTGATCACTGTTACTACCCCTCAGAGGTACATGGGCGGCGACACTGGCTACATGAAGCTGACTAGGACTGTGCCGAGCTGGGACCTTCCCGCCGATGTGGACATGGAAGACGCATGGTATGATCCCCCCCCAAGGTGGTGCACGGGGACTCCAAGGAGGTTCACATGGACATATGCATTACCAAGTTAAATGTTGATCATTAGTCTTCGCTCAATGTAATCCGTTGTCTAAGCATGTGGAGACTTCCATGCATGATCTTGCTCTATTGGAGTATCACGCATGAATAAAAGTGTATCCATTTATGGTTTAGTCTAGAATCTTCCATGTATAAATTTTACTACAGTACTGGTGAAAGACTTACAATGAACCATTTCTTACATCTCCTCTGCCCCCTTCCCAGTCATCCTGATTTAATCCCTCCATCTAGGTGTATAAGGGCATGGTTAATACTTAATAGTATAGCCAACTATAAGAAAGTGCCATGTCATCTGTAGCCAACATGTATAACAATTGATACTCAAAAACTATTTCTTAAAGATCATTTCTTGCAAAGCACAATAAGTGTTATTTCTTCACAAGTTCTGGATGCAGGTTGAACAGTTAAACGCTTTTTTTTGCAAAAGATACTTTTTATCTATTTCACCCGGATGTTTGTGAGCTCTAGAGATGAAATAATATCCGAAGAAACATATCGATACCTGTTACCCATGAGATGACCCCCACATCCTTTGTCAAAATAAACAACTCCACGATCAATGCATTTCACTCTTCCATGCAACGCACGGGCACCTTACTATAGATTAGTACGACCAAAAATTGAACTAACATTATATATAGTACAATAAATGCTGATGCATGTCACCTAAAATTATATCATTGAAAACTATGTTCAAATACGAATCCAAGGATATAGTTTTTGTTGGCATGCACTAATATTTTTTTAGTTAAATCTTCAGTCAAATTCAATGGGGGACTAATAAACCATGATCAATGTAGTACTAGTGTAGAGTGTGGCGCTGCACGGGAATCTCACCCCGCTCGTGGCGCAGCAGTAAAGCCGTCATATCACAAAACCCAACCACTCCCAATAATAAGTGGCCTGGTAAAATAAACGGACAAGCTACCATCACACCCCTCCATCCTTTTTGCATTTCATCTCTCTGCATTTACTTTCTCCCGTTCATCTCGCACACTCGATCCCTAGCTCCTACTCCTAGTATCCCTAGCTACTACTCCTAGGGTCAGTTCTTTTGGCGGTTTAAAAATAAGCCGTCTCTTCCCCAGCTTTTCCCATAAGACTAGTCACAGTGGAGAGTAACATTAAGGCGCCTCACTCATTTATTTGGGCTTCTAAACTACTACTAGTACCTCCGTCCTAGTTTATTTGTCACCATTGTAATTTGTGCTAAATTTTGACCAAAGATTTAACTGATAAAATGTTAGTGCATGTGACATGCACAAACATTTCATTAGTTAAATTTATGATCAAAATTTGACACAGATTACAATGGGGACCAATAAACCAGGACGGAGGTAGTAGTTATGGGATTACTAATCTAGAAGCCTAAAAGAACTGGCCCCTGGTACTCCTACTAGTAGTAGTACTCAAGTTGGAATTCCAATTGCACAGCACAACTTGTTAGGCAAAAAAATTCGATACAGGGTGTAGGAAGCGGTTTGGGAATTTGCATGCCTTTTCGACCAGTGAGATACTCCATACAAAGTACGACAGAGAAATAACCACAGAGAAGGAAGCTAAAAGTAAACAATCAAACGAGCATTTTTGCATTTGTTTTGCATTGAATCGTTTCACAAGCTTGACTAGTGTTGTTTTTCTACTTTTACAAAAACTGCATCGTAATGTTAAAACGTGCATTTGTACGTACATAAGTAATAGTAGTACTCCATCCGTCTAGGTGTATAGGTCTTCCCTCCTTCTTGGTCATGGTGCACAACCAAAGATGACTTACTCACCTGGACAGAGGGAGTAGCACAGTCTGCAAGCACATATAGAGAGAGACGTGTAGTGCGATAGTATATAGTAAAGTTTGTGCTATATGCACGTACTTACAAAATGCATATGGATACACAAGGTTTCCTAAATTTCCCTTTTACATACTTAATTAAGGAAGCTAATAATTCCCAAACGTTCGGGATTTATCATTTGCATCCCAAAACTAATGAGATCGCCTTACGAAACTAAATTATACTCCTACTAAAAGCCACGGCGCTCGCAGGAGCACTTGCGGCGCGCCATGAGTGCCCTGGTGTGCGGCCGTTTCCCAGCACGCCGACACGACGGCTCTTCCTCGGCCTCACAACTCGTGAGGTGCTGATTGGCAGCTTGCCGGCCTGCGAGCGCGGTCTCACCAGTGTGGTGATCCAGTGCCAACATGTACTCCTCCTTGCTGGAAGCGTGCACCCGGTCCACATACCGCCAAGCATAGATGAGGCGCTTGGGCCCGACTGCACTCAGGGCTTTGGCACGGGCGTCCTCCACCATCCTCACGGCCCTCGCACGAGCCTTCTGCCAAAGAGCCAATTGTCTGACTCCCTCAGATGCGACATAGGCCTGCCAGGCATCTTGCCCCCCACGCGTGCTTCTCTTCCTCGGCCTTCTTCGCCGCCTCTATTTTGGCGTGCTCTGCCGGAGGCAAAGCCTCTCACAAGACGACATCCATTTCTTTCCAAAGCTCCTCAAGACTGGGGGGACTCGGCGGGAGGTGCGGCGTTCTCCTCGTAGCGGGGAGCCGACACATCCTCCGACGCGCGTGCTGGCGAGATTGGGAACACCGACGCGTCCACCTCGACGTGTCGCGGCGAGGAGCGAAACACCGACATGTCCTCCTCGACTAGTGGCGGAGATGAACGGAACAGCAACGTGTGACCGTCCGTGTGGTGCAGCGAGGGCGCCTAGGGCTTGGGAGGGGCGATGCCAAGGTGGTCGGCGTGAGAGGGAGGGGGGAGAGCGATGAACGTGAGCGTTCTTCCGAATGTTGTGGGAGGCATAGTATTTATAGGGAGCAATGGCACACCTACGTAAGATATGGACTGAGCTGCAATTGACTTAACTGCGGGTCCAGTTGCGTCACTGACATGTGGGCCAGACCCCTATTGGGCCCATATGTCAGTGACCCAATGCACCTGCAGTTAAGTAACTAAAGCAGTGTGCCAGAAGATATGTTGCGTGATTAACGTAACAGCTATGTGGGCATATTTGTTGGAGTAAATTACGGGGGAGGGAAGGGGTGGAAATATTGCTGGTCACAACGGATTGGACGAGCATGGGGGGAGGAGAGTCATGCATGTAGATTTTTTCCACACGGGGTGGAGTGGTGGGACCGCCGGATAGAGAAGGAGAGTCAAGCAGGCATATTGTTTTCACACATGGAGAGGAAAAGATTTGGAGATGAACGGGCTTCCTGCAGGTATGGGGAACGGTGCATAATAAGTCATCTTGCATGTCGGGCTAGGTATAGTCTCAAATCATTAAAAACATACACGCCCCACGCATGTTGATATTTTAAGGTGCACTACATTATTGCATGCGATGATTAAGGCTGGCTATAATGGTGGTATCTTAGTTGGTATCATGCACACGGGAATAGCAAACATGTTGATGTGGCAAAGAATGAAAGAAGAGGGTGGTAGAGTAACTAGTGTTCATGCATGCATGCAATGCGATAATGCATTGGTAAACACATTTTTTGTGAAGAACGACAGCATTACTTGAGTACTTTTGCATACTACAAAAACTAATCTGCCGCCTCTATCTTGGTTAGAGTAGGTGAAATTTTTTAATCGAGCCCTTTAAACTAGAAGGGAGGTAGTAGTAGTCTAATAGCTAACCTTGTTGTCATGACTAGATAGGACATGGCACGCACCTGGACGGAGGAACTAGTCTGCATTGTGCATTTAAATTTTGTCTGAAGTCAATGTACCTCTACTTTGACCAAACTTATAGAAAAATGTATCAACATTCACAATGTCAAATCAATATTTTTATACTCATTATAAAACGTAGTTCTTATACTCATTACAATTAGTATTGTAGATATTGATATTTTTAGTATAAATTTGGTCAAACACTTTGCAAACGGTTGATGGAAGTAAAAAGGACCAGAGGGAGTATCATGCATGCAGAGTAGGCAAAAAATGCTCATTTATAGTCGGTCGAAGTCTCAAAGGGCGCGACCGTGCGAGGGATGCGAAGGTCGGGGGAGGCGTGACAGTTGACGGAATTAAGTGAAGTTACATCCACGCGCTGGCATGGCGTGCGAATAGGCAGAAGCTATACCGTCAGGCCTACGATATGGGTCTAGTATACATGACATCTAGTGGGTCCCGCATAGTACTCGAGAACTCTTTGGGGGCTTGCAGCCATTTATCCACCGGGCAAGCCAACAACCCCACGCTGTTTGCATGCCCTACTCATCCCCGTCTTCTACTACTATGTACCTTACAACAGTTCGCTCCAAGTCATCCCGTCCTTTCACATTACACCAGTTCCACTTCTCCTAACCCTCCTCCAAAATCCATGGCCTCCCAAATCTCCATGGTCGCCACTGAGTACCAGGTTAGAGCCATCACTGGCGATGAGTTCATCGTCATCTACACACGTGGATCCACGACGGTGAAAGTATGCCTTGCTCGCTTCCTATGTATGTTCAACAGTTCAAAGGATGAGTGGGTCGTTGGGCTAGATGTTGAGTACACCACAGTCCTAGAAAGAGAGAAGATTCTAAAGGAGGTAGAGAAGAAGAAGCCCACCATGATCCAGGTTTGCGTACATAACGTGTGCTTGGTATACCACATATGCCATGCCGACGTTGAGTGCCAGGATTTTAAGAACTTCCTCAAGGATGACAGAGTGGAATTCGTTACTGTAGACTTTAGGACCGACAGGGATGTCCTGAAGGAAATATGCCCTAGAGGCAATAATAAAGTTGTTATTTATATTTCCATATATCATGATAAATGTTTATTATTCATTCTAGAATTGTATTAACCAGAAACTTAGTACATGTATGAATACATAGACAAACAAAGTGTCACTAGTATGCCTCTACTTGACTAGCTCGTTGAATCAAAGATGGTTGTGTTTCCTAACCATAGACATGAGTTGTCATTTGATTAACAAGATCACATCATTAGAGAATGATGTGATTGACTTGACCCATTCCGTTAGCTTAGCACTTGATCGTTTAGTTTGTTGCTATTGCTTTCTTCATGACTTATTGAAAGTGCTAGTATCGACTAGAGGGGGGTGAATATGCGATTTTTATGAAAGTCTTCAAAACTTAGAAGTTTCGAAGACAAACAACAGAAATGACCTAGTTGATATGCAGCGGAAGATAAACTACCATAAGCAAGCCATAGTCAAATATGCAATGATGTGAAAGTACAGGACTAATAGCAGCTAAGTAGTAAGGATCGGGATGGAAGATAGTGTGAAGCCAATCAACAGTAGTAGTCAAGCAATGAAGTCAAACAGATACACAGATAGGCAGTGACTTCACGAAGACAAACTTAATTAAAGGATGGAAAGGGATAGAACCAGTCGCTTGTTGAAGACACAAGATTTGTTGGACCAGTTCCAGTTGCTGTGAAAACTGTACGTCTGGTTAGGGAGGCTGAGATTTAACTCAGAAGACCGTGTCTTCACCTTATTCCCCTTGAGCTAAGGACACCCAATCCTCGCCCAATCACTCTGGTAAGTATTCAAGGTAGACTTCCAAACCTTCACAGACTTCGTTCACTAGCAATCCACAATGACTCTTGGATGCTCAGAACGCGACGCCTAACCGGCTGGAGGATTCACAGTCCTCAAGTGTAATAAGTCTTCAGGTCACACAGACAGAAAGACTTAAGTGATGCCTAACACTCTTTGGCTCTGGGTGTTTGGGCTTTGTCCTCGCAAGGATTTCTCTCTCTCAAATGCTTCGAGGTGGGTTGCTCTCAAACGACAAAAGTCGTGCACTAACTCTGAGAAGCCACCAATTTATGGTGTAGGGGGTGGGCTATTTATAGCCACAAGGCAACCCGACCTGATATGTCTGAAATGACCCTGGGTCACTAAGGAACTGACACGTGTTCCAATGGTCAGATTTCAAACACACGCGGCAACTTTACTTGGGCTACAAGCAAAGCTGACTCATCCAGCTCTGGATAAGATTTGCTCTCATTGTCTTCGCTCGAAGACATAGGATTTGGGTTGAGCATCACTTCAGTCACTCTGACTTAGTTCACTTGGACCCCACTTAACAGTACGGTGGTTCCTATGACTCAACAAAGAAGAAAAGGAAACAACGAAACCACACAGTCTTTGCGCTCCATAGTCTTCACGCAATGTCTTCTCATGTCATAGTCTTCAATATGAATATCTTCTCATACCACCATTGTCTTCAATGTCTTCATACATTTTTAGGGGTCATCTCCGGTAGGTAAACCGAATCAATGAGGGACACTACCTGCGTTATCCTGCAATTCTCACAAACGCATTAGTCCCTCAACCAACTTTGTCGGCAATACTCCAAAACCAACTAGGGGTGGCACTAGATGCACTTACAATCTCCCCCTTTTTGGTGATTGATGACAAACTGGTTGAAGTTTTCAACGGGGATAAAGTATGTGAAATTGCAAAGGATAGGAAATTGTCTTCATAAGTAGCAAGGGCTCCCCCGGAAGATGTGCATATAAGTAATTTTGCTTTTGGAATGCAAATGCACATGGCAGGTTGTACTTGTGGAGATCCACTTCAACTTATGAAGATAATTCATCATGCATGAAATGATATAGCAAATAGGATGACATGCATAATGAAAAATGGACGTCTGTAGGATGATCTAAGTGCGGAAGTTATCATCGCACATGCGGAATTTATCATCGCATCGCAGTAAAGCAAATAAGTAGCAGGCGGCCATCAAGTTTAGGTGTCACAACTCAAAGAACCAAATGTTTTAAAAAGCAAGAGTTGTAAGCACGAGGCAAAATATAATGCAACCGCCCATATGAACCCGCTTGAAGACTGTCAACTCATACGCTTCTCCCCCTTTTGTCAGTAAGGACCAAAAAGGTTTGAAGACATAGAGCATCTACTCGTCCTCATGAGTAGGTGAAGCAGCAGGGTTATCGTCGTTGGTTGGCGGTGCAGACGAACTTGGTGCAGTGTCGATGCGTGCAGTAGTAGGAGGTGGTGAAGTAGCATCATCTTCGTCATCGATCACTCTGGCATTGACAGTTGTCGTGGAGGAAGAATATTCAGAGTCTTCAAGAGATGGAGTGCAACATAGGACAGCAGTCCGTGGAGGAGTGGAGTCAAACTGGAATCTTTCATTGAAGCCATCGTCTTGAAGATCTGCTTCAGCACTAAGCAGGGTCAAGCTCTTCCATGATCGCCGGCAAGTTTCATGAGCAACAAAGGCATTCTTGGTGGCAAGGTTACGAATGCGATTGACATCCACCAAGAGGCTTTGCATCTGTCATTTGAGCCAAAAGTGATGTTTATCCTGTTTCTGATGAAGGGCCACAAGAAGTTCTTGGTCATTGAGAATGCGAGAACGCTTCCGAGGCCTTTGGGCAATGGTGCTTTCAGTGGCTTCAGTAGGTGCTTGATGAGGCAGACGAGTATTTCCAGCCAATGGATCGATTCGTGTTGCTGCTTGAACACCTTCAATGGGTTGAGTGAAGCTTTGGTGCTCGGCATTCTGAAGAGAAAGAGGCTTCTTGGCAGGGTCAGAGTATATGGCTTCAACTGACATATCAACCTCGGGTAAAAAGATCAAATGATTGCGAGCAGATGGTTGATAGTTGACAGATGAGTGTCGCTTGATGAGGCGCATGACCCATGGAGCATAAAACTTCAGACCAAATAGATCAGATCCAGAAGCAGCAAGTTGCCTGATGAAGAATTCTTGAGTATTGAAGCTGATGCCATTGAGAATGTAGAAGACCAAAGTCTTCATAGCTCCTTCAAGCTTGGCCGCTGATGAATGTCCTTTGATAGGCCATAGAGTTCGCCTGATAATATGATATATTGTGCGTGGTAGATACTCAAGGTCTTCAACTAAGAACTCTGTTGGATATTCAGCGTCAGATGGCAAGGGCTTCATCATGCTCAACATCTGGCTCATGTTGGGTTCTGGCTTATGGAAGATGCTCACCAATGCATTGTGGTGTAGCTGACAATCAGGCTCATATAGCTCGCCAGGAGTGGCTAACCCTGTAAGCTCAATGATGTCAAGAGCTTTGGCTTCATGATGAATGTTTCCGGTCATCCATTCGAGGACCCATGTCTTGATATCTCTGTTGTAGCCGCGAATGTGTAGAGTAGCATAGAATTGAAGCAATAGCTCTTCATTCCAGTGTTCTTTGTCTGTCACAAAGTTGAGCAGACCAGCATCACGAAAGCAATCAAGTGCTTCTTCTAAGCACGGCAGTCCAGCAATGGCTTCATTGTCAAGGCGCATATGAGGGAAAATGCGCCCTTGATCATATAGAACGCAGGAGTAATAGCATCTCTGCTGATAGCTCCAGAACCGTTCTGATGATATCCTTGGCTTTGAGTAAGGGTTCTTGGCGCTGTCAAAGAAGGTATTGTGGCTTTTGAAGCCATTAGCATTGAAGGACCCTGGTGAGTTTGCAGTACCTGGAAACCTTGGCAGTCTTGGCTTGGGCTTCTGGACCTGAGGCCTATGCTCAACATGATAATCAAATTAAGGTCCAGAGGCAGTAGGTGGAGGTACCAGAATGGACCATCGAACAGTGGTTAGCTGACCATGGTTGTATGCTTGCTCAACTGTATGGGGCCTTGGTGGCGGAACTGGAGCAGGGGCAACAGCTGAGGCTTCAGGGTGCACAACAGGTGCTTCAAGAGCAGTTGCCTCATTAGCTTCAGGTGCAGTGGCCTCATTAGCTTCAGGCACACTGGTTGGTTCAAGCTCCACATTAGCATCAGCCATGACAACGTCATCGGCTTCATTGTCGTTGGTGGTGGCAGCTTCAACATTTTAAACCTCCTCTTGATGAACAGGAGGGTCGGGCACTGACACGTTCACATCAGGGACACGTACGTCTTCTTGATTCTCTTTGGTTGATGCAGCCGGAATGTCTTCAGCAGCTTGGGCTTCAGAAATGGAGACATTCACAGTTGGAGTGGGTTCAGAAAATACTTGACGTGCAACAGGTTGGCGTTGCACTTCTCCTTCTGGAACGCTCGACAGAGGGACTTGAGGCCTTTATCCTTTGCGAAGCCTGCGAAGTGCTGGCAACGCCTTTGGAGATGGAGTTGGCTGGGCCTCAAAGTCTTCATCTTCTTCTTGCACGGGAGGTGTAGCTTGTTGTTGTTGTTGGGGAGTACTTGGGGAGTCTTGTTGCTGTGCGTGATCAGCCCACGATGCATCCTGAGCAATTGGCGTCAGAGGACGACCAATGCTGATGAGTTCGTTGTTCGTAAGAACAGGCGATGATACCACGTTGTGTTCGATCTGAGGAAGAACTTCATCATCTTCAACATTGTCAGCATGACCAATGTCTTCAGCAGCGGTGGGTTCAGCTGCTGGTATATCTTCAGCTTCATGAGCCTCTGCGGAAGCAGGCTCATGAACTATCATCCTTCTTTCTTGATGTTCTGACGCAGGGCGAACCACTGAAATGGGTTCAACAACTAAGGGCTCTGTGGGAGCAGTGTTGGGATTCGTAGTAATTTCAAAAAAATTCCTACGCGCACACAGGATCATGTGATGCATAGCAACGAGAGGAGAGTGTTGTCTACGTACCCAACGTAGACCGACTGCGGAAGCAATGACACGACGTAGAGGAAGTAGTCGTACGTCTTCACGATCCAACCGATCAAGCACCGAAACTACGGCACCTCCGAGTTCGAGCACACGTTCAGCTCGATGACGATCCCCGGACTCCGATCCAGCAAAGTGTCGGGGAAGAGTTTCGTCAGCACGACGGCATGGTGACGATCTTGATGAACTACAGCAGCAGGGCTTCGCCTAAACTCCGCTACAGTATTATCGAGGAATATGGTGGCAGGGGGCACCGCACACGGCTAAGGAATCGATCACGTGGATCAACTTGTGTCAACTTGTGTGTTTAGAGGTGCCCCTGCCTCCGTATATAAAGGAGGAGAGGAGGGGAGGCTGGCCGGCCAAAGAGGGAGGCGCAGGAGAGTCCTACTCCCTCTGGGAGTAGGATTCCTCCCCCCAATCCTAGTCCAACTAGGATTCCTCGGAGGGGAAGGGAGAGAGGGGGGCCGGCCACCTTCTCCTAGTCCTAATAGGACTAGGGGAGGGGAAAGAGGCGCAGCCACCTTGGGCTGCCCCTTTTCTCCTTTCCACTAAGGCCCATGATGGCCCATATGGCTCCCGGGGGGTTCCGGTAACCTCCCGGTAACCCGGTAAAATCCCGATTTCACCCGGAACACTTCCGATGTCCAAACATAGGCTTCCAATATATCAATCTTTACGTCTCGACCATTTCGAGACTCCTCGTCATGTCCGTGATCACATCCGGGACTCCGAACAACCTTCGGTACATCAAAATGCATAAACTCATAATATAACTGTCATCGTAACCTTAAGCGTGCGGACCCTACGGGTTCGAGAACAATGTAGACATGACCGAGACATGTCTCTGGTCAATAACCAATAGCGGGACCTGGATGCCCATATTGGCTCCTACATATTCTACGAAGATCTTTATCGGTCAGACCGCATAACAACATACGTTGTTCCCTTTGTCATCGGTATGTTACTTGCCCGAGATTCGATCGTCGGTATCCAATACCTAGTTTAATCTCGTTAACGGCAAGTCTCTTTACTCGTTCCGTAATACATCATCTCACAACTAACATATTAGTTGTAATGCTTGCAAGGCTTATGTGATGTGTATTACCGAGAGGGCCCAGAGATACCTCTCCGACAATCGGAGTGACAAATCCTAATCTCGAAATACGCCAACCCAACATCGACCATTGGAGACACCTGTAGTACTCCTTTATAATCACCCATTTACGTTGTGACGTTTGGTAGTACCCAAAGTGTTCCTCCGGTAAACGGGAGTTGCATAATCTCATAGTCGTAGGAACATGTATAAGTCATGAACAAAGCAATAGCAACATACTAAACGATCAGGTGCTAAGCTAATGGAATGGGTCATGTCAATCAGATCATTCTACTAATGATGTGACCTCGTTAATCAAATAACAACTCATTGTTCATGGTTAGGAAACATAACCATCTTTGATTAACGATCTAGTCAAGTAGAGGCATACTAGTGACACTCTGTTTGTCTATGTATTCACACATGTATTATGTTTCCGGAAAATACAATTCTAGCATGAATAATAAACATTTATCATGATTATAAGGAAATAAATAATAACTTTATTATTGCCTCTAGGGCATATTTCCTTCAGTCTCCCACTTGCACTAGAGTCAATAATCTAGATTACACTGTAATGAATCTAACACCCATGGAGCTTTGGTGCTGATCATGTTTTGCTCGTGGAAGAGGCTTAGTCAACGGGTCTGCAATATTCAGATCCGTATGTATCTTGCAAATCTCTATGTCTCCCACCTGGACTAGATCCCGGATGGAGTTGAAGCGTCTCTTGATGTGTTTGGTCCTTTTGTGAAATCTGGATTCCTTTGCCAAGGCAATTGCACCAGTATTGTCACAAAAGATTTTCATTGGACCCGATGCACTAGGTATGACATCTAGATCGGATATGAACTCCTTCATCCAGACTCCTTCATTTGCTGCTTCTGAAGCAGCTATGTACTCCGCTTCACATGTAGATCCCGCCACAACGCTTTGTTTAGAACTGCACCAACTGACAGCTCCACCGTTTAATGTAAACACGTATCCGGTTTGTGATTTAGAACCGGATCAGTGTCAAAGCTTGCATCAACGTAACCTTTTACGATGAGCTCTTTGTCACTTCCATATACGAGAAACATATCCTTAGTCCTTTTTAGGTATTTCAGGATGTTCTTGACCGCTGTCCAGTGATCCATTCCTGGATTACTTTGGTACCTCCCTGCTAAACTTATAGCAAGGCACACATCAGGTCTGGTACACAGCATTGCATACATGATAGAGCCTATGGCTGATGCATAGGGAACATCTTTCATATTCTCTCTATCTTCTGCAGTGGTCGGGCATTGAGTCTTACTCAATTTCACACCTTGTAACACAGGCAAGAACCCTTTCTTTGCTTGATCCATTTTGAATTTCTTCAAAATTTTGTCAAGGTATGTGCTTTGTGAAAGTCCAATTAAGCGTCTTGATCTGTCTCTATAGATCTTAATGCATAATATGTAAGCAGCTTCACCGAGGTCTTTCATTGAAAAACTTTTATTCAAGTATCCCTTTATGCTATCCAGAAATTCTATATCATTTCCAATCAGTAATATGTCATCCACATATAATATCAGAAATGCTACAGAGCTCCCACTCACTTTCTTGTAAATACAGGCTTCTCCAAAAGTCTGTATAAAACCAAATGCTTTGATCACACTATCAAAACGTTTATTCCAACTCCGAGAGGCTTGCACCAGTCCATAAATGGATCGCTGGAGCTTGCACACTTTGTTAGCTCCCTTTGGATCGACAAAACCTTCTGGTTGCATCATATACAACTCTTCTTCCAGGAATCCATTCAGGAATGCAGTTTTGACATCCATTTGCCAAATTTCATAATCATAAAATGCGGCAATTGCTAACATGATTCGGACGGACTTAAGCATCGCTACGGGTGAGAAGGTCTCATAGTAGTCAATTCCTTGAACTTGCCGAAAACCTTTTGCGACAAGTCGAGCTTTGTAGACAGTAACATTACCATCAGCGTCAGTCTTCTTCTTAAAGATCCATTTATTCTCAATCGCTTGCCGATCATCGGGCAAGTCAACCAAAGTCCATACTTTGTTCTCATACATGGATCCCATCTCAGATTTCATGGCTTCTAGCCACTTTGCGGAATCTGGGCTCACCATCGCTTCTTCATAGTTCGTAGGTTCATCATGATCTAGTAGCATGACCTCCAGAACAGGATTACCGTACCACTCTGGTGCGGATCTTACTCTGGTTGATCTACGAAGTTCAGTAGTATCTTGATCTGAAGTTTCATGATCATTATCATTGGCTTCCTCACTAACTGGTGTAGGTGTCACTGAAACAGTTTTCTGTGATGAACTACTTTCCAGTAAGGGAGCAGGTACAGTTACCTCGTCAAGTTCTACTTTCCTCCCACTCACTTCTTTCGAGAGAAACTCCTTCTCTAGAAATGATCCATTCTTAGCAACAAATGTTTTGCCTTCGGATCTGTGATAGAAGGTGTACCCAACAGTTTCCTTTGGGTATCCTATGAATACACATTTCTCCGATTTGGGTTCGAGCTTATCAGGTTGAAGCTTTTTCACATAAGCATCGCAGCCCCAAACTTTAAAAAACGACAACTTTGGTTTCTTGCCAAACCATAGTTCATAAGGCGTCGTCTCAACGGATTTTGATGGTGCCCTATTTAACGTGAATGCGGCCGTCTCTAAAGCATATCCCCAAAATGATAGCGGTAAATCTGTAAGAGACATCATAGATCGCACCATATCTAGTAAAGTACGATTACGACGTTCGGACACACCATTACGCTGTGGTGTTCCGGGGGGCGTGAGTTGCGAAACTATTCCACAGTTTTTCAAATGTACACCAAACTCGTAACTCAAATATTCTCCTCCACGATCAGATCGTAGAAACTTTATTTTCTTGTTACGATGATTTTCAACTTCACTCTAAAATTCTTTGAACTTTTCAAATGTTTCAGACTTATGCTTCATTAAGTAGATATATTCATATCTGCTCAAATCATCTGTGAAGGTGAGAAAATAACGATATCCGCCACGAGCCTCAATATTCATCGGACCACATACATCGGTATGTATGATTTCCAACAAATCTGTTGCTCTCTCCATAGTACCGGAGAACGGTGTTTTAGTCATCTTGCCCATGAGGCACGGTTCGCAAGTACCAAGTGATTCATAATCAAGTGGTTCCAAAAGTCCATTAGTATGGAGTTTCTTCATGCGTTTTACACCGATATGACCTAAACGACAGTGCCACAAATAAGTTGCACTTTCATTATCAACTCTGTATCTTTTGGTTTCAACATTATGAATATGTGTATTACTACTATCGAGATTTAGTAAGAATAGACCACTCTTCAAGGGTGCATGACCATAAAAGATATTACTCATATAAATAGAACAACCATTATTCTCTGATTTAAATGAATAACCGTCTCGCATTAAACAAGATCCAGATATAATGTTCATGCTCAACGCTGGCACCAAATAACAAGTATTTAGGTCTAATATTAATCCCGAAGGTAGATGTAGAGGTAGCGTGCCGACCGCGATCACATCGACTTTGGAACCGTTTCCCACGCGCATCGTCACCTCGTCCTTTGCCAGTGCCCGCTTATTCTGTAGTCCCTGTTTCGAGTTGCAAATATTAGCAACAGAACCAGTATCAAATACCCAGGTGCTACTGCGAGCATTGGTAAGGTACACATCAATAACATGTATATCACATATACCTTTGTTCACCTTGCCATCCTTCTTATCCGCCAAATACTTGGGGCAGTTCCGCTTCCAGTGACCAGTCTGCTTGCAGTAGAAGCACTCAGTTTCAGGCTTAGGTCTAGACTTGGGTTTCTTCTCTTGAGCAGCAACTTGCTTGCCGTTCTTTTTGAAGTTCCCCTTTTTCTTCCCTTTGCCCTTTTTCTTGAAACTAATGGTCTTGTTAACCATCAACACTTGATGCTCCTTCTTGATTTCTACCTCGGCAGCTTTTAGCATTGCGAAGAGCTCGGGAATAGTCTTGTTCATCCCTTGCATATTATAGTTCATCACGAAGCTCTTGTAGCTTGGTGGCAGTGATTGGAGAATTCTGTCAATGACGCAATCATCTGGAAGATTAACTCCCAATTGAATCAAGTGATTATTATACCCAGACATTTTGAGTATATGCTCACTGACAGAACTGTTCTCTTCCATCTTGCAGCTATAGAACTTATTGGAGACTTCATATCTCTCAATCCGGGCATTTGCTTGAAATATTAACTTCAACTCCTGGAACATCTCATATGCTCCATGACGTTCAAAACGTCGTTGAAGTCCCGATTCTAAGCCGTAAAGCATGGCACACTGAACTATCGAGTAGTCATCAGCTTTGCTCTGCCAGACGTTCATAACATCTGGCGTTGCTCCAGCAGCAGGCCTGGCACCCAGCGGTGCTTCCAGTACGTAATTCTTCTGTGCAGCAATGAGGATAATCCTCAAGTTACGGACCCAGTCCGTGTAATTGCTACCATCATCTTTCAACTTTGCTTTCTCAAGGAACGCATTAAAATTTAACGGAACAACAGCACGAGCCATCTATCTACAATCAACATAAACAAGCAAGATACTATCAGGGACTAAGTTCATGATAAATTTTAAGTTCAATTAATCATATTATTAAAGAACTCCCACTTAGATAGACATCCCTCTAATCCTCTAAGTGATCACGTGATCCAAATTAACTAAACCATGTCCGATCATCACGTGAGATGGAGTAGTTTCATCGGTGAACATCATTATGTTGATCATATCTACTATATGATTCACGCTCGACCTTTCGGTCTCCGTGTTCCGAGGCCATATCTGCATATGCTAGGCTCGTCAAGTTTAACCTGAGTATTCTGCGTGCGCAACTGTTTTGCACCCGTTGTATTTGAACGTAGAGCCTATCACACCCGATCATCACGTGGTGTCTCAGCACGAAGAACTTTTGCAACGGTGCATACTCAGGGAGAACACTTCTTGATAATTTAGTGAGAGATCATCTTATAATGCTACCGTCAATCAAAGCAAGATAAGATGCATAAAAAGATAAACATCACATGCAATCAATATAAGTGATATGATATGGCCATCATTATCTTGTGCTTGTGATCTCCATCTCCGAAGCACCGTCATGATCACCATCGTCACCGGCGCGACACATTGATCTCCATCGTAGCATCGTTGTCGTCTCGCCAATCTTATGCTTCCACGACTATCACTACCGTTTAGTAATAAAGTAAAGCATTACATCGCGATTGCATTGCATACAATAAAGCGACAACCATATGGCTCCTGCCAGTTGCCGATAACTTGGTTACAAAACATGATCATCTCATACAATAAAATTCAGCATCATGCCTTGACCATATCACATCACAACATGCCCTGCAAAAACAAGTTAGACGTCCTCTACTTTGTTGTTGCATGTTTTACGTGGCTGCTACGGGCTTAAGTAAGAACCAATCTCACCTACGCATCAAAACCACAACGATAGTTTGTCAAATAGACTCCGTTTTAACCTTCGCAAGGACCGGGCGTAGCCATACTTGGTTCAACTAAAGTTGGAGAGGCAGTCGCCCGCAAGCCATCTCTGTGCAAAGCACGTCGAGGGAACCGGTCTCGCGTAAGCGTACGCGTAAGGTTGGTCCGGGTCGTCTCGTCCAACAATACCGCTGAACCAAAATATGACATGCTGGTAGGCAGTATGACTTGTATCGTCCACAACTCACTTGTGTTCTACTCGTGCATACAACATCAACATCATTAACCTAGGCTCTGATACCACTGTTGGGTTTCGTAGTAATTTCAAAAAATTTCCTACGCGCACACAGGATCATGTGATGCATAGCAACGAGAGGAGAGTGTTGTCTACGTACCCAACGCAGACCGACTGCGGAAGCAATGACACGACGTAGAGGAAGTAGTCGTACGTCTTCACGATCCAACCGATCAAGCACCGAAACTACGGCACCTCCGAGTTCGAGCACACGTTCAGCTCGATGACGATCCCCGGACTCCGATCCAGCAAAGTGTCGGGGAAGAGTTTCGTCAGCACGACGGCATGGTGACGATCTTGATGAACTACAGCAGCAGGGCTTCGCCTAAACTCCGCTACAGTATTATCGAGGAATATGGTGGCAGGGGGCACCGCACACGGCTAAGGAATCGATCACGTGGATCAACTTGTGTCAACTTGTGTGTTTAGAGGTGCCCCTGCCTCCGTATATAAAGGAGGAGAGGAGGGGAGGCTGGCCGGCCAAAGAGGGAGGCGCAGGAGAGTCCTACTCCCTCTGGGAGTAGGATTCCTCCCCCCAATCTTAGTCCAACTAGGATTCCTCGGAGGGGAAGGGAGAGAGGGGGGCCGGCCACCTTCTCCTAGTCCTAATAGGACTAGGGGAGGGGAAAGAGGCGCAGCCACCTTGGGATGCCCCTTTCTCCTTTCCACTAAGGCCCATGATGGCCCATATGGCTCCCGGGGGGTTCCGGTAACCTCCCGGTAACCCGGTAAAATCCCGATTTCACCCGGAACACTTCCGATGTCCAAACATAGGCTTCCAATATATCAATCTTTACGTCTCGACCATTTCGAGACTCCTCGTCATGTCCGTGATCACATCCGGGACTCCGAACAACCTTCGGTACATCAAAATGCATAAACTCATAATATAACTGTCATCGTAACCTTAAGCGTGCGGACCCTACGGGTTCGAGAACAATGTAGACATGACCGAGACATGTCTCTGGTCAATAACCAATAGCGGGACCTGGATGCCCATATTGGCTCCTACATATTCTACGAAGATCTTTATCGGTCAGACCGCATAACAACATACGTTGTTCCCTTTGTCATCGGTATGTTACTTGCCCGAGATTCGATCGTCGGTATCCAATACCTAGTTCAATCTCGTTACCGGCAAGTCTCTTTACTCGTTTCGTAATACATCATCTCACAACTAACATATTAGTTGTAATGCTTGCAAGGCTTATGCGATGTGTATTACCGAGAGGGCCCAGAGATACCTCTCCGACAATCGGAGTGACAAATCCTAATCTCGAAATACGCCAACCCAACATCGACCATTGGAGACACCTGTAGTACTCCTTTATAATCACCCATTTACGTTGTGACGTTTGGTAGTACCCAAAGTGTTCCTCCGGTAAACAGGAGTTGCATAATCTCATAGTCATAGGAACATGTATAAGTCATGAAGAAAGCAATAGCAACATACTAAACGATCAGGTGCTAAGCTAATGGAATGGGTCATGTCAATCAGATCATTCTACTAATGATGTGACCTCGTTAATCAAATAACAACTCATTGTTCATGGTTAGGAAACATAACCATCTTTGATTAACGAGCTAGTCAAGTAGAGGCATACTAGTGACACTCTGTTTGTCTATGTATTCACACATGTATTATGTTTCCGGAAAATACAATTCTAGCATGAATAATAAACATTTATCATGATTATAAGGAAATAAATAATAACTTTATTATTGCCTCTAGGGCATATTTCCTTCAGTCTCCCACTTGCACTAGAGTCAATAATCTAGATTACACTGTAATGAATCTAACACCCATGGTGCTTTGGTGCTGATCATGTTTTGCTCGTGGAAGAGGCTTAGTCAACGGGTCTGCAATATTCAGATCCGTATGTATCTTGCAAATCTCTATGTCTCCCACCTGGACTAGATCCCGGATGGAGTTGAAGCGTCTCTTGATGTGTTTGGTCCTTTTGTGAAATCTGGATTCCTTTGCCAAGGCAATTGCACCAGTATTGTCACAAAAGGTTTTCATTGGACCCGATGCACTAGGTATGACACCTAGATCGGATATGAACTCCTTCATCCAGACTCCTTCATTTGCTGCTTCCGAAGCAGCTATGTATTCCGCTTCACATGTAGATCCCGCTACGACGCTTTGTTTAGAACTGCACCAACTGACAGCTCCACCGTTTAATGTAAACACGTATCCGGTTTGCGATTTAGAATCGTCCGGATCAGTGTCAAAGCTTGCATCAACGTAACCTTTTACGATGAGCTCTTTGTCACTTCCATATACGAGAAACATATCCTTAGTCCTTTTCAGGTATTTCAGGATGTTCTTGACCGCTGTCCAGTGATCCATTCCTGGATTACTTTGGTACCTCCCTGCTAAACTTATAGCAAGCACACATCAGGTCTGGTACACATCATTGCATACATGATAGAGCCTATGGCTGATGCATAGGGAACATCTTACATATTCTCTCTATCTTCTGCAGTGGTCGGGCATTGAGTCTTACTCAATTTCACACCTTGTAACACAGGCAAGAACCCTTTCTTTGCTTGATCCATTTTGAATTTCTTCAAAATTTTGTCAAGGTATGTGCTTTGTGAAAGTCCAATTAAGCGTCTTGATCTGTCTCTATAGATCTTAATGCCTAATATGTAAGCAGCTTCACCGAGGTCTTTCATTGAAAAACTTTTATTCAAGTATCCCTTTATGCTATCCAGAAATTCTATATCATTTCCAATCAGTAATATGTCATCCACATATAATATCAGAAATGCTACAGAGCTCCCACTCACTTTCTTGTAAATACAGGCTTCTCCAAAAGTCTGTATAAAACCAAATGCTTTGATCACACTATCAAAACGTTTATTCCAACTCCGAGAGGCTTGCACCAGTCCATAAATGGATCGCTGGAGCTTGCACACTTTGTTAGCTCCCTTTGGATCGACAAAACCTTCTGGTTGCATCATATACAACTCTTCTTCCAGGAATCCATTCAGGAATGCAGTTTTGACATCCATTTGCCAAATTTCATAATCATAAAATGCGGCAATTGCTAACATGATTCGGACGGACTTAAGCATCGCTACGGGTGAGAAGGTCTCATAGTAGTCAATTCCTTGAACTTGCCGAAAACCTTTTGCGACAAGTCGAGCTTTGTAGACAGTAACATTACCATCAGCGTCAGTCTTCTTCTTAAAGATCCATTTATTCTCAATCGCTTGCCGATCATCGGGCAAGTCAACCAAAGTCCATACTTTGTTCTCATACATGGATCCCATCTCAGATTTCATGGCTTCTAGCCACTTTGCGGAATCTGGGCTCACCATCGCTTCTTCATAGTTCGTAGGTTCATCATGATCTAGTAGCATGACCTCCAGAACAGGATTACCGTACCACTCTGGTGCGGATCTTACTCTGGTTGATCTACGAAGTTCAGTAGTATCTTGATCTGAAGTTTCATGATCATTATCATTGGCTTCCTCACTAACTGGTGTAGGTGTCACTGAAACAGTTTTCTGTGATGAACTACTTTCCAGTAAGGGAGCAGGTACAGTTACCTCGTCAAGTTCTACTTTCCTCCCACTCACTTCTTTCGAGAGAAACTCCTTCTCTAGAAATGATCCATTTTTAGCAACAAATGTTTTGCCTTCGGATCTGTGATAGAAGTTGTACCCAACAGTTTCCTTTGGGTATCCTATGAATACACATTTCTCCGATTTGGGTTCGAGCTTATCAGGTTGAAGTTTTTTCACATAAGCATCGCAGCCCCAAACTTTAAGAAACGACAACTTTGGTTTCTTGCCAAACCATAGTTCATAAGGCGTCGTCTCAACGGATTTTGATGGTGCCCTATTTAACGTGAATGCGGCCGTCTCTAAAGCATATCCCCAAAATGATAGCGGTAAATCTGTAAGAGACATCATAGATCGCACCATATCTAGTAAAGTACGATTACGACGTTCGGACACACCATTACGCTGTGGTGTTCCGGGGGGCGTGAGTTGCGAAACTATTCCACAGTTTTTCAAATGTACACCAAACTCGTAACTCAAATATTCTCCTCCACGATCAGATCGTAGAAACTTTATTTTCTTGTTAGGATGATTTTCAACTTCACTCTGAAATTCTTTGAACTTTTCAAATGTTTCAGACTTATGCTTCATTAAGTAGATATATCCATATCTGCTCAAATCATCTGTGAAGGTGAGAAAATAACGATATCCGCCACGAGCCTCAATATTCATCGGACCACATACATCGGTATGTATGATTTCCAACAAATCTGTTGCTCTCTCCATAGTACCGGAGAACGGTGTTTTAGTCATCTTGCCCATGAGGCACGGTTCGCAAGTACCAAGTGATTCATAATCAAGTGGTTCCAAAAGTCCATTAGTATGGAGTTCTTCGCGCAGAATGGCGGCAGGAGTCAAGGCTTGATCAGTATGCCTGACAAGTTGCTTTTTCTTCTCCGTCTTCTTGGAGATGCGGGATTGATCTTCAGACTGCACACTGGCTTCAGGAGGTGCAGTGGCTAGAGGCTTCGTACGTAAAGCTTTTGGAGGTGCTGATTTAGAAGCCTTTAGCTTCTTTTGCTTCTGTGGCTTCGGAGGAGGGGCTGGGGCTTCATCAGTGTCAGCATCATTATCAGAATGATCTACTCTGGCACCCTGAACCAAGATGTAGGTGATGAGGCCGTCAAGGTTGGAGAAGGGGCTAATGACATTGGGTTCTGCATCACGAGAGCTGTCAGCACGAGGAGCAGAGGGACCAGGGTTGAAGTCTAGTCCCAATGACTTCTTGTTTTCCTTGGCCGAAGCCTTTGCGTGCTGGAAGTTGCGCTTGAAGAGAGCATCATCACGACACCAGAGTAATGATGTGGGATCGGCATTCTCAGGATGAGGTCCACGGACCATGCAAGGATAGAAATCTTGTGCAATAGCTTCAGCTCTGTTCTTGGGTTGAAGACCTCGATAGAGAATATCACCCCAAGGACTCTTGATTGCATTCTTCTCTGCATATTCCTTGGTTACGAACTTGTACTTGAACCACTATTCAGCCCAATAGCGTCGAATCCATTGGATTCGTGTCTTGCGTTGATGATATGTCTCTTCAGGATCTGTCTTGTAGAGCTCTGCTAGGTCATCAGGCAGATCTTTGGATGTTCCATCTCGGCGCTGTCTGCCACCCTTCCTTGCTGATTTTTCTGCAGCCATGAGCTTCAAACTGAATGGCTTCAATATGTTCAAAGGCTTCAGAGACTTTCGCTTGCTGGTCAAGTAGGAACTGGCTTCTGGAGAATTGATATGATGTTGTAAGTATTCTGTAAACGAATGCAGACTATGAGAACCAAGGGATTCTCCCACGGACATGTACCTGTGACAGCATTAGAGATGCGAGGGAAGGGAAGAGGTCATATGCATTCTCAGAAGATTTTGAAGATAAATCAGTTTGAAGACATTGACCTCATGATGCGAAGACATTCACTTATATGAGATGAGTTGGTTCCAGATTTGTACCAATCCGTGAATAAGTACAAGTGAGGAATCAAACTAAATAGGAAATCTAAGTGAATAGACTAGGCATTATGAGGTGCAGACAGAATAGATCTAACATTGAGTAGGTAGAAACCACTTTCGGCAAATAGGATGAATCTATGAAGATCAAAAAGGTGGTAAAAATAGAGTTATAATTACCGCACGAAGAACTGCTAGATGGGATGAATAGGAGACCGAGCAGTTCCGCCCACTGTGCCCTAACTTGGTGACGGAGGACACCTACGGCGACGGCGGAGAGGACGATGTCCGTGGCCGGCGTGAGGACGGCGTCGGAGAAGTCACGGCAGCTAAGCGCTTCATCGCCGGCGTCATCGAGAGCTAGCGGTGGCGCTAGGGTTTTGACGAGGTGGAGAGGTGGAAGAAGGATTTCTTTACCGCAGGGGACAAGTATTTATAAGTAGGTGAGCGGCACAGCACAATTACGCTGGTGCCCCTGGTGGTTCACATCTGAGGGGCACGTGGCAAGCATGCAACATACTCAGAGTTGTCCCACATTACCACGCCCGCCAGGCATGTCGGAGAGTTGTTCCGGCTTCTCCGGATTTCAATAATAAAGATAAGTCATTTAAAACAAATTTAATGTTTGTCTCTTTGCCTTCTGCAGACTAGGACACAGAGAAGACATTTGACAGTTTCAATAGAATGCATATGATTTGGACAGATAGAGTTTGAGATAGAAATCATAGAGAGGTTAGGGTCCAATCACATTCACTTAGTTCAAAAGATTCAACTTGAAGACATAGCTATAAGTGAATGTTGTAGAGGACAGAACACTAGTATATATATATATATGCAATCAAATCATCATAGCGCAGAAAATCATGAAGATAAATTGAAATTGAAGACAAACCAAATGTGAAGTCTTTGCAAAAGTAACGCCATGAGTGAAACACTTCAAACAGAGAAATTTGGTGGTGGCGTTACCCACCGTATAGGAAGTATTAGACCCAGACACGGCGCACAATTATCGTGGCGCTCCGAAGTCAAATTCCATGTTAATGTATTCACACTCAGAGTGTAAATCTTCATTGATTGAAGATATACATTACTTTGTGTGTTGCACATCTAAGTCATCAACATGCATAAGTGTTAGGATGTGTGCCTGATCACAGGACATTAGAGGATTCCAAGATATTTAGCTCACACCATAACTTGCAAAACCTTTTCTCATCCAAGGGCTTTGTGAAGATATCTGCAAGTTGCTCTTCAGTGTTGACATGAATGATATCGATATCTTTCTTCATGACATGATCTCTGAGAAAGTGATGACGAATTTCAATGTGCTTTGTCTTCGAGTGTTGAATTGGATTGTTGGCTATCTTGATGGCACTCTCGTTGTCGCAGAAGAGAGGTACTTGTTTCAGGTTGATGCCATAGTCCTTGAGAGTTTGCTTCATCCATAGAAGCTGAGCACAACAGGAACCAGCAGCAATGTATTCAGATTCAGCAGTTGAGAGTGATACACAATTCTGCTTCTTTGAAGACCAACAGACAAGTGATCGACCAAGAAAATGACATGTGCCTGATGTAGACTTGCGATCCACCTTGTCACCAGCATAATCAGCATCCGATAATCCAACCAAATCAAATGTTGAGCCCTTGGGATAACATAATCCGAGTGTTGGGGTGTAAGCCAAATATCAAAGAATTCGCTTCACAGCTAAGTGATGCGATTCCTTTGGTGCCGCTTGGAATCAAGCACACATGCAAACACTAAGCATAACATCTGTCCTAGATGCACATAGATAAAGTAAAGAACCAATCATGGAGCGGTATACCTTTTCATCGAACTCTTTACCATTGTCGTCGGGACCAAGGTGGTGTTTGGCTGGCATTAGCGTCGTATAACCTTTGCAGTCTTCCATTCCAAACTTCTTCAGACAATCTTTGAGGTATTTTTCTTGAGATATGAAGATGACATTGCTTTGCTGACGAATTTGAAGACCAAGGAAGAACTTCAGTTCTCCCATCATGGACATCTAATATTGCTCTTGCATCATGTATCCAAACTCATCACTATACTTCTTGTTGGTGCAGCCGAAGATAATGTCATCCACATATATTTGGCACATAAACAGTTCGCCATCATATGTCTTCGTGAAGAGTGTGGGATCGAGGGATCCTGGTTTGAAGCCTTTGCTCTTCAGGAAGACTTTGATCGTATCATACCATGCGCGAGGAGCTTGTTTGAGGCCATACAGTGCTTTGTTTAGCTTGTACACCATATCAAGATGTTTTGGATCTTCAAAGCCAGGTGGTTGAGCGACATATACTTCTTCTTCAATCTTGCCATTGAGAAATGCGCTCTTCACATCCATTTGATATAGCAAGATGTTGTGATGATTAGCATAGGCTAGCAGTATGCGAATAGCTTCAAGCCTAGCAACAAGAGCAAATGTTTCATCGAAGTCAATTCCTTCAACTTGAGTATATCCTTGAGCCACAAGACATGCTTTGTTTCTGACGACTTGACCATGCTCATCCTGCTTGTTTTGATATATCCATTTTGTTCCAATAATGTTATGCTTGCGAGGGTCAGGTCGCTTGACAAGTTCCCAAACATTATTCAGCTTGAACTGTCGAAGTTCTTCTTGCATGGCTTGAATCCATTCAGGTTCCATAAAAGCTTCAGCAACTTTCTTGGGTTCTGATATTGACACAAATGAAAAGTGCCCACAGAAGTTTGCTAACTGTGTTGCTCTTGAGTGAGTAAGCGGACCAGGCGCATTGATGCTGTCAATTATCTTCTCGATTTGTACTTCATTTGCAACACGAGGATGAACAGGACGAAGACTTTGCTCTTGCTAATCATTGTCATCATTGAGAGGATTGTCTTCGGTCTGAGCATTGTCTTCAGGTTGATTGGTGCAGAGATGATAAGCTCCTCTTCAGGCTGTGCTTCAGAACGCATGATTTCACCAGTTCCCATCAGCTTGATAGATTCGCTTGGAGGAGCTTCATCTAGTGTACTTGGCAGGAGTTCTCTTTGTGAACCATTGGTTTCATCAAATCTCACATCCATAGTTTCGACGATCTTGTAGAGAAAGAGGTTGAAAACTCTGTAGGAGTGTGAGTCCTTCCCATAGCCAAGCATGAAGCCTTCGTGAGCCTTAGGTGCAAATTTTGACTTGTGATGGGGATCCTTGATCCAGCATCTAGCTCCAAATACTCTTAAGTAACTGACATTTGGCTTCTTGCTAGTAAGGAGCTCATAGGATGTTTTGTTCAGAAGCTTATGGATGTAGACACGGTTGATGATGTGGCAGGCTGTATCAATATCTTCAGGCCAGAACTTTCTTGGTGTCTTGTATTCATCTAGCATTGTTCGAGCCATCTCAATGAGGGTTCTGTTTTTGCGCTCAACGATGCCATTTTGCTGAGGTGTGTATGGAGCAGAGAACTCATGAGTGATTCCCATTGTATCCAGATACAGATCAAGTCCTGTGTTCTTGAATTCAGTGCCATTGTCACTTCTGATATGCTTGATCTTCACGCCATAATTGTTCATTGCTCGATTGGCGAAGCGCCTGAAGACATCTTGCACTTCAGTCTTGTAAAGAATTATATGAACCCATGTGTATCTTGAGTAGTCATCAACAATGACGAAGCCATAGAGACAGGCAGTTGTTGTGAGGGTGGAGTAGTGAGTAGGTCCAAATAAGTCCATGTGTAGCAGCTCGAAGGGTTGAGGTGTTTTCATGATTGTCTTCGAGAGGTGTTTTGCCCTTGTCATCTTTCCAGCTTCACAGGCACCACACAGATGATCCTTCTTGAACTTGACATCCTCGATGCCAATGACATGCTTCTTCTTGACGAGTGAGTGTAAGTTCCTCATGCCAGCATGTCCTAGCCTTCGATGCCAGAGCCAGCATTCTGAAGCTTTTGTGAGAAGACATACGGCAAGCTGTGGACCTGCTGAGAAATCTACCATGTATAGATCATCTTTCCTATATCCTTCAAAGACTAGAGATTTGTCAGATTCCATTAGTACAAGGCAACGATAATTTCCAAAAAGCACAATCATGTTTAAGTCACAAAGCATTGAGACAGACATTAAGTTGAACCCAAGGGATTCAACAAGCATCACTTTATCCATGTGTTGATCCCTAGAGATTGCAACTCTACCTAGACCCAATACCTTGCTTTTACCAGTGTCAGCAAATGTGATTTGACTCTTGTCAAATGGACGTAAGGTTGAGTCCATGAGAAGACTTCGATCACCAGTCATATGATTAGTGCATCCGCTGTCAATAATCCATTCTGAAGCTTTTGGTGACATGCCCTACAGTGCAGTTAGGAGGATAGGCTTCACAAGGTATGTTGTGAAGCATAAGCATTTGACGCACACTAGGATTATCACAGCTTAGATCAAGATTAGAACACACAGTATGACAGATAAGAGATTCATATGTGGAATACATAGTAAGTCATTTTATCATGCGTCCCTTTATGTTTTAGGTCCCCAGCAATAATATCGGACGCCTTTGATTGCTGGCTGGAGACCACATTCTGCAAAAGAGAGTTAATTCTTCTTCACCACCCACATTTTCAGGGGTGGCTTAGAAGCAATGAGTCTAAGTGCAGCATCTGAGAATTTCGACTTTGAAGCCCTAACAAATGGCCTTGCAGGAGATGAATGATACTCATGTGAATAAGCAGAAAAGTTCTTAGTTCTATGAACATAGCGGTTTGAAGACACATGCTCATATTCATGAGTCTGAGTATGATTTCCCTGCAAAACATTGGTGTTAGGGTGACTCAAGTGAGTCCTGTGTTCGTATGAAGCCGTTGGACCATATGATGCCTTTGGTCTGGGGTTTGTCTTCTTCCCTCGTGGTGTCATGATGACATTCACTGGAAGATTCACAAGGCAGCTTTTGGGAACCCAGATCTTCTTCATAGGAGGTCCATTCCTGCAGTTAGTACCAATATACCTGGCAAACACCTCACCATTCTGATTTTTGAACAGTTTATAGTTTGCATTAAAGGATTCATCAATGATAATAGGATTAGCACAGGTAAATCTAGATAAATTGGATGGATCCACTGAAGGTTCCTTTGCAGCAACCCAAGTGGTTTTGGGATACTGCTCAGGCTTCCAGTAGGAACCATCAGCATTCATTTTCCTCTCGAACCCAACACCCTCTTTCCTAGGGTTTCGGTTCAGAATCTGCTTTTTGAGGACGTCGCAGAGTGTCTGATGCCCTTTCAGACTTTTATACATCCCTGTTTCAAGCAATGTCTTCAACCTAGCATTTTCATCAGCAATAGTAGTGGCATCCTCAGCAGAGGGGTTAGTTACCACATCAGTAGTTGAAGACAGAGCAACAGTAGCAGTAGTGGAACATTCAGCAACAGAGGCAGCATTATCATGTTCAATGCATTTTAAACATGGTGGTTCAAATCCATCCTGAGCGGGACTGATCTGTTGAGCACGAAGTGACTCATTCTCTTTTTGAAGACTTTCAAGTTCTTGGTACTTAGCATGAAGATTTTTTATGTCTTCTACTAAGGACTGTGAATGTGTCATTTCCGCGTCCAATAGGTCATCTCTTTTGTCTAATAGTTTTTGAGTATGTTCCATAGCCCTTTGTTGTTCAGTAGCAATTTTAGCAAGTGTTTTGTAGCTTGGTTTGGATTCACAATCAGAGTCATCTTCACTTGATGTTTGAAAGTAAGCATCGCGTGATTTTACCTTGGCACCACGTGCCATGAAGCAGTAGGTGGGAGCAGGATCGTCCATGTCATCAGCTTCAGCGTTGGTGTGGAAGTCATTGCCTTCAGTGTTGAAGATGGACTTGGCAACATAGGCTGTGGCTAGAGCCAGACTTGCAACGCCAGGGTCGGACTCCTCTCCAGATTCCATCTCCGCCTCCTCAAAAGCAGACTCCTCCTTTGAATCCATTTCCTTGCCAACAAAGGCACGAGCCTTGCCTGATGAGCTCTTCTTGTGTGATGAAGACTTGGAAGAAGACTTTGAGGATTTCTTCTTCTTCTTGTCATCAAAATCATATTCCTTGCTCTTGTTCTTCTTCTTCTCATTGTCCCATTATGGACACTCAGATATGTAGTGACCAGGTTTCTTGCACTTGTGGCAGGTTCTCTTCTTGTGGTCATGGGTGGAAGCTTCATCATTCTTGGAGCTATATCGTGAAGACTTTCTGAAGCCCTTCTTCTTGGTGAACCTCTGAAACTTCTTCACAAGCATGGCAAGTTCCTTTCCAATGTCTTCAGGATCATCAGAACCACAGTCAGATTCTTCTTCAGATGAGGAAACCACTTTTGCCTTCAAGGCGCGAGTTCGGCCATAATTGGGACCATAGATATCTCTTTTCTTAGAAAGCTGGAACTCATGTGTGTTGAGCCTCTCAAGTATATCAGACGGATCGAGTGTCTTGAAGTCAGGACGTTCTTGTATCATGAGGGCAAGGGTGTCAAAGGAGCTGTCAAGTGATCTTAGCAGTGTCTTAACGATTTCATGCTTGGTGATCTCAGTGGCGCCAAGAGCTTGAAGCTCATTTGTGATGTCAGTCAGACGATCAAACGTGAGCTGGACATTTTCATTGTCGTTTCTCTTGAAGCGGTTGAAGAGGTTGCGAAGAACACTGATCCTTTGATCTCTCTGTGTTGAGACGCCTTCATTGACCTTGGATAGCCAGTCCCAGACTAGCTTCAACGTTTCCAGAGCATTCACACGGCCATAATGCCCTTTGGTTAGATGACCACAGATGATGTTCTTTGCAGTAGAGTCCAGTTGAATGAACTTCTTGACATCAGTGGGGGTGACACCTTCACCAGTTTTGGGAACACCGTTCTTGACGACATACCAGAGATCGACATCAATGGCTTCAAGATGCATGCGCATCTTATTCTACCAGTAGGGATATTCAGTTCCATCGAACACCGGACAAGCAGCGGAGACTTTGATTATCCTTGCAGTCGACATAGCTGAAACTCCAGGTGGTTAAACCGAATCACACAGAACAAGGAAGTACCTTGCTCTGATACCAATTGAAAGTGCTAGTATCGACTAGAGGGGGGTGAATAGGCGATTTTTATGAAAGTCTTCAAAACTTAGAAGTTTCGAAGACAAACAACAGAAATGACCTAGTTGATATGCAGCGGAAGATAAACTACCATAAGCAAGCCATAGTCAAATATGCAATGATGTGAAAGTACAGGACTAATAGCAACTAAGTAGTAAGGATCAGGATGGAAGATAGTGTGAAGCCAATCAACAGTAGTAGTCAAGCAATGAAGTAAAATAGATACACAGATAGGCAGTGACTTCACGAAGACAAACTTAAGTAAAGGATGGAAAGGGATAGAACCAGTCGCTTGTTGAAGACACAGGATTTTTTGGACCAGTTCCAGTTGCTGTGACAACTGTACGTCTGGTTAGGGAGGCTGAGATTTAACTCAGAAGACTGTGTCTTCACCTTATTCCCCTTTAGCTAAGGACACCCAGTCCTTGCCCAATCACTCTGGTAAGTCTTCAAGGTAGACTTCCAAACCTTCACAGACTTCGTTCACCGGCAATCCACAATGACTCTTGGATGCTCAGAACGCGACGCCTAACCGGCTGGAGGATTCACAGTCCTCAAGTGTAATAAGTCTTCAGGTCACACAGACAGAAAGACTTCAGTGATGCCTAACACTCTTTGGCTCTGGGTGTTTGGGCTTTGTCCTCGCAAGGATTTCTCTCTCTCAAATGCTTCGAGGTGGGTTGCTCTCAAACGACAAAAGCCATGCACTAACTCTAAGCAGCCACCAATTTATGGTGTAGGGGATGGGCTATTTATAGCCACAAGGCAACCTGACCTGATATGTCCGAAATGACCCTGGGTCACTAAGGAACTGACACATGTTCCAACGGTCAGATTTCAAACACACGCGGCAACTTTACTTGGGCTACAAGCAAAGCTGACTCGTCCACTCTGGATAAGATTTGCTCTCATTGTCTTCGCTCGAAGACATAGGATTTGGGTTGAGCATCACTTCAGTCACTCTAACTTAGTTCACTTGGACCCCACTTAACAGTACGGTGGTTCCTATGACTCAACAAAGAAGAAAAGGAAACAACGAAACCACACAGTCTTCACGCTCCATAGTCTTCACGCAATGTCTTCTCATGTCATAGTCTTCAATATGAATATCTTCTCATACCACCATTGTCTTCAATGTCTTCATACATTTTTAGGGGTCATCTCCAGTAGGTAAACCGAATCAATGAGGGACACTACCTGCGTTATCCTGCAATTCTCACAAACGCATTAGTCCCTCAACCAACTTTGTCGTCAATACTCCAAAACCAACTAGGGGTGGCACTAGATGCACTTACACTTATACATGTTCCTATGACTATGAGATTATGCAACTCTCGAATACTGGAGGAACACTTTGTGTGCTACCAAACGTCACAACGTACCTGGGTGATTATAAAGGTGCTCTACAGGTGTCTCCGATGGTACTTGTTGAGTTGGCATAGATCGAGATTAGGATTTGTCACTCCGATTGTCGGAGAGGTATCTCTAGGCCCTCTATGTAATGCACATCACTATAAGCCTTGCAAACAATGTGACTAATGATTTAATTGCAGGATGATGCATTACGGAATGAGTAAAGAGACTTACCGGTAACGAGATTGAACTAGGTATTGAGATACCGAGGATCAAATCTCGGGCAAGTAACATACTGATGACAAAGGGAACAACGTATGTTGTTATGCGGTTTGACCGATAAAGAGCTTCGTACAATATGTAAGAACCAATATGAGCATCCAGGTTCCGCTATTGATTATTGACTGAAGACAAGTCTCGGTCATGTCTACATTGTTCTCGAACCCGTAGGGTCCGCACGCTTAACATTCAGTGACGATCGGTATTATCAGTTTATGTGTTTTGATGTACCAAAGGTTGTTCGGAGTCCCGGATGAGATCACGAACATGACGAGGGGTCTTGAAATGGTCGAGACATAAATATTGATATATTGGAAGGTTATATTCGGACACCGGAAGAGTTCCGGGGGTCACCGGATAAATACCGGAGTATCGGGAGGTTACCGGAACCCCTCGGGGAGTATATGGGCCTTAATGGGCTTTAGGGAGAGAGGGAGAGGGGCTGGCAAGCGCTGCCCCCCCCTAAGCCTAGTCTGAATTGGACTAGGGGGAGGGGCGGCGCCCCCTCCTTCCTTCTCCTCCTCTCCTTCCCTTCCCCCTTCTCCTACTCCTACTAGGAAAGGGGAGTCCAACTCCCGATGGGAGTAGGACTCCCCCCTTGGAACGCCCTCCTCCTTGACCGGCCGCCTCGCCCGTAGCTCCTTTATATACGGGGCAGGGGCACCCCAAGACACACAAGTTCATCATTGATCTTTAGTCGTGTGCGGTGCCCCCCTCCACCATAATCCACCTCGGTCATATCGTAGCGGTGCTTAGGCGAAGCCCTGTGTCGGTAGCTTCATCAACACCGTCGTCACGCCGTCGTGCTGAAGGAACTCTCACTCGAAGATCTACTGGATCGTGAGTTCATGGGATGTCACCGAGCTGAAGTGTGCAGATCACGGAGGTGTTGTACGTTCGGTACTAGTATCGATCGATCGTGAAGACGTACAACTACATCAACCACGTTGTCATAATGCTTCCGCTTACAGTCTACGAGGGTACGTGGATGCACTCTCCCCTCTTGTTTCTATGCATCACCATGATCTTGTGTGTGCGTAGGATTTTTTTTGAAATTACTACGTTCCCCAACAGTGGCATCCGAGCCAGGTTTATGCGTAGATGTTATATGCACGAGTAGAACACAAGTGAGTTGTGGGCGATACAAGTCATACTGCTTACCAGCATGTTATAATTTGATTCATCGACATTGTTGGATGAAGCGGACCGGACCGACATTACGCGTACGCTTACGCGAGATTGGTTCTACCGACGTGCTTCGCACACAGGTGGCTGGCGGGTGTCAGTTTCTCCAACTTTAGTTGAATCGAGTGTGGCTACGCCCGGTCTTGTGAAGGTTAAAACAGCACATACTTGATGAAATATCGTTGTGGTTTTGATGCGTAGGTAAGAACGGTTTTTGCTTAGCCTGTAGCAGCCACATAAAACTTGCAACAACAAAGTAGAGGACGTCTAACTTGTTTTCGCAGGGCATGTTGTGATGTGATATGGTCAAGACATGATGCTATATTTTATTGTATGAGATGATCATGTTTTGTAACGGAGTTATCGGCAACTGGCAGGAGCCATAGGGTTGTCGCTTTATTGTATGAAATGCAATCGCCATGTAATTGCTTTACTTTATCACTAAGCGGTAGCGATAGTCGTAGAAGTAATAGTTGGCGAGACGACAACGATGCTACAATGAAAATCAAGGTGTTGCGTCGGTGATGATGGTGATCATGACGGTGCTTTGGAGATGGAGATCAAAGGCACAATATGATGATGGCCATATCATATCACTTATATTGATTGCATGTGATGTTTATCTTTTATGCATCTTATTTTGCTTAGATCGACGATAGCATTATAAGATGATCTCTCATTAAATTTCAAGGTATAAGTGTTCTCCCTGAGTATGCACCGTTGCGAAAGTTCATCGTGCCGAGACACCACGTGATGATCGGGTGTGTAAGCTCTACGTTCACATACAATGGGTGCAAGCCAGTTTTGCACGCGCAGAATACTCGGGTTAAACTTGATGAGCCTAGCATATGCAGATATGGCCTCGGAACACTGAGACCGAAAGGTCGAGCGTGAATCATATAGTAGATATGATCAACATAGTGATGTTCACCATTAAAAACTACTCCATCTCACAAGATTATTAGACATGGTTTAGTTGATATGGATCACGTGATCACTTAGATGATTAGAGGGATGTTTATCTAAGTGGGAGTTCTTAAGTAATTTGATTAATTGAACTTTAATTTATTATGAACTTAGTACCTGATAGTATTTTGCATGTCTATGTTGTTGTAGATAGATGGCCCGTGCTGTTGTTCCATTGAATTTTAATGCGTTCCTAGAGAAAGCTAAGTTGAAAGATGATGGTAGCAATGACATGGACTGGGTCTATAACTTGAGGATTATCCTCATTGCTGCACAGAAGAATTACGTCCTGGAAGCACTGCTAGGTGCAAGACCCACTGCAGGAGCAATGCCGGACGTTGTGAACGTCTGGCAGAGCAAAGCTGATGACTACTCGATAGTTCAGTGTGCCATGCTTTATGGCTTAGAACCGGGACTTCAACGATGTTTTGAATGTCATGGAGCATATGAGATGTTCCAGGAGTTGAAGTTAATATTTCAAGCAAATGCCTGGTTGAGAGATATGAAGTCTCCAATAAGTTCTATAGCTGCAAGATGGAGGAGAATAGTTCTGTTAGTGAGCATATACTCAAAATGTCTGGGTATAATAATCACTTGATTCAACTGGGAGTTAATCTTCTGGATGATGGTGTCATTGACAGAATTATTCAATCACTTCCACCAAGCTACAAGAGCTTCATGATGAACTATAATATGCAAGGGATGTATAAGACAATTCCCGAGCTCTTCGCGATGCTAAAGGCTGCGGAGGTAGAAATCAAGAAGGAGCATCAAGTGTTGATGGTCAACAAGACCACCAGTTTCAGGAAAAAGGGTAAAGGGAAGAAGGGGAACTTCAAGAAGAACAGCAAGCAAGTTGTTGCTCAAGTGAAGAAACCCAAGTCTGGACCTAAGCCTGAGACTGAGTGCTTCTACTACAAAGGGACTGGTCACTGGAAGCGGAACTGCCACAAGTATTTGGCGGATAAGAAGTATGGCAAGGTGAACAAAGGTATATGTGATATGCATGTTATTGATGTGTACCTTACTAATGCTCACAGTAGTGCTTGGGTATTTGATATTGGTTATGTTGCTAATATTTGCAACTCGAAATAGGGACTACGGATTAAGCGAAGGTTGCCTAAGGATGAGGTGACAATGCACATGGGAAATGGTTCCAAAGTCGATGTGATCGCGGTCGGCACGCTACCTCTACATCTACCTTCGAGATTAGTTTTAGACCTGAATAATTGTTATTTGGTGCCAGCGTTGAGCATGAACATTATATCCGGATCTTGTTTGATGCGAGACAGTTATTCATTTAAGTCTAGGAATAATGGTTGGTCTATTTATATGAGTAATATCTTTTATGGTCATGCACCCTTGAAGAGTGGTCTATTTTTACTAAGTATCGATAGTAGTGATACACATATTCATAATATTGAAGCCAAAAGATGCAGAGTTGATAATGATTGTGCAACTTATTTGTGGCACTGCCGTTTGGGTCATATTGGTGTAAAGCGCATGAAGAAACTCCATTCTGATGGACTTTTGGAATCACTTGATTATGAATCACTTGGTACTTGCGAACCATGCCTCATGGGCAAGATGACTAAACTCTGTTCTCCAGAACAATAGAGCGAGCAACAGATTTGTTGGAAATCATACATACTGATGTATGTGGTCCGATGAATATTGAGGCTCACTGCGGGTATCGTTATTTTCTCACCTTCATAGATGATTTGAGAAGATATGGGTATATCTACGTAATGAAACATAAGTCTGAAACATTTGAAAAGTTCAAAGAATTTCAGAGTGAAGTGGAAAATCATCATAACAAGAAAATAAAGTTTCTACGATCTGATCGTGGAGGAGAATATTTGAGTTACGAGTTTGGTCTTCAATTGAAACAATGCGGAATAGTTTCGCAACTCACGCCACCTGGAACACCAGAGCGTAATGGTGTGTCCGAACGTCGTAACCACGCTCTATTATATATGGTGCGATCTAATATGTCTCTTACTGATTTACCGCTATCATTTTGGGGTTATGCTTTAGAGACGGCTGCATTCACGTTAAATAGGGCACCATCTAAATCTGTTGAAACGACGCCTTATGAACTATGCACTACAAAAAAAATACACTTCCGTAATGATACGTGTTTGTCACAGTAGGTCGCGTTTTCTGTCATGCATGTACATCCATGACAAATTTATGATAGAATCAAGATAGTCATACCTGTGCTGTCGTAGAAGTGTTCCATGACATTACCAAAATTATCATCACGGAAGTGTCCACTTCCATGACGATAAATCGCCTGTCACAGAACTGCTTTCGTCAAGGGTGACCGACACGTGGCATCCACTGTAATGGAACGCCGCTAAGATATCGGGTCGGGTTTTGGATTCGATAACCCGTTAACAGCCCCGGCCAATGGGGATTTTCCACGTGTAAAATTATCATTGGCTGGAGGAAACATGTGTCGGCTCACCGTTGGGACAGATGTCATCCACTCATTGGACAGAAGGCGCCTATAATACATTGACACGTGGCACGGCCCAACAGAGGCCCATTCCTATGAAAAGGCCGGCCCATTTGACTTGGTCAAAAGGTGGTGGGCCAGCCCATGGAAAGCCTCTTAACGGCCTGTTCACATATAGCCCATTTACCGAGGGCCCGTTACGCCATATCCGAATTAGGCCCAGTAGCGTCATCTGGGCCGTCCAATATGATTCAGCCCGTTTTAACTTCCGGCCCATGTGTGGCCCATGACTTCTTTCGGCCCATATGAGGACCTTTGTAACTCTTGGCCCATTAACGGCCCGTTGTGAAACTGGCCCGTAATGAACAGTGTATCACTTTATACCCATTAACGGCCCATTATTCCATTGGGCCGTTTCCAGTGCAAGTTATCTTTCGGCCTTCTCAGGGCCCATTGATTCTTGGGCTCATTTGCAGCATTCGGTTACATACGGACCGTTACTGTCATTTTCTGCGTGTGGGCCAAATTCAGCCCGTCGTTACAGTCGGTCCGTTTGCGGACCGTTAATACGTTGGGCCGTTTTCATGTCAAAAAACCCCGTTGGGCTGTTTTCATAGAGTTATCAAATACGGCCTATTAACGGCCCGTTATGGTCCATGAATAGTACGGCCCATGATTGGCGAAATGATGATACGCCCCGTAGAAGGCCCATGGATCCTACGGCCCGTATGAGGCCCATGGATGGTATGGCCCGTAGAAGGCCCATGGACCCTACGGCTCGTAGAAGGCCCATTGATCCCTAAGGCCCGTATAAAAGGCCGATGGATCCTACGGCCCGTATAGAAGGCCAATGGTCCTACGGCCGAACAAAGGCCCATGGATCATATGGCCTGCAGGAGGCCCATGGTTACAACGGTCCGTGTGTTGCCATGATTATTTTGGCCTAGGTACCAAAAATAGGCTATTGTGGCCACTAGAAAAACACAGAAAAAGAACTGTAGTGACTACAAGCAAACAACTAAACAAGACAATAAGGAAATAAATAAGGAAGCAATTAATGCTAGCCTATTACCGCTATTACACATATTACATCCACTGGGCATCAAAGTTCGCCACCAGTGCAAATATAGGGAACAAAGCAGCATATTACATACACTTGGCCGTCAAAATTGGCCACCAGTGCAAATAAACGCGGCAACAAAACAAGAGCATAACTGAAACAACTTCAGAAGAGCTCAAGAAATGTTATCCTGGGTATCCACCATGCTGGCAATAAGCTTAGGAAGCTGATTAGCTTTGTCCTGTTTGGCGCTAAAATCCTCCAACGCTTGCTGTTACACCAGAAAGTATGCATTTGAATGCTCCAGGGACTTCCGCAGTCCTTCCGCTTCTTGTCGCAGCACAGCTGATCGATGTATTTCAGCTTGTAGTTGAGACTCAAGAAACCGAACTGATTCAGACATTGAGTTTGAATAGCTTGTTCATGCGGTAGTGGACAGTAACTCGAACACTAAACCAAGACAGGACTTTGGGGTTGTCTCGCTATCTTCAAGATAGTCTTCCTTAGCTGTTTTATCAGCTTTGTTGGAGACCAACAAGGATGTGTCACTATCCTGAACCTTATCTGCATTACTTCCTTTACCATTGCTTAATAAGGCACTCTTCCCCAATATTCTGTCAGCATTCTAAAAGAAGAAACAAGCAGACACATAACAAGTTTAGCATGTACTAGTATATGAAACTCATTTCGGTGAACCAGTTCATTAGTAAGGTGGACAGGATTAAACTACCAAGTCTTCTATTGCCAAGTACTAGTACATAATAAAAGCATCAAACAAACATATATCTGTGTCCTATGGTCACTGCATTGTCTTTCCAAATCAAAATAGAGACACGGTTCAAATCATATCAGTTCAAGACAAAGCAGCAGTGAAAGAATACAAAGCGTGGGAAACTACACGGCACAACAAGATTTCATATGGGTACCACGGGTCTACATGTACAACAACACTATTGGCTCTGTTGTGATGCTAGTAATGTGCATGATATGAAAGTCAACTGTATACACAATTGAAATTGAAATCAACAGAGCTATTGATAAGAGCAAACCTGTTAAAGAAACATGCGTGAACATACCTTCTGTGCCATTGGAGTTTCGATTGGATCCTTCAATTTAAAAATAAGTTCGTATCAGTAAATACAGTGATACAAGAGCAAAGCAATCATAGTTAAAAAAGGCGCGCCTAAGCGAGCGCTTAAGCGCGCCTAGGCTGTAGGCGTTGGCAAAATGCATTGCGCATAACTACGCATAATCTGTGCATAACTGCGCATAAGCATGCGCTTTGGTTAGTAAAGTGCAAGGCGGTGGCAAAACGCACAATTAACGCCTAGCTCTTTTTTGAACTATGATAGCAATTGAATCTTAAATTAGAATAGTTGTTCTTTAGGTTTAGGCACTTGTTCTACATGAACAGAGTACAGTAAGACACAAGAATAAAATACTTAAAAATAGAAAATGAGCTCATAGACCTTACCACATTCTTGGTTTGGGACCAGTACAGAACAAGGCATTCGCAGTCATCGTCTAGCAAATGTGTCTCAGGAGAACGTAAGGGAACTTGATGAGTTTCTTTGCCGGTGAAGTACATTTTCTTCAGGTAATTATGATACTGCCACCAAACATTCTTGAAGATAGCAGAGGTATTAGCACAGGTTACCTCATCCTGAGTTTCCAAATCGGTCCTTCTCTATAGAGAAAAATGGGAAAATTTGTTGTATTATAACCATCATGGAGGTAGGATGTATGGGACGAAGCAAAGTAATTGCCATGAATAACATTACTTACACATAACTCCTGGACAAACACCTGCAACTGGCATTTTCCTTCATCTTCAGTATAATATTTCCAAGATGGGAAGATACGCACATACGATTTAACAACGTCAAATGCGATAGATGCTAAACTACGACTGGTTGGTTGTGCTTCCTCCACAGGAATAGGCGTACTAACTGGTGGAGTTGGGGTTCGCCGTGATAGTACTGGCCCTTTGGGCACTGGAGCTGCCTTACTAACTGCTGTTGTTTGGGAGCTCTGTGGTGGAGATTGTTCTTTGTCAACAGGAACTGGGTTACTATCGGCTGGGGTTGGGGTTAGACTGGGTGAAGCTGGTTCTCTGTCCATCGCAGTAGGGGTACAATCTGCGAGAGTTTGGGTTATGTGTGGTAGGGCTGGTTCTTGTGCATGTACAACCGGGGTGCTATCTCCACCAAGAGGTAGCGATGTTTTATTTGAAGATTGTGTTCTTATTCCGCTAGATACTAGCATCACCCACTTGAAAGGACCACGATGTCGCCTAGAGGGGGGTGAATAGGCGTTTTAAAATCTTTTACGGATTTGGCTATATCCTAATGCGGAAATAAACTAAGCGGATACTTTTCAAGCACAAATCCTAAACATACTAGGCTCACTAAGTGCACCAACAACTTAGCATAAACAAGATGAGAACAACGAGGATATGAGTAAGCACAAGTAAGTTACACAAACTTACTCAATGTATATCACAAGATATGCAAATGAATAATACACACACCCACAAGTAGGCAATACAAGCTTACACAAACTGTATCACAATATATGGAATTGAATGATACAAGCAAACTCAAGTAAGCACTACAAGCTTACACAAGATATGTTATAAGCTAGCATTTCACACTAAACACAAGATAGAACAATAGTAGGAAGTATGAATTTCGGACTATAAAGTGTTGGCCTAAATAATCTCTATGATATGGTAACCAACACAATATAATGAGGACAACAAGAATAGTGAATGCATGGTCAAGTGACCAAGGTAAACCACAAGTAAGGAGTTAGGGTTAGGGATAACCGAAGTCACGAAGACGATGATGTATCCCGATGTTCACTTCCTTGGAGGGAAGCTAGTCACCGTTAGAGAGGTGGATGTTACCACGAAGGCACACCAACGCCACGAAGGCTCACCCTATTTTCCTTCAGATATCACCACGAAGGCGATTCCCAACCACTAGTGGTAGACCTTGAGGTGGCCTCCAAACCTTCACAAACTTTTCGGGGGACAAATCACAAGTTGATTCCTCACCGAAGCACTCCTACCGCCTAGGAGTCTCCAACCTCCAAGAGTAACAAGATCAAGGGGGAAATGCTCAAGACTTGCTCAAATCACGAATTCCTTTGGTCAAGAGAGGGAGAGGGAGTGGGTCTTCACTTGAGTGGAATCTCTCTCAAGAACTCTCACAAATCTCTCCGGGATCTAAGATTTGAGGTAGGAGAAAGGAGAGGGAGCTTTTCTTCAAGTGTGGGTCAAGATAATTGTGTTGCTCTACCCCTCCAAGAAGTGGTGAAGGGATATTTATAGTATGGGCACAAATCTGGCTGTTGGGGGGAAATTCTGCTCAGGAAAGTGTCGGACGTCTGGTGGATTACCGGACGTCCGGTGGCAAAACAGGCACCGGACGTCCGGTGGAACACCGAACGTCCGACGGCTGTAGCACGCCATCAGACGAATGTATCAAGATATTTGCGAAACAGGTTTGACGGACGTCTGACATTTTCCGAACGTCCGGAGACCGGACGTCCGGAACTTATCGGATTTCCATCCGTTTGATTCTGGATTGGCGCACCGGATTTCCGGACGTTACCGGACGTCCGGCCAAAATAACAGCAGGAACCCCCAAAACTACAACATGCATAACTTTCACATCCGGACTCCAATTTTGATGATCTTGGGCTCGTTTTGAAGCTATGGAAAAGCTCCAAGTCCTCAGATAGAGAACCACCCAAAATAAACCAAAATGGAGGGTTCAAATTATGCAAAGGTTAGATCATATATTTTGGGAAACTATTTGGCTTTGGCTTTTCTTTGGTATATAGGATATGAGTGGAATTGTGTATAGAAGATGTTGACTTGAGAAAATCCATCACAAACCCCTTTGATCCCCTCTTAATAGTGCGGGATCCCTATAACTCAAGAATCATAAAAATAGCTACACTACATAGCTATCAAGAATCCATTCTTGAGTCTATATGTTTCTTTGGTGGTCATCACTCCCCAACACTAACGTCAAAGGAACTAATACCTTTGACACGATCCGTTCACTTGAGCTTGATGTTGATGTTTCTTCTTGGCTCAAGATGAAGACAAGACATTGGTGAAGTCTTCAAGTCTCTCCCCCATACACAATGTGGGGAAGCTTTGTTTTGTATTCATCTTCACCTGTCCATCATGTGATCATCCACAAGCTTCAAGCATGTAATCCTTTGGGATGGTTATCTTGAACTTGGCCTTGTCAACCATGATCACCAACACTTGATGTCATCCTCTCATAGACACTTGAAATCTCTTTCTCGATGCGAGCCCATGAGAATCACCTAACCCTCAAAAACATAGACAACACATAGTATGGGTTAGTACACAGAGTGCAATTGATAATTTCTTATCATGCCACAAGATCCTATGTGGTGCATCATTTGCGCTCGTGTGTTGACCATTTAGAGTTCGATCTTTCAGCTTCATCTTGGTCAACCTATATCTCTACTCCATGTTTAATCTTGACGTCTTGAAGGGTATATTGAATTCTTCACTTGAATAGCTTGCTTGAATACTTGATCAATCATGACTCAACACATGAGTCCATTATGATCATATCTTTGAGCCACTCCTAGAGTTCATCATTCAAATCATCCTTTTAAGATCTTGATCTATTATGTCTCAAACCATAGCTCTAAGCATGGCAACCCTTCAGATACTCCAACGAACTTCATTTTGATCGTCTCAATGTAATTGTTGATTCAAAGGAGTTGTCTTCCATTATTCTTCAATCACATTCCAATGGGACTAACCTTCAAATGTATATCTTAATGCAAACATTAGTCCATAAGGATTGTCATTAATTACCAAAACCACACATGGGGCAACATGTACTTTCAATCTCCCCCATTTTGGTAATTGATGACAATCTCAACTAGAGGGTTCATATAATGAATTTTTAAACAAGCACGCAATTTTTTCCGAGTATAAATTGTATACTTGGGGTGATTTTGATAGCATCAATTATCACAAAGAAACTTGATGATATCAAAACCGGTTGTACTAACATCAAAACACTACACAAGCATTTGATGTTAGTAAGACCACAATATATAGAGTAAGCTCCCCCACAATATATGCATGTGTGAATGAACTTTCAATTTCATTGCATATATTGGTTGATATAAACTAGTTGGAGATTTCTCTATATATTCATTCATGCAACAAGCATATATAACTAGGGTGAATAGCATGAATGACAACAAGAACTTCAAAAGATATTTATTTTAAACCCTCTAAACTTCTCCCCCATTGGCAACAAATGCCAAAATGGAAGACAAAACATCTAGAAGACCAATATAGTATGAGTTCCTCCTTGATGTGTGCATATCACAAGATGTGAGTGAACGCAAATGCACATATTCAATAATGAACAATTTGAGGAGCTCGGAATCTATAAAATGCAACTAGATATGAAGATATGAAAACAAGCATAAGACATGTGAGGAAAACAGTCAAAACACATGAGTGCGCAAGATTATATGCCAAACATACAAGCACTCACGTCACAACCTCTTACCGAAGCCACCATAAGAATAAGAGGAAACGAACAAAGTGGCCGGCAAGGAATAAATGATATCAAGGAAAGATATGAACTTTCTCATGTATAAAAAATTTCTGAGTGGCCAATCATAATCACGATATGTATCCGCAAAGAAACTTTGCAAACACAAAATATAGATAAGAACATGATATACAGAAGTGAATCCATTATTATACAACTGAAACCTAGTGATAATAGCAAGGCACATGGCACAAATTGATCTCATTTGCATAACACAAAGTGAAGCAAGCAATCAAATGATCCGATGAGCCAAAAAAGGATAAAAGAATATTATAATTTGGGCAAATGAGTGTTCTAAGGAAAATAGAGAAGCTCCCCATGATTTGTGCACTATTTAGAACTTTTGTATTTGGATACAAGTGCACAAAATAGGATCATCACTCCCCCAAAATCAATAGGAACACAAAACAATTTCAAGCAGGCATGGATAAGAAAAGAAACCTAGCATTTGCAACTAACATATGGTTGAGCAACATGTAAATGAGGCAACCTAAGAATAGGCACAACCAAAATGATGTGTGTGAGTCACGTCAAAGCACTTGAGAAGACTAGTATAAGGATGAGAGTTAAGCATCAACATAGCCTTGAGTAAATGAGATACAAGGTGCAAGACATGTCCTTCCCACACACACGAAGTTAAGAAGGACATACACACATCAAGCAAACGGGTTCACAAGCTCACTAATAGCAAACTAAAAATCAAAGCTTATGACAACCCATGATGAAGATAGGAAATAATAGGCTTGTCAAGACAAGCATGAGGACAACAATCTTCACCAAACATCAGTGCACTAAGATGCAAAGAGGTAAGACATGCACTCATTCAACAAATGCTTCCATGGAGCCACCAAAAAGATATAAAAATGAATGAAATGGTGGACATGAAAGAATAGGGATATCAACTAGAGATGTAACTTCTCTCACTTGTATAAGATACTAGGTAGATGATATCCACAAAGAAGGATGAACACAACATAGTTACAAAAGGAAGGAATAAGACATCCAAACGGGAGTCATAAAATATACCAATGAGATCTTTGCTTGAAAGCATAGCACATGGCTTAATATAATGTTATTGTATAATAATGAACTCCAAACACACAACCATCAAAGACATAACAACTAGCAACAAGAGATCATCGTTGGGATGCTTTGAGAAAGGAAACAAGTATCACAGGAACGAGTCAAGAAATTCATGCCATGATGCAACCTACACAAGGTTGACCCCATTTCTATATATATGCATGAAGTAAATACTTGTTACCGAGATAGCATTGGTATGGAGTCGTAGATCAATAAAATGTCCAAGCTTGGCTCCAATCTCCTCATAGTGCCACCACCTTCATGAATAAGCCAAGCACCCAATGCTTCTCAAATGTACCTAAAACATTTTAAGTACAATATGGTCCCCAAACTTATTGGGTCCAATGTAGTTAGCATAACTACAACACATAGGGTAAAACCACTAAATATGTGCCTATTGATATGAATTTGAATTTCATGCACATCATAGCTATTAAGAATTTGATGGATTTACCATATATATATTGGATCAAATAAGGCAAATAAGGCATGTGAATTTACACATAGTAAATATGCATGCACAAGCCTACCAAAATCCAGGGAGATACAAATTGGACAAATGACCACATAACCGTTAATACTTCCAATAACATCACTAGTCATTCATGTTGACCAAAATGAATCAAAGTGACAAATCAACATATGATAGCACCCAAAGTTCAACATATGAACAAAAAAACAATGAGCATATAAGATATGCATTGCACACATACTCATAGGAATATCTCACTCAAATAGATATAGGACACTATAAACAATGAGATAACAAACTCTCATATAGAGCAATAAGATGAATTCAAACAAAATGGTATTTCGGGTTATCATTCGGTGTAGAAACCAAATAAGTACATGATCATCTATACTAACACAAGCATAACATGAGAGTTTAGAAATAAACACAATGCTTGGATAGAATAATATTAACATTCCAACTAGATAGATCATTATGCAAAGCAATAATTGGAATAGCTTTAATAAAATGATTTTCCAAATATGATTTTAAAGATAACCATGAGCAAAACCGCACAAGAATGCCATACGTAAACAAGACATTGCATGCCACGGAGATATAAGATAATCTCAAATATAAATTCTAAGTGGCATCCCTCAATTGTTCATATTAACAAGGATTGTGATATGCACAAAGCATATCACTCCCCCACAATATGATGATCCATGTATTATCCACAAGAAGCAAATGAAACCCAACTAAGGATAATTAATGGATGAGAATTTAAGTTTCAAATGAGCTTTACATACCACATAGTAACTAGATAATATTGCACTAACAATACTAGGTGGTATCCCACATACATACACATTTAATGTTTGTGAAATGCGTAAAACATAGCACTCCCCCATAATGTGATGACCCATTAATATCTCAAAAAAGCCAAGTAAGATTCAACTAATGAAGCAATAAAGGCTTGAAACCACACACATAAATATATGAAGTGCATTGCGACCTACACATGCTAGATAACACAAATCAAGCATACTAGGAAGCACAACTATAAAAGCACATGCTAGGTACAAAACCTAAACATGCAAGGGACATAGTGACTTTCAATGTAAACAAGGCAAGTACAAGTTACCGCAAAGAGGAGCATTGGATTGATAGATATGATGATAATCCACTTGACTTGGCATTAACCATAACATATGGTGAAAATAGTTTTTCTTCATGAAGTAGCCAAGTCTCCAATGCCCTCCACACACCTATTGATCAAGTTTGAGCTTGATGGTCCCCAACCAAGTTGGGTCCTAAGGAGTTAGTAACAATAGGCTTGGCAACCCAAATGGTCTTGTCCACTTTGAAACCACTTTGGGCACCCACAAATTTGGCAAACACATTGCCAACAATATCCGTCCTTAGTGAATAATGATTATTTACTATAGGAGGCTTAGATATGTTACCATTGGGGCATGATGAAGCTATGTGTCCCTTTTGACGACAATCATAGCAACATTTCCTCCCTTTTCTCTTCTTTAATTTCTCGACTTGGGGAGCAATAACATGTTTCATCATGGATAGTGGTTGTTCTTCAACTTGAGATTGAGCTTGAGGCCGCTTCCCATGTAGCTTCTCATTGTAAGCCCTTTTCTTTAATGGGCAAGATCTCACATGATGTCCAGTCTTTTTGCATTGAAACAAGTAATGTTGGCTGAATTCTTGTAATTCCCTTGTCCCTTTTTCTTGTTCTTGGACTTCTTCTTGTTGGAGTGAAAATTATGTCCAACATCGCACTTTTCCAAGTCTTTCTTCAAACTAGTGACTTGGGCCTTGAGCTCATTAATTTCCTCTACATGGTTAGTTTCAACACTAGAAACAAGAGGACTAGTGGAAGTAGAAACTTCATGGTTAGAGCAGCAAGACAAGGTGAGAAATTTATCATGAGTGGATATAATATGAGAGGTGGATGAATTGCAAGGATTAGCACATGGCAATAAAGCATTTAGAGTCGATGTGCTAATGTTCGTATGAGACTCACAAGATTTTACCTCGGAGACCATAGCCTCGTGATCTAACTTTAGCTTACTATGAGAGATTAAAAGATCCACATGAGTGCCAGAGAGCTTTTCATGACTTTCTTCCAATTTCCCATAATTTCTTGTTAGCAAAGCAAGTTGAGCACATAGCTCAACATTCTCCTTCAAAATTGATGCCTCACATGAAATCGAGTTAATAGCACAAACATCATTATCAATATGAGAGGAGCAAGTAGAACTTAGTGACTTCTCATGAGTTGATTGAAGCTCCTCATGAGACTTAGAGAGTTTTAGGAGCTCTCCCTTGACACTATTGCATTCAAGGAGAAGGAGTTCAAAATCCTCTTTAAGCTTACAATGAGTAACGTTAATCTCTTCTTTTGAAGACCTCAAGTCACTAAGTGTTTCATGAGCCTTAGCAAGTTCATGTTCAAGTTGTTCACTTTTAGCTTCCTCATTGAGAAATAAATCATTACGTTTTTCAAAGCAAGCAAGAACATCTTGGAACCTTTTATAAGTGTTATTTTTAGCTCTACGAAGAGTTTTCCCAATCTCATAGAGATTTTGAGTCAAGACTTCTTCATCTTCCTCATTACAACTATCATCATTATCACTAAGAGAAGATGATACCTCGTCATTACCTCTTGCCATGAGGCACATGTGAACACAAGGGGTTGATGATGATTCTTGTGGAGAGGAGGATTCTTCATCAATCAAGCATGCCTCATCTTTATTGATTTCCTCTTGTGGTATGCCACATGTTGGTGAAGTGGAAGATGTTGAGGTATGCAAGTAATCGGAGGTGGAAGCAATAGAGAGCTCTTCATGATTTAAAAATGTGGAGAACTCCTCCATTAACTCCCCCAAAAGAATATTGTCTTCATGAAGATTGGACCCACCATATATATCTTCAATTTTGGTCCAAGCATCATGAGCCAACGAACAAGACGAAATTGACTTGAACACCTCGAAGGTTATAGCTTGGTGAATGATACTTAAAGCTTCACTATCAAGATGCATATCACCAAGTGACGGAGATTGTCCATCCTTTAGATTTGAATTCCCTACAAGCACAATCCGCAAAGCATTTGGACCCATGGCTCGAAAGTGACAAAGCATGCGTAATCTCCACATAATGTAATTTGTGCCATTAAAACAAAATGTGTCATCATGCACTAGTTCACTAGTCGACATCGTTACTCTCTAGGCGGTTAAGCCTAATAAGGAGAGACCTAGCTCTGATACCAATTGAAAGGACCATGATGTCGCCTAGAGGAGGGGTGAATAGGCGTTTTAAAATCTTTTACGGATTTGGCTATATCCTAATGCGGAAATAAACTAAGCGGATACTTTTCAAGCACAAATCCTAAATATACTAGGCTCACTAAGTGCACCAACAACTTACCATAAACAAGATGAGAACAATGAGGATATGAGTAAGCACAAGTAAGTTACAGAAACTTACTCAATGTATATCACAAGATATGCAAATGAATAATACACACACCCACAAGTAGGCAATACAAGCTTACACAAATTGTATCACAATATATGGAATTGAATGATACAAGCAAACTCAAGTAAGCACTACAAGCTTACACAAGATATGTTATAAGCTAGCAATTCACACTAAACACAAGATAGAACTATAGTAGGAAGTATGAATTTTGGACTATAAAGTGTTGGCCTAAATAATCTCTACGATATGGTAACCAACACAATATAATGAGGAAAACAAGAATAGGGAATGCGTGGTCAAGTGACCAAGGTAAACCACAAGTAAGGAGTTAGGGTTAGGGATAACCGAAGTCACGGAGATGATGATGTATCCCGATGTTCACTTCCTTGGAGGGAAGCTAGTCACCGTTAGAGAGGTGGATGTTACCACGAAGGCACACCAACGCCACGAAGGCTCACCCGATTCTCCTTGAGATATCACCACGAAGGCGATTCCCAACCACTAGTGGTAGACCTTTAGGTGGCCTCCAAACCTTCACAAACTTTTCGGGGGACAAATCACAAGTTGATTCCTCACCAAAGCACTCCTACCGCCTAGGAGTCTCCAACCTCCAAGAGTAACAAGATCAAGGGGGAAATGCTCAAGACTTGCTCAAATCACGAATTCCTTTGGTCAAGAGAGGGAGAGGGAGTGGGTCTTCACTTGAGTGGAATCTCTCTCAAGAACTCTCACAAATCTCTCCGGGATCTAAGATTTGAGGTAGGAGAAAGGAGAGGGAGCTTTTCTTCAAGTGTGGGTCAAGATAATTGTGTTGCTCTACCCCTCCACGAAGTGGTGAAGGGATATTTATAGTATGGGCACAAATCTGGCCATTGGGGGGAAATTCTGCTCAGGAAAGTGTCGGACGTCCGGTGGATTACCGGACGTCCGGTGGCAAAACAGGCACCGGACGTCCGGTGGAACATCGGACGTCCGACGGCTGTAGCACGCCATCAGACGAATGTATCAGGATATTTGCGAAACAGGTTTGATGGACGTCCGACATTTTCTGGACGTCCGGAGACCGGACGTCTGGAACTTATCGGATTTCCGTCCGTTTGATTCTGGATTGGCGCACCGGATTTCCGGACGTTACCGGACGTGCGGCCAAAATAACAGCAGGAACCCCCAAAACTAAAACATGCATAACTTTCACATCCGGACTCCGATTTTGATGATCTTGGGCTCGTTTTGAAGCTATGGAAAAGCTCCAAGTCCTCAGATAGAGAACCACCCAAAATAAACCTAAATGGAGGGTTCAAATTATGCAAAGGTTAGATCATATATTTTGGGAAACTATTTGGCTTTGGCTTTTCTTTGGTATATAGGATATGAGTGGAATTGTGTATAGAAGATGTTGACTTGAGCAAATCCATCACAAACCCCTTTGATCCCCTCTTAATAGTGCGGGATCCCTATAACTCAAGAATCATAAAAATAGCTACACTACATAGCTATCAAGAATCCATTCTTGAGTGTATATGTTTCTTTGGTGGTCATCACTCCCCAACACTAACGTCAAAGGAACTAATACCTTTGACACGATCCGTTCACTTGAGCTTGATGTTGATGTTTCTTCTTGGCTCAAGATGAAGGCAAGACATTGGTGAAGTCTTCAAATCTCTCCCCCATACACAATGTGGGGAAGCTTTGTTTTGTATTCATCTTCACCTGTCCATCATGTGATCATCCACAAGCTTCAAGCATGTAATCCTTTGGGATGGTTATCTTGAACTTAGCCTTGTCAACCATGATCACCAACACTTAATTTCATCCTCTCATAGACACTTGAAATCTCTTTCTCGATGCGAGCCCATGAGAATCACCTAACCCTCAAAAACATAGACAACACATAGTATGGGTTAGTACACAGAGTGCAATTGATAATTTCTTATCATACCACAAGATCCTATGTGGTGCATCATTTGCGCTCGTGTGTTGACCATTTAGAGTTCGATCTTTCAGCTTCATCTTGGTCAACCTATATCTCTACTCCATGTTTAATCTTGACGTCTTGAAGGGTATATTGAATTCTTCACTTGAATAGCTTGCTTGAATACTTGATCAATCATGACTCAACACATGAGTCCATTATGATCATATCTTTGAGCCACTCCTAGAGTTCATCATTCAAATCATCCTTTTAAGATCTTGATCCATTATGTCTCAAACCATAGCTCTAAGCATGGCAACCCTTCAAATACTCCAACGAACTTCATTTTGATCATCTCAATGTAATTGTTGATTCAAAGGAGTTGTCTTCCATTATTCTTCAATCACATTCCAATGGGACTAACCTTCAAATGTATATCTTAATGCAAACATTAGTCCATAAGGATTGTCATTAATTACCAAAACCACACATGGGGACAACATGTACTTTCACCACTCCAATTCAAATGGTTGATAAACAGGAAACATAGTTGAATGTACAGACATTGTATGAGAGACAGATGCAATAGATAGTGCGGAAAAAAGAGGGCATGAAATAGTTGACATGTATATTGTTTAATTAAAATGGATAGCATGACATAATTTCACATATATGATGTCTATCTAAACTGGATAGCATAGCATAACATAATTCAAAGATATGATGAATAACTAAACAGGATCGCATGACATAATTCACCTACATGTTATCTAAGTAATCAGGATCGCATCATTTAATTCACATATGTGATTTATATGCTAAACAGAGGGCATTCGATATGATGTCTGAACTAAGAACATGGTGTTGAATATTGTGTATATGATGTCTAAACTATGCAATGCAAGACACCGTATGCATGATATGAGTAGTATAACCGTGCCAAGTTAGAGCATACACCTTAGTGGGGGAATTGGACTGGTCATCTCTCTCTGAATCCATCTCTGAGGAGCTATCGGGACCCAACAAGAGATCTGCTTCGACAGGTAGCACCGTCTGCTCTGAAGGCCTTGTTTTCACTCCAGATTTTTCCATCTCCCACCCAAATGGCTGATTCACATGAAGAGTAGTTTAATGAACAAACATTGTCGACAAATGGAAATGTAATGAAGAAAAGACATGAGACTGCATAATTCCCAAATATGATATAGAAACTAAACAGGTGGCATTACAGAACATGTCTAAACGAAGCAGATGACATATATGATGTCAAAAGTAGGCACTGCAAGCCAACATATGCATGATATGACTAACATCATCATGCCAAGGTAGAGCAAACACCTTGGGGGTAAATAGGAGTGGTCAGCGGCGTCTGAATACGCCTTAGAGCAGATATCTTCCTCTGGATTACAATCTGGAGAGGGGTGGGGAGGGTTTGCCATTGAACCCACCATGGAGCGATGTCTGCATGACATTGTATTGCCGCGCAAAACTCTTCTCTTTTTCTCTACATGTTCAGCATGACTGTGTACAATATCTGACATGCATACAAAAAAATATGGTGAGATTATGTAAGGAGAGCATGCAGAAATTTAGAGTGATGGTAACAACCAGTGGATGGATCCAAAAATAATGATAGCAGGCTGATGATTGCTTTAAATTAATAAAAAAGACAGATGATGATTGATTTACTATTTGTTTCCCACCCAAGATGAACAACATAGGCATACCCTAGGTGAACCAGATATTAGACAGACATACTATTCATTGCTGCCTCGATATGTGCCCCACAACTAATTTAGAACTCAAGTTTGAACATGAATTTGGACCTGAGTTGGGAGTCCAAGAGCTGAACAGGACGATAAAGTAGCAGGTAAGTTTAAGCAATGCATAACATAAGCAAAAACAAAAGAGTGCGGCCTCTCTTATGGACCCGTGTACTCCTTAGGTTCATCTGCTGAGTCGATGATGGTGATGCCATTGGGGTGCGTGCCGGAGGCAGGGAAGGAGATCTGAGGCGGCGAAAGACGGTCAGGAGTCGTGATGTCTGGTTTGGTGGATGCTTCTGATGATGGAGCAGCTCAGTTGAGGTGGACGACGTCGCGGCAGGAGCAGGACAAACCACACAAAGTTCCCTTCGACACGTACCTGTAACTGAAGTAATTCTGTAAGGGCTCATTTGGCTTGCATGATTCTTAAAATGCAGGGATAGGAAAAACACCGGAATAGGATAGGAAAATGCACATGGTAAACAGAGCATTTGTAAACACAGGATTTCTATCAACTTGGGTGTTTGGTTTACAGGAATTGGAAGAGCAGAGGAATGCAAAGAAACATGGCCAAAATAAAGAGAAACCATATGAAAGCATGTACAGTTAGAATGTTATTCTGGCACTAATGCACTTGGTCTTGTTTTCATGCATAGGATTTTGAAAAGTAGGTCCAGGTGGATGTTTTGCTTCATTCCTTTCAACAAAATGCATGAATAATTGAATAGTAGAGTGCCATTGGAAAATTCCCTATTGATATGTTTTTCCGTTGAACCAAAATAGCCCTAATGGATCGACGTGAATGTATAGTAATAAGTGACGCAACAAGTGTACAACCTCTTCGTCGTAGCCGTGTCGACCTCAGCATCATTGGGTAGGTCGCTGAAGCAGTTGAGGCAGAGGTGGCTGTCAGAGGTGTGGAGGAAGATCTGAAGAATTTGTAGACGGTGTCCAGGGCACTGCTCTGTTGTGATGGATCGTTCTGTCGTTGGAGCAGCTCCGGTGAGCCGTAAGACTTCAAGGCTGAAGCAGCACAAAACAGACATCGTCAATCTCAACTGGGATTCTAATAGCATCTCCAATAGATGATGAAAAATGGATGTAAAATTAACATCACCAAAAACCACCTGACTACAACAGATGAGGTAAAAACTGTTGACTCTGAACTTAACTGTCGAAACTGAAATTAACTGTGGAATCTGAATGCCACTGTCGAAACTGAACGCAATGGTAGCAGAGAGACACTTGACATGTTGTTTAGGGAGGGCCTGCAGTTCATCTTCAACCTGCACACCCCTGAGCCGCCTGCCACCACCGGCCGAACCGCCGGCCCCAGCGCCGCCTCGCCACCCTGAAACAACTCGCCACCACCGCCCCGGCCAGCCCTCTACCCCCCCCCACCCTGAACCCTAAGATAGATAGTGGGGTACCTCTCTGGCGAGCC
>NC_041393.1:550648721-550651056 GCF_002162155.2 Triticum dicoccoides | reverse complement strand
GACTGACCCAAAAGTCGATTCAGTCGACTGAAGTGTGGCTTAATCGGAGCAGAGCAGCAGCACGAGCGAAGGGGAGAGATGCAGCAGCAGCTGGGCGAGCGAGCGATCGAGCGAGAGCCGGAGCAGCACCAACAGCGCGAGCGAGCGAGCGAGAGCCGGAGCAGTAGCAGATCCGGCTGGTATGGACACCGCCGCCGAAGGGGCCTCGCGCAGGGGGAGAGACGCCGTGGAGATGTCGCCCGTGGCGCCGGCTTCAAGGTATCCGCTCCATGGAGGTGCGGGATGGAGCACCGTCGGCGCCGGGAGGTCGAGTTAAGGAGAAGGTGCGATGCGATTGAGTGTACAACCTCTTTGGTGACGCCGAGTAGGCCTCGGCTTCGTCCGAGGAGTCGGTGAGGATGATGCGATTCCGGTGGAGCAGGTTAAGGCGGCGCTGTGGGGATGGAGCAGCCGCGATAGACGAGGCGATCGTCAGAGCAGCTCCTTGGAGGTGGAGAACGGGGCGGCTGAACCGGCGGGACGGCGAGATGGACAACGGATCCTCATCCGGGGAGGTGGACAAGGGATGTCGAGCTGTTGCGGTTGACAACGTCGTCGGGGAAGAGGCTCCGGCTGGGCAACGGTGACATGGCGGATGGAGGAGGGTGGGGTTTCATGGCTGGAGCGGACAGGTTATGGCGGCCTGGGATTTCGAATGGCGAAAAGGGGGCGATGGGAGGGGGTGAAGCATGACTTAGGGACGCGCTTGTCCAAAATGTAGAGTGTGTTACAAAAGTACCCCCCACAGATTTGAACTAGCGGCCCTTTCAGCTCAGGGTTAGAAGGGGGATTTCACGTGTCGGGATTTGGCAGCTGGAGGGAGTTTTCGCACGTGTTGTAATTTCGGGATAGCAAGGCGCAGGTTATGAAGGTGCCAGTTTTGGGAGCACGATATCTGAATTTTCGAGATATTACAAGACGCGGGTTGAATTTTAGGGACAAGCCTAACGTGTAGTAATATTGTACTTGTACATACCAAATCAATTCGCACTTCCCTCAACCAAAAAGAAAACAAAAAAATAAAACTATTCACACCACACAAAGAGAGAGTCTTGCCCTGTTTTACTATACAAATGTTATTCAAAGCTACTCCCTCCTTCCATCTATATAGGGCCTAATGCATTTTTCGATGCTAACTTTGACCAAATATTAGAGCAATGATATATGGCATGCAACTTACACAAAGCACACCGTTAACTTCGTCTGTGAAAGGTTCTTTCAATGATATAATTTTCACATTGTGCATGTCATGTACTATTAATCATGTCAATAGTCAAAGGCGGTCTTAAAAATCTCATTACGCCCTATATAGATGGAAGGAGGGAGTATGAATCCATGTTATGTCCGATTAATTTTTTTCGCTTTGTTGTATAATGCATGTAACCTACTCATACCAACATTTTAGTGCATTCCAAATGTCTATACTACCACTGCAATTCGAACTAAATTTGAATTCGTTTCTCTATTTCAATAAGAATCTACAATCATGATTGTTGCCAACTTCAACCATCATAGTTTCCTTGCTATCTGCCCGATATAAATCGGACGGCCTATAATGCAGGATGGCAGGCACACCATCATCAACAACTCCGTTTTTTTATAAGAGTAGAGATAAAATATATTAAATGTAGTATAACATGTTCATAAACATACCATGTGTATCACCGTTATATATATTCACACATACGTCGGTTTAAAACACTATGATAAATTCTTCAAATATCCAAATTCGCTTTTTATAATGAAGTATATATGATCTCTATTCGTCTTTTACACCCACACAACCCTCTTATCTTTGTAGCTAGCGCTAACTTTCTCTTGTGCATGCACACGCCCGCATCCCTCTCACCCTCCCTCAGCATTCTCTAGCTCCATCGTGCAAATTCGTCTTTTCACTTTAGGTCGTTCACCCATGGTGTGTGTAGGCCCCCAGCTCCTTCTTTACGGCACACATCGATTGATGTGCCTCTCTAGCCAGGTGTGCCTAGCACAAACACAAGCTTCCCCTCTTCTCTTGTCACCGTCCATGCCTCACTCCCACCACTCTTTTCATCGTTCTCGTACTCGCACACTCCTCCCCGCTCAATATAGTATGCCTCTCGTACCACCTCCTACATGCATCCCTCTATCTCTATCCTTCTCCTCGTGCCTCGTTTTTCTTCTAACACACACATGCATGTATACCGATCGATCTCCCAACATATACCTGGATCGACTTTAACTACCCCCCCCCCATCGATCAACGTACCTCACAAGTTATGTCTCTCCTTTCTCTAACAAAGGGCGGTTGATCTTC
>NC_041393.1:550647964-550648644 GCF_002162155.2 Triticum dicoccoides | reverse complement strand
GTTTTTCTTCTAACACACACATGCATGTATACCGATCGATCTCCCAACATATACCTGGATCGACTTTAACTACCCCCCCCCATCGATCAACGTACCTCACAAGTTATGTCTCTCCTTTCTCTAACAAAGGGCGGTTGATCTTCCTATGTAGTTATGTCTGCTTACCACAGCCACATCGTCCCCCCTCATCATTCGTGCATGCCTCCTGACCCGTCTCTCACACGCACGTGCATAGACAACAAGCAGCCATCTCCTCTCTTATTGATATTGCGGGCGTGCCCTCCATTTGTCTAGCAAGCCTATCCCACCATTTGTTAGAAGCAACTCCACTACCACCCCCTCCAACACTCTAGCTATGTCTCTCTCCCAACCTTATTCCTCTCATGCACATATGCATGGATGCCGATCGATCTCCCTTAATACATGAGGCAGATTTATCTCCTTAATACATGAGGTAGGCCTCTCTCCTCCTCCACACATATACCAGCCATTGTACCTCTATAGTTAATTGGGCCTCCCTCTTCCCCCACCACACACCGATAGTCCAGCGTTGCAGGTAGGTATCCATGCCACAGAGACAAACTGCACATGTCCCCTCTCACGTTCCAGTAGGCCAGCCACTCTATATCTTTGACGTGGGCACACACAAATTCGATGGCACTCTTTATCGATCGCGCGCG
>NC_041393.1:550640945-550647477 GCF_002162155.2 Triticum dicoccoides | reverse complement strand
ACATTGCATATGTTACATTTTTTTGATTGACCCCCCCCCCAAAAAAAACTCTCAAGAACCCACACACTATATCTCTCTAGGTTTGTATCTCTCTCACACAACCCCACGTAGGTGGTGTACGTATACAAGAAGAGAATAGGTGCACCGTGCATGTACTCACGCTTCGTGCCCAGCCACACCCGCGCGGGTACACGGTGGAGCTCATTTCTTTATGAAATGGCAGCCCACGTGCTAATTTGAACGCCTCTAGCAGTTGTTTACCTAGGGAGGTCGTGTACCACGCCTGCACGAAACAAAGTTCGACTTGACGCGTTGCCGCGTTATTTTTAAATAAAGTTATAGCGCTCAATGGCACGTACACAGAATATAAAACAATTTTTATGGAGAAAAAGGTAGTCCGCTCACTATATACAATGGAGCCTTGCGTGCCTGGTTTGTCGCTCTTCAGAGTATCTCACACAAGGCTGCGGTGGCCTCTCTCTCTCTCACCGTTGGTCACTGATCCAGCCGCATTCCGTCCGCCGGGGGAAAGGGAGTGCGGTGGCCTCTCTCTCTCTCTCACCGTTGGTCATTGATCCGGTCGCATCCCATCCGCCGAGGGAAAGGGAGGAAGTGCATCATTTCTCCGTTCGACGACACGGAGGCAGCACGTCCCGATCTGCGGTACACGCCGTTCTCTCTGACCAAGCTCCGAGGCGGCAGGGCCTATGCCACCTACTCGCAGATTCCGCCCGCCGCCGCTCACCTAGTTACATCCCTACGACCTCCAGGTATCCCCTCCGGCCTTGCTCCACTGCACATCTTCCCACGTCACTGCATGTGGATCTTCCATAGTTCTTTGCCCAAAACGTAGCTCGTCCAGCGTACTTTCCATATTGCATTCTTGTCCTCACACCATTTTTGACAAACACAACCGTGTTGTTATCTTCCCTTAGGGCAAGGAATATGCTTCTTTTTTGTCGTCGCATGTGTCATCAACTGTTATTGGCCATTAATTGTTTCCTTTCTACCTCTTTTTTGCAAACAGAGCTATCCATTTCACCTCGTTGCTATTGCGACCTTTTGGTGAACTGCACAAATCACTTTTTTCTTAAGAGTGTTTTGTGCAGTTGTACTAAAATGTCACATGGGCAGTGTCTCTACATTTCAGTGCGACTGCACAAAGGGAGATTGGTTTTGCTCTATCCTCCTCATCAACTCCGAGCCTAATCTTCTCCAACTAGTTAGTCTTAAAAGAGACTGCAAAGGTGACCGGCTTCTATTTATGTGTTTATTGTTTCATCAGCAGTCCTCTATTATCGTAATCACACTTGATATCTTTGGAACAGGGACACTCAGCTCTATTTTAGTGGAACTGCACAAAATGATCGGAATGTTGCATGCTCCAGACAGCTACTTTTTCCCAACATGCCTTGTTGATTTAGACAGAGCTAGGGGGGACATTGCTGCCAATGAAAGCATGGATCAATTTCAATTTAACACCTTCTCACAACTCTGTCTTCAGTTGTGATGTAATTATTAGCTCTGATCTGCTAATAATTGACATGCATTAGCAAGGAAGTTAGTTTTTTATTGTTTCCGAAAGAGCATCGATGGCAAGACACGCGAAACAGAAGCAGAAAGCTCACACCATTGTACAATTTCATGTCTCGCTGGAAAATTATTTGTATAGTACGTCAATTATGTAAACAAATGATGGAAGCTTGATAGCATTGCCAAAAGACTCTTCATCATCCGGGTCCATGTGCCATGCACAAAATTATACTCCTTCGTTCCTAAATATTTGTCTTTTTACAAATTTCAAACGGGCATATTTTAGAGTGTAGATTCACTCATTTTGCTTCGTATGTGTACTCCCTCCGTTCCTAAATATTCTATTCGTCTTTCTAGAGATTTCAACAAGTGACTACATACGGAGCAAAATGAGAGAATCTACACTCTAAAATATGTATATACATCTGTATGTGCCAGTCCATTTGAAATCTCTAAAAAAACAAATATTTGAGTAGTCACTCGTTGAAATCTCTAGAAAGACAAATATACCTCGGAGTATATTTAAGAATCAAGGGGGTAGTGCACAACCGCATGGGAGACTCAGCCCGATCGTTGCGCCGCATTAATAGTGAGTAATGAGCAGTCAAATCGTAAGCCCCACCTTTCCCACTGTAAGTTGCTCTGAAGAAGCAGCCATCAATACGCTCTTCTTTGAATCCGCTCATACTACTCCATCCGTCACTGTTTATACAGCGCGCTTCAGAAAAAAGAAAAAAGATCTGTGGGACCAAGGCGACTAGCGATCAGCCTGAAAAATAGCATTGGTAGTTATAGCACGGCGTCTATTACTAGTAGAGGGAATAATGCGTACACACATGCATGCAGTGCTTCCACCCCGGGTACACACATGCATGCACTTACTTCATTCCGTAGTAACATGGCGAGAAAATTGTGGACTTGATTGCGGTTACCACACCCTAATTAATTGAGCATTAAACCAAACGCGTCTAAAGTCTCTCTGGTGGTGGAAATGCATTGAGAGAAATGCATCATAATGAAGCACGCCCTGTAAACTGTGACGGAGGGAGGAGTAGTATGAAGGTTCAAAACCAAGTACGCGTATGGCCAGTCGGTCAACGCACCTCCTCTTGGCATATCACTAACATGTGGGACAGGAGTGTGAGCAAACCGATCTCAATTGATGGCAAAGAGCCAACCCGCCATTCCTTGAGAGAGACGAGGAGCGAGAACACACAGACGGGTTCGCATGGAGGCCAAGATATATTCGAGCATGGTTGGTTGATCGATATCATTCATTACATGTTGATGTTGGGCTGCCGTTTTCCGCCCTTCTCCGGAATAAACGTGTACTTTATCAGAGATAAAAAGAAATAAGAGTACGAACGCTCCACCATGCGGTTCTAGTAGTAGTACTACTCGTACTACTGTGCTTGGCTCTTCGCCTCTTCGTGAAGTCGAACAATGATGGTACTCCGCATGTTGGGTACTACAGTTTATGCCTCTGACAATCTGACACCAAATGGATTGATGCATGTCCATCGAGGGTAGGTTGCATTAGTCAAAAGGCGTAAGCGAGCTTCACCTTGTCCTGCAAGCTTCTCCTCGTTCACCGAGTTGACGGGACACACCAAAAAGTAGTGCTAGTCCATACTCCCTCCTTTCTGGTTAATATGGCTCAATCCTTTTTGCGGGTAAATGAGAGAGATTTATTCATATATAACCATTCCTAGGACGATCAGCCAAGACACTGGTCACTAGGAAGCGAGGTACCCCGCAAAAAAAGAAGTAGGAAGCGAGGTGTTTCATCAAGCCAGCTCTCGGCCACATTCAAAGTGCAGCAAGCACGGTTCGCACGAAGATGCGCCGCAAGGTTTGCTGACCTGTTTACATGCTGAATAACAAAAAAAGAGGAAATATTACCGAGTGCTACTATTTGTAACAGGATATGAGCCAGAATTAAGTGAGAATTGTGGCGAGTGTTCCATGCAATCAACTTCCATTATCACATGCGGGAACCCTCGAAGATAACCAAATGTGTTGAAGATTGCTTTATCACATTTTAAAATTATAATAAGAGTGCAGACGCTCCTCCATCCGGTTCCTAGTACTAGTATAGTACGTACCTTTATAGACTATATTAGTAAACGTTGCGCTTGGTTGTTCGCCTATTCGGGAAGTCGAACAATAGTAGCACTAGTAGTATAGTGTATGCTTCTGGCAATCTGACAAATTAACTGTTGCACGTCCACCGCCTGAGCGAGGGAGAGCTTGCATTAGTCAAAAGTTTCTCCTTGTCCTGCGAGCCACCGCGCGCAAGTAATGCTAGTCCATACTGCCTCCTCTCCGATTAATATGGATTAATTAAAAACGAGATAAATACACTGTCTGTCACTCTATATTTGTAAAAATACGGTCAGTGGACTTCATAATACGCTCATTGCGCTCAATATATATATATTCCGGTGTTTATACAGTCACTAGCTCACCCTGACTAAGTATGTGTGTGCATGCACATGTAGGTTGAGCACTTAGCGTGACCGTGTGTGTTCCGTCGTCTGCTCGGACATGCATGCATTAGGGCGTCGCGCGTTTTTGCGTCCATGTGTACGTGTGACTGTTGCATACACATAGGGGGAGTACGTGTAGGGGCCACTAAGGAGCAGTCAAAACACATAGTAAATCACGTCTGTCGTGTTCGTGTCTCACCCTCCTCCACGTCTCGACCCCACACGGTCGCTCGGCATGCCACTCACCGCAAACCGAGTATACGATAACTTTCTCACCTGCCTGTCGATGGATTGCGCCATGGAGTACTACTAGCACTACTGGAAGAGATTGACGAGTTGGGGGAGGACAGCTAGCTGTAGCACAGACTCCCAAAAACTTTTTACATGCATGTTGTAGACGGCTATTGCGACCTTTGAACGCGGAGCAGCCGCGTGCACCCGAAAGCGGCGCGGGCGACGCTCTCTCGGCCGGCGTGCCGCTTCAATGCCGGCGCCAGTGAGAGGTCGCGTGCGCTCTGGCCGGGCATGAATGCGGCATTGACTATTTCGGGCGAGAAGCACGCGCGGGTGATGAAGAGGGTTTGGGTTGGTCAGGACCGGCCGTGGCAGCGGTCTGGACATGCGCAAACAAGAGATGTTGTACGTTAATATTGCTGCGTATATAATTAATAACGTGAATAATGTTCCAGTTGGACAAATATGATTGGAGATGGAGATGGAAATGGAATTTTACGTAAACACGGATATGCATGTCTATGTCTATGTGTGTGTGCGCGACGACTCTCGCGACCTGGAAGCGGGGGCGTGTTTTTGATCGAGTTTTCTTTCTTGGTACGTTAGAAAATCAATTTGTCCAATTCACATCTAGATGTTATTTAAGGATATAACATCTAAGCTCCCACAAGTATATAATGTAGCAACAAGAAACAAAAAAACTAGGACAAAAAAATAGACCACAAACTATCGATGCTCATGGTCGCGCCTCATGGTTGCGTCGGCTGGTGAAGCTGATCGATTTTCAATGAAAAACAAGTTGTCTTCCATCAGTGCTCTCTGCTTGTTACGCACAAAGATGATATCCTTCATCAGTTCACCTTGGTTGCATTGGAGACATCGTCGTCTTTCACGTTGGTGCAATTTTATCACACAATTGGCTATGAACCAAATGTTTCCTCGAAGAAGGATCGATGTTGGTACTAAGAGCATAAGTTTTGTATTGATTTCTAAGCCTTCTCACAACTTTGTCTCCAGCTCCCCTGTAATTTTATTTGTCCAGCTATTAACTTTGATTTAAAAATGGTGTGGACTAAAAACCCGGGTGGACGTAGTAGCCCTCCATTTTTTATTTACTCCGCATATTAGATTTGACTGAAGTCAAACTTTGTAATACTCTCAAACCTTTCCGATAATTGAAATTAAAATTCTTTATTTGTACACACTCTCACACGTTTCCGATAATTTGGCGCATGTGTGGTTGTTCACTTAAGGTAGGGTAGTGTACCACATGTGAAGGACAGGAAGTGCGACCAGGACACGTGGGCGTGGATCGTTAGTTCATCAGAAGTAGTACTCCCTTTGTACATTAAATAAAGAGTTTCGTTTCGTACTTACACAATTTAAAACGATTGTTATGGAGAGAATAATAAAACCACTCCACTATATATTAGTCGTATACACACGAGAGTACTATATGGATGCAGCTTCATTGACTTAGTGCACCTACCTTTGGGTTTATGATAGGTGGGCCCAAAATGTGGCTGGCTCACCTGTCATACAACCAAAAGCAGATGGAGTGAAGGCACCGGAGCTCAGTCCGTACTACATTAGTATATATATATAAGCGGGAGCCTCAGCGCTTGTTCGCTAGGGTTCGCACTCTCCACACGCTCGCCGCAATACATATATGTTACACGCTGGAGGCTCAGCGTTCATTTGCTAGGGTTTGCTATATTCACAGTCTCTCACCCTCTCTTCACCAGATCTAAACAAGACTGCATTGGACTCTTGTCTCTCTCCCCCCTCACAGCCCGTGAAGGAGGCGTCCGTATCCCATCACACCGGGAAGGGGAGGAGGTGCAGCGTTAACTCTATCGCCTTTGGCGAGGGCGGCAATCCACTGCCGGCTGCGCTGTTCTCTTTCACCCAGCGCCTGTGCGGGAGGGCCACCGACCCCTTCTTCCTCGCTGTCGTATGTAGTGTGGGCAGATCCGGCCTCCCGCTGCACGCCTTGCCACATCCCGATGACCCTAAGGTATAAGTTTCTTTGAAACCGTCGTTGCTCTAGCTGCATGTGGATCTTTTTTGATCTGTAGTCAAATCTAGGTCTTGGTTCAAAGAGGAAAGAAAGGTGCGGTGGGGTGGAGCATGAATCTAGGACGTGGTTCAATGAGGAAAGGAGGGAGGAAAAGTAGTATAGACTGGCTATCTAGCTGCTTTGTTGGTCGAAAAGGGAAAAAGGGGGTAACCCAGTACACACATCTGTAAGGAACCAATCTCTTTGTTGAAAAGGG
>NC_041393.1:550634012-550640587 GCF_002162155.2 Triticum dicoccoides | reverse complement strand
GGGGGGGTCGGGTAGTTTGTGCAGGACTAGATTTGCTGCCCTCACATAGGAAAAAAGTTCAAAGAGAACAAATATGGGACCAACACAGATATGCTGCTTGGCTACATACTCTGCATCACCCATTTATACGTGTGGACGCACATGGTGCTAGCATGTCCCATACAGCTATTTTGCTAGAATGCCGCCGGAAAATTGAAGCAATGCCACTGTTAAAAGTAAATTACATTTTTAACGAATGTTGTTTCAAGAGAGTGTCCCTGTTAATATGAATCAATGCTACCATTTTAGAAATGCTACTATCCTACTTTGCTTTCCATCCAAGATAAGTTAGATGCTTCTTTCTATCACCGTTTGTTTCATCCTCCTTTATCCGCAAGTAATTGTTTCCTTTTTTGCCTCTGTTAAAACAGGAGTCAATATGAATGAATCACATTGATGGAGAATTGCTCCTCTCCTGCTTTGTTTCCCATTAAGACAAGTCATCAATCATTATTTCTCAGTAATTGTTTCCCTTATACCTATTGTTGCTTACAGGGATATCAAAATTAAAGGTCGGTTTTATTCCGACTTCGATTTTAGTTGAACTGCACAAAAGGAGCTAATGTGTCCAAGGCAAACTGCTGTGTTACTGGGTCCAGTTGGTCGTTCCACTTTGCAGAAAGAAGCAGTCACTGGATGTGGTACATTACAGAAGGAATGACCAAGAAGCTTTACAGAGTATTATTAGACACCGGTGACATGACTAGTCTGCATAGACCATTGGCAAATTAACAACACGTGGAGTGCCCTGGGCAAAAAGTGCCCAAACAAGTACAAGAAGCTAAGACAGGACACGATCATAGGCATTGCATATTTTGAATGGGAAAAGCTTGTCAAAGTTTAATCACTGATGTTAGCAAGAAGACATTAGTTTAATATATTGGAATTGGAAAACCTTGTCAAAATTTGCTCATTAATGTTAGCAAGAAGATGTTAGTTTAATATATTGGAATTGGAAAACCTTGTCAAAATTTGCTCATTGATGTTAGCCAAAAGACATGCATTTGGTATTTTTGAGTGGGACGCCCTTGCTGTGAGCAGCGTCGAGTGCTTTTTCCTATTCCTGTGTTTAGTTTAGAAGTAAATAGTTACTCTGCTGAGATATTCCTGTGTTAAGAGTTTGTTCTGAATATTGTCTATGTAATGCCAGGCCTTGTGTTTGATTGCAAAGTTGAGCTTGGAATGTTGTGGCATGCGGCATCATGAGCTGTTCACCATGCCTCCTGAGAATAATGCTTCGTATTGTTTTGCATGTTGATCTAATGCCAGAGATTTGCTTGTTAAGAAGATCATCCTCTTCTGTTGTTTTCGTGCGTAAGAAGTTCATCGTCTGATGTGTCATTCATAGCCTATACGACATGTCGGGTAGGTTAGACGTGAAACCATATGATCTTCCGACCAACTCATGATATTAGGCCATGATTGGATCGTCGTTTTCCAACCAAAACCATTTGTAAAACTGACGCTTGTAAATTAAAGCAGATGGTCTCGGGCGAAGGCGCTTGGTTGGTCAATTTCGACTAGTAAAATATTGGAAGTACTTCACACACGATAAAAATGCTGAACGACACTCGGACGATTGCTAATCCAGCCGTTAGCTGTTGTTTCAGCCTTGCCCATGGATGGCATGATACGCACGTCGTGCATGTATCGTCTGGTAATGTCGTCCATATAGCAATGCTCGTAAAATATACACTAGTCTCTCAAATTACATGCATAACCCACCGGTTTTACTTACAGACCTCGGGCCTTCCGACGACAAGTAAATTACACTTGTATGTTAATACAGGTTTGAAATAAACCAGAGCTCCCAAGCGCGGCCTTCCCGTTTCATGTCGTCTCAGTTTCTCGAAGGTGCTCATAGGTGTCCGATGATCCTGGCTTCCTGAATGAGCAGTGGGCGCTGTATCAGACCTCCATAGGGCCCGCGAGGCCCTCTGCGTTGTCCTTCGAGTTGTTGCGCTCGCCGTGGCGTCGAGCATTGTTAACATGGTCAACGAACATGAGGATTCAGGAGATGACTTTATTTTGACTGGATGACACTAGGGACCCACTAGGGCCATAGTCGTACGTACGCAACTGCCTCCTTATTATGTATAACTATATTTTTTTTTGCTTTCTCCTGGTTTCTTGACATCACGGTCCCACACCATTGTCAACCTATGTAGTCAATATAAATGAGAGAATTGCACAAGGTGCGGCCGGCAGCTGGGACCAAGCAGCTCGAGCAGTATTTGTGTTTTTGAGGCGTGAGAACTGCAGAGTTTTTCTTGGCGATGATTTCATTGTTGTTCAGAGGAGAGCAGGGTATTAACTGGGCGGGCTGTGACCCGTCTAGCCTAGATATCCAGCCCAGATACTACTTTTTTCAAGATGAAAATGGCTATCCCAGCTATACGTCTTTTTGAGGAATACCCAGGCAAGGTCAACTTATTATTCTCCGCCCCGCTGTGCTGCAATTTTTTCCTAGGAGGGATGCATTAGGCTTAACAGGAAAATGGGCTTTAAAAATAATAAATGGGATGTAATTATAAAAACTAGGCAGTAACTATAAAAAAATGCACCAAACACGAAATTAGTTTATAAAATATTATTTATGGATTTTGAAAATCTTAAATTTTCATTGTTGTGCGCGCAATGTTTCGTTGGATTTTTACGTAATACAAATTTATATTTAATCTGAATAGAAATTTCGGGATAAAAATATTTCAGATCCCATCAAAATGTGGGAAATTTTATTGAATTCTGTCTTCAATGCTTGGTTGAAATTATTAATCGTTGTCCTAGCTAGAAAATGGGTTGTACTTTTAACAAGCTGTAAATGGGCTGTTGTAAATTCCATTAGAATTCAAAAATGGGTTGTACATTCTTACAAACCGCAAATGGGCTATAAGTTCTCTGCCACACACTTGTGGGCCTACTAAGTGACGCGTTCCCTAAAAAATAAGTTGACGCGTATGCAAGGCTTTGTCAACTTATTATAGTCAACACACGGTTCTAGCAGCAGTGGCCATTGGATGTCTATCCAACGGATGTCGTGCTTCTTCTTCAATCTCGGATATTCTTAGCTTCGGCCGCCCAAAAAATGATTCCTCACCCTGACATCTGGGGCGCACCGTTTCGGAGGCTGACCTATGGGCCTACTAAGTTGGAGCGTACAAAGGGCTTTGTCAACTTAGTCAATATAAACCATTCTAGCTTCAGTGACCATACGATGTCCATCCAACGGCCGTAGTGCTTCTTCAACCTCTGGTCCTCTTGGTCCAGCCGCCCAAAGCAGCGCCGGTCGTGCCGCCTGCTCCTGCCTCCCGTGGCCGGCTGTGCTGCCGCGGAGGCCCCACCGCCCCCATACTACTCCCACCGTTGGCCAGGCCATCCCTCCACTCACCCACACCCCCTGTTATTCTGCGGCGACGGCAGCCTCACACCGCAGCCGAACAAGTGAACCCTCGTACTCCTCTCTGCGCAGGCTTCCACTGCTGCGTCTTCCCCGGCTCCGTGCCGTCCCCTTCCTAGGCGTCGCCATTGTCCACCGCCCTGGTGCTCTCGGCGCGGCGTGGTTAACGTGGTCAATGACCGACTTCCATCGGAAGAGTACTGTACGTGGAGAGGTTGACAGCTGGGTCCACAGCGGCCGCAAGGAAGTGCCTCCTTATTACGCGCAAAATAATTATTCCTCCACCTGACAGCAGGGACCCGCCGGACGGGCCACCTTATTTCGCGAAAAAAAAACATTTCCCCCCTGACTGCTGGTACCCACCGGACGGGCCACCGTATTTCACAAAAAAATGTTCCCCCCGCTGTCAGCTCGGACCCACCGGAAGTGCCTCTTTATTACGCACAAAAAAATGAATACTCCCCCTGCTAGCTGGGACTCACCTTGGTGGGAAGCTGACTTGTGGGCCTACTAAGTTGACGGGGACGGAGGGCTTTGTCAACTTAGTCAATATAAACAATTCTAGCTCTAGTGACTGTACGATGTCCATCCAACGGCCGTAGTGCTTCTTCAACCTCTGGTCTTCTTGCTCCAGCCGCCCAAAGCAGCGCCGGTCGTGCCGCCTGCCCCTGCCTCCCGTGGCCGGCTGTGCTACCGCGGAGGCCTCACCGCCTCCATACTACTCCCACCGCTGGCCAGGCCATCCCTCCACTCCACTCACCCACACCCCCTGTTATTTTGTGGCGACAGCAGCACAGCCGAACCAGTGAACCCTCGAACTCCTCTTCGCGTGGGCATCCACTGCTGCATCTTCCTCGGCTCCGTGTCGTCCCCTTCCTAGGCCTCGCCGTCGTCCACCGCCGTGGTGCTCTCGGCGCGGCGTGGTCAATGTGGTCAACGACCGAATTCCATCGGAAGAATACTGTACGTGAAGAGGCTGACAGCTGGGTCCACGGCAGCCGCAAGGAAGTGCCTCCTTATTATGCGGAAAATAATTATTCCTCCACCTGACAGCAGGGACCCACCGGACGGGCCACCAGTGTTTCGCAAAAAAAACGTTTGCCCCTGACTGCTGGGACCCACCCGACGGGCCACCGTATTTTGCAAAAAAAAAACGTTCCCCCTGCTGTCAGCTCGGACCCACCGGAAGTGCCTCCTTATTACGCACAAAAAAATGAATACCCCCCTGCTAGCTGGGACCCACCTTGGTGGGAGGCTGACTTGTGGGCCTGCTAAGTTGACGGGGACGAAGGGCTTTGTCAACTTAGTCAATATAAACGATTCTAGCTCAAGTGACCGTATGATGTCCATCAAACGGCCGTAGTGCTTCTTCAACCTCTGGTCTTCTTGCTCCAGCCGCCCAAAGCAGCACCGGTCGTGCCGCATGCTCCTGCTTCCCGTGGCCGGATGTCCTGCCGCGGAGGCCTCACCGCCCCCTACTATTCCCATCGCTGGCCAGGCCCTGCAGCGATGGCAGCCTCACACCACAGCTGAACCAGTGAACCCTCGTACTCCTCTCCGCGTGGGCTTCCACTGTCGCGTCTTCACCGGCTCCCCGTCGTCCCCTTCCTAGGCCTCGCCATCGTCCACCACCCTGGTGCTCTCGGCGCGGCGTGGTCAACGTGGTCAAGGAACGACTTCCATCAGACGTGGACTGTATGTGGAGAGGCTGACAGCTGGGTCCGCGGCCACAGCAAGGAAGTGCCTCCTTATTACGCGGAAAATAATTATTCCTCCACCTGACAGCGGGGACCCATCGGACGGGCCACAGTATTTTGCAAAAAAACGTTTCCCCCCTGACTGCTGGGACCCACCAGCTGCACCTTCGCACGCAAGGAAGTGCGTCCGGGCAAAAAAATGATTCGCCCCCCTGACTGCTGGGACCCACCAGCTACATCTTCGCACACAACGAAGTGCGTCCGGGCAAAAAAAACGATTGACCCCCCTGACTGTTGGGACCCACCAGCTACATCTTCGCACGCAAGGAAGTGCGTCCGGGCAAAAAAAACAAAATGATTCACCCCCCTGACTGCTGGGACCCACCAACTACATCTTCGCAGGCAAGGAAGTGTCTGACAGTCGGGACCCACCTGGTCGAAGCGTACGTACCGTTGTCATTCTGGTCGCGAACGTGTACGTACATGTATACTGGTGGATGTAGAGGCGCACACGTGTCGTAGTAGAGGCGCGCACGTAGCATGTACACGTACGTACAGCGGCGAGGGTGCAAGAAAGAAAATACGGCCACGTACGTACATACGGGCAGGGTCTCTAACGCCTATCGCGCATACGTACATGGCTGGGTCAGAACGGAGAAACAGCATTGTCGTCGTGTTCATGGGGAGCCAACCGGCTGGGTCGGAATGGAATGCGTGGTCGTGTTCATCGGGAGGGCTTGCACGGAACAGGCGATGGAAACGAGGCCTGGCGTACCGCACAACGGAGGAAATGGCCTTGTGTTCGACCGGCCATGTTCGAAACAGGGTCATGTTGATCGGGAGGGGCCTAGCGTACCGCAAAACGGAGGAAACAGACCTCCTACGGTCGAAACGGGGGTCCTGTTGATCGGGAGAGGTGTGGCGTACCGCAAAACGGACGAAACGGACCTCCTACGGTCGAAACAGGGGTCCTGTTGATCGGGAGGGGTGTGGCGTACCGCAAAACGGACGAAATGGACTTGTGTTGGAGTGCTACGGTCGAAACGGGGGTCCTGTTCATCGGCAGTGGTGTGGCGTACCGCAAAACGGACTTGTGTTGGAGCGCTACGGTCGAAACGGGGGGAGGGATGTGGCGTACCGCAAAACGGGACTCCACGGGATACTGTTCATCTCCACTGTCGACCTCCTCTAGCCTCCACGGGCTACCGTCGACCTCCTCCAGCCTCCACGGGCTCCTATTCATCCAGCCTCCACCGCGCGCTACTCCACCGGCTACTGTTCAACCACCCCTCCACGGGCACCCCTCCACCATCTACTGTTCATCCAGCCCTCCACACCACGGGGTCCTGTTCAACCACCCCTCCACGGCCACCCATCCACCGTCTACTATTCATCCAGCCCTCCACACCACGGGTTCCTGTTCATCCAGAGGCAACGCCACC
>NC_041393.1:550628436-550633729 GCF_002162155.2 Triticum dicoccoides | reverse complement strand
CGCAACGCTCACTGTTCATCCAATCGATCGGCTTCAGTTAGTAGCAGTAGCGAAGGAATCGCTCCATCAGGTTCAGTTAACAGCCATCGATCGATCGCTCGGGTTCAGTAACGCATAGCCTGCAGTGCAATCGATCGGGTTCAGTTAGAGCCCAGCGCCTCGCTCGAGTTCAGTTAGAGCCAACGCCTCGCACACACGCACGTACGTACGAGAGAAACGTGCATCGCTCCGCCCCTGACCTCCCACCATAACCGGCAACTCCCCGAAATTTTCCTCCCCTTGCTTCTACCATGGTTTTTTCCGTCATGGACGGCCCAAAGAATGTCATGCAGCTGCGTCTCCGGCCCGCCCAGGACGAAAAGCCCATTTTCTGTCATGATTTTTTTGTCATAGAAGTAGGAGCCCACCACATCTATGATGATACTGGGTTTTGTCACAATTATCGTCATAGAAGTATCATATGTATGACAGAAAAAAAATTCATTCGGCCCAAAATGTCACGGATGTGTCTTTTTTTGTAGTGATGGTTTGGCAAGAAACCAAAGTTGTCGTTTCTTAAAGTTTGGGGTTGCGATGCTTATGTGAAAAAGCTTCAACCTGATAAGCTCGAGCCCAAATCAGAGAAATGTGTCTTCATAGGATACCCAAAGGAGACTGTTGGGTACACCTTCTATCACAGACCCGAAGGCAAGACATTCGTTGCTAAGAATGGATCCTTTCTAGAGGAGTTTCTCTCGAAAGAAGTGAGTGGGAGGAAAGTAGAACTTGATGAGGTAACTGTACCTGCTCCCTTATTGGAAAGTAGTTCAACACAGAAATTAGTTCATGTGATCCCTACACCAGTTAGTGAGGAAGTTGATGATAATGATCATGACACTTCAGATCAAGTTACTACCGAACCTCGTAGGTCAACCAAAATAAGATCCGCGCCAGAGTGGTACGGTAGTCCTGTTCTAGAGGTCATGTTTCTTGACCATGGCAAACCTACGAACTATGGGGAAGCGATGATGAGCCCAGATTCCGTGAAATGGTTGAAGCCATGAAATCTAAGATGGGATCCATGTATGAGAACAAAGTGTGGACTTTGGTTGACTTGCCCGATGATCGACAAGCCATCGAAAATAAATGGATCTTCAAGAAGAAGACTGACGCTGACGGTAATGTTATTGTCTACAAAGCTCTGCTGGTTGCGAAAGGTTTTCAACAAGCTCAAGGAGTTGACTACGATGAGACCTTCTCACCCGTAGCGATGCTTAAGTCTGTCCGAATCATGTTAGCAATTGCCGCATTTTATGATTATGAAATTTGGCAAATGGATGTAAAGACTGCATTCCTGAATGGATTTCTAGAAGAAGAGTTGTATATGATGCAACCTGAAGGTTTTATCAATCCAAAGGATGCTAACAAAGTGTGTAAGCTCCAACGATCCATCTATGGACTAGTGCAAGCATCTCGGAGTTGGAATAAACGTTTTGATAGTGTGATCAAAGCATATGGTTTTATACAGACTTTGGGAGAAGACTGTATTTACAAGAAAGTGAGTGGGAGCTCTGTAGCATTTCTAATATTATATGTGAATGGCATATTGTTGATTGTAAATGATATAGAATTTCTGGATAGCATAAAAGGATACTTGAATAAGAGTTTTTCAATGAAGGACCTCGGTGAAGCTGCTTATATATTGGGCATAAAGATCTATAGAGATAGATCAAGACGCTTAATTGGACTTTCACAAAGCACATACCTTGATAAAGTTTTGAAGAAGTTCAAAATGGATCAAGCAAAGAAAGGGTTGTTGCCTATGTTACAAGGTGTGAAGTTGAGTCAGACTCAATGCCCGACCACTGCAGAAGATAGAGAGAAAATGAAAGGTGTTCCCTATGCTTCACCCATAGGCTCTATCATGTATGCAATGTTGTGTACCAGACCTGGTGTGTGCCTTGCTATTAGTTTAGCAGGGAGGTACCAAAGTAATCCAGGAGTGGATCACTGGATAGCGGTCAAGAACATCCTGAAATACCTGAAAAGGCCTAAGGATATGTTTCTCGTTTATGAAGGTGACAAAGAGCTCGCTGTAAATGGTTACGTCGATGCAAGCTTTGACACTTATCTGGATGACTCTAAGTCACAAACCGGATACGTGTTTATATTGAATGGTGGAGCTCTCAGTAGGTGCAGTTCTAACAAAGCGTCATGGCAGGATCTACATGTGAAGCGGAGTACATAGCTGCTTCAGAAGCAGCAAATGAAGGATTCTGGATGAAGGGGTTCATATCCGATCTAGGTGTCATACCTAGTGCATCGTTCGACCGTCGGTATCCCAATACCTCATTCAATCTCGTTACCGGCAAGTCACTTTACTCGTACCATAATGCATGATCCCGTGACCAGACACTTGGTCACTTTGAGCTCATTATGATGATTCATTACCGAGTGGGCCTAGAGATACCTCTCCGTCATACGGAGTGACAAATCCCAGTCTCGATCCGTGACAACCCAACAGACACTGTCAGAGATACCCGTAGTATACCTTTATAGTCACCCAGTTACGTTGTGATGTTTGGTACACCCAAAGCACTCCTACGGTATCCGGGAGTTACACAATCTCATGGCCTAAGGAAAAGATACTTGACATTAGAAAAGCTCTAGCAAACGAACTACACGATCTTGTGCTATGCTTAGGATTGGGTCTTGCCCATCACATCATTCTCCTAATGATGTGATCCCGTTATCAATAACATCCAATGTCCATAGTCAGGAAACCATGACTATCTGTTGATCAACGAGCCAGTCAACTAGAGGCTCACTAGGGACATGTTGTGGTCTATGTATTCACACGTGTATTACGATTTCCGGATAATACAATTATTGCATGAATAAAAGACAATTATCATGAACAAGGAAATATAATAATAATACTTTTATTATTGCCTCTAGGGCATATTTCCAACAGTCTCCCACTTGCACTAGAGTCAATAATCTAGTTACATTGTGATGAATCGAACACCCATAGAGTTCTTGTGTTGATCATGTTTTGCTCGCGGAAGAGGTTTAGTCAACGGATCTGCGACATTCAGATTCGTATGTACTTTGCAAATATCTATGTCTCCATCTTGAACATTTTCACGGATGGAGTTCAAATGACGCTTGATGTGCCTGGTCTTCTTGTGAAACCTGGGCTCCTTGGCAAGGGCAATAGCTCTAGTGTTGTCACAGAAGATAGTGATCGGCGCCGACGCATTGGGTATGACTCCTAGGTCGGTGATGAACTCCTTCATCCATATTCCTTCATGTGCTGCCTCCGAGGCTGCCATGTACTCCGCTTCACATGTAGATCCCGCCATGACGCTTTGCTTGCAACTGCACCAGCTTACTGCTCCACGATTCAACATATACACGTATCCGGTTTGTGACTTAGAGTCATCCAGATCTGTGTCGAAGCTAGCGTCGACGTAACCCTTTACGACGAGTTCTTCGTCACCTCCATAAACGATAAACATGTCCTTTGCCCTTTTCAGGTACTTAGGATATTCTTGACCGCTTTCCAGTGTTCCTTGCCGGGATTACTTTGGTACCTTCCTACCAAACTTATGGCAAGGTTTACATCAGGTCTGGTACACAGCATGGCATACATAATAGATCCTATGGCTGAGGCATAGGGGATGACACTCATCTCTTCTTTATCTTCTGCCGTGGTCGGGCATTGAGCCGAGCTCAATCTCACGCCTTGCAATACAGGCAAGAACCCTTTCTTGGACTGATCCATATTGAACTTCTTCAATATCTTATCAAGGTATGTGCTTTGTGAAAGACCTATGAGGCGTCTCGATCTATCCCTATAGATCTTGATGCCTAATATGTAAGCAGCTTCTCCAAGGTCCTTCATTGAAAAACACTTATTCAAGTAGGCCTTAATGTTGTCCAAAAGTTTTATATCATTTCCCATCAAAAGTATGTCATCCACATATAATATGAGAAATGCTACAGAGCTCCCACTCACTTTCTTGTAAACGCAGGCTTCTCCATAAGTCTGCATAAACCCAAACGCTTTGATCATCTCATCAAAGCGAATGTTCCAACTCCGAGATGCTTGCACCAACCCATAAATGGATCACTGGAGCTTGCATACCTTGTTAGCATTCTTAGGATCGACAAAACCTTCCAGCTGCATCATATACAGTTCTTCCTTAAGATAGCCATTAAGGAATGCCATTTTGACGTCCATCTGCCATATCTCCTAATCATAGTATGCGGCAATTGCTAACATGATTCGGACGGACTTCAACTTTGCTACGGGAGAGAATGTCTCATCGTAGTCAACCCCTTGAACTTGCCGATAACCCTTAGTGACAAGTCGAGCTTTATAGATGGTAACATTACCATCCGCGTCCGTCTTCATCTTATAGATCCATTTGTTTTCTATCACTCGCCGATCATCAGGCAAGTCTGTCAAAGTCCATACTTTGTTTTCATACATGGATTCTATCTCGGATTGCATGGCTTCAAGCAATTTGTTGGAATCTGGGCCCGCCATCGCTTCTTCATAGTTCGAACGTTCACTGTTATCTAACAACATGATTTCCAGGACAGGGTTGCCATACCACTCTGGTGTGGAACGTGTCCTTGTGGACCTACGAAGTTCAGTAGCAACTTGATCCGAAGTACCTTGATCATCATCATTAATTTCCTCTCTAGTCGGTGTAGGCACCACAGGAACATTTTCCTGAGCTGCACTACTTTCCGGTTCAAGAGGTAGTACTTCATCGAGTTCTACTTTCCTCCCACTTACTCCTTTCGAGAGAAACTCTTTTTCCAGAAAGGATCCGTTCTTGGCAACAAAGATCTTGCCTTAGGATCTAAGGTAGAAGGTATACGTGTCACATCCCTAGTCTGGTATGACCTAGGCTAGCTAGCCATTTGTGCATCATATTTAAATTTCATTTAAATTTGAAATGAGGATTGGTGGAACCCTCAGAATCATTTTTGAAAATGACCCAAATAAAAATTTCTCCAAAAGGGTCCAAGAAAATGCTCATGTTGCCCTCTGAAAATATTGGACAGAGATAAAAATCAAAACAATATTTTTAGGAGCTCATGGACATTTATTTTGGCCAATTGGATTAATTCGATAAATATTTGCATTGGAAATATATTTCTATATATATGAAATATGGTCCAAAAATTATGCCAATTATAAAAGAGCTCTGGAATAATATATCTAGCTCCTGCAAAAATTGGCATAAGGAAATTAAATGATTTAATATATTTATTAAATCAAAACAAATGTCAGAAA
>NC_041393.1:550619699-550627615 GCF_002162155.2 Triticum dicoccoides | reverse complement strand
CTCTCTCTTCCCCGAGCGCACCCGAGAACCACCGCCGCCGCCGTTCGCCATAGCCATCGCCACCGACCTCCCCTCGCCTCCCCGACACACGCGGAAGCTCCGCTCCTCCGCCCTGAAGCTCCCCGTCAAGCCGTGCCCCTCCGGACACCCCGTGGAGCCGTCGCCGTCGCCAAATTCGCCTCCGGCCGCCGTGGATCCTCGCCGGCGATTCGGAAGCTACCGGGCATCCCCGACCTCGCCCTCGCGCTCGCTGGTTCCGCGGTGAGCCCCCGCACCGAACCCCCTCCTCCCCGTGTCCGTTTGCCCCGTCTAGGCCTTATCTCCGCCATGGCCGAAGCTCGCCTCCGCTCGAGCTTGTCGCCGCGTTGCTCCGGCGACCTTTTGGCCACGCCAGTGCACCTAGCACTCTCGCCGCACCTCGTAGTGCCCCGCTAGCGCTTTATTTCGTGCGTTTGCACGCCGCAGTCGCGCCCCCGAACACAGCCGAACTCCGGCGGCCGCCCCGAGCTTCGCTCCGGTGAGCTCCGGTGCCCCCGCAGCCCCCCATCAGCTCCCCTGGTTGCGGATGACGACGGGCTACGCCCCGGTGGTCTTCGCGCGACCAAACGCCGCCTGTAGCGCAAGTCCGGCGAGTCGCCGCCGCGCTATTGGTTGCCGCCGGCCAGAACTCCGGCGGGCTGACGTGGTTTTGGTTAATTAGTCACTAATCCCCCACCTACTGACACTGACCAGTGGGCCCAGGGTTTAGTCAAAGCTAGTCAGCCCGGGTTTGACTCGGGGTTAACCCAGTGTCACTGACGTGTGGGTCCCACACGTCAGGTTTGACCCGGACCAGCCCTGTTGACCGCTGACGTCGTGCTGACGTCATGCTGACGCAATTATATATTTTCTGGAATTAAAATAATTCAGAAAATCCAGAAAATGATTTTAAACTTCAAAAATTCATAGAAATTCAACCGTAGCTCAGATTAAAATAATTTATATATGAAAAATTATCAGAAAAATGCAATCTTTCCATATGTACTAGTTTCATGCATGAAAAACCAACTTATACATGCTGAATATGGGAAAACACATTAGGGCATATATAAGAGACTTAATTTAGAAATGCATTTGAACCTTTGGTTCAAATGGACTTCAAACCAAATGTTTACTAGATGCATTAGCTCAAACAGCATCACATCTACATGCCATGTTCATGCATCATATTGTTGCATATGATTGTGTTTTGATTGCCGGCACCGTTCCTTCTCGATAGGTCCTACTTCGGAGACGTTCCAGAGGTCCTACTCCGGAGACGTTCCAGAGTACCTGTCTGTGAAGCAGTGCCTCCCTTGTTGATTTACCAGGCAAGCAAACCCCCTTGTTCATTTCGATAAAACCCTACTCTCTCGCTCCTGCTCTCAGTTATTGCATTAGGACAACAACGATTCATCTGCTACTTTGTGCTGCGGTAGTTGAACCCCTTCCTCTGCATGACCTGTCATTGCCACAGTAAATAGTTGAAACCCACTAGCATGTGTAGGAGTTGATTGAAGCCACTGATGTGTTCCTACCATGCTATGCCTGCTATTGCTTAGAGTTGTGTCAGGTCTGATTCATTGGGAATGAATTGGAGTGTTACGATATGTTCCGATGCTGAGAGTGAAGTGTGTGAACACGATTTGGTAAAGGTAGCGGTGAGAGGCCGTGTAGGAGTACATGGTGGGTTGTCTCACTGGAACCGTCCTTAAGCACTGAGTTCTATGTATGTTGTCCAATGACTCGATACTACCACACATTGGGTTCCGGTAACTCGACCCCTCTCGACTTATTAACCAACTTGATCTCTGTCCAGGAGTCGCAACTAGTTTCTGGTGTTTGTAGGTAGTGCTATTTTTCTACCAAGTGGCACCCGGCAGGGTGGGCTTGGGACAGACTAGGCACACGTGGCCTGGTGTACCGAGTGGCACCCGGATGGTGGGCTCGGGAACCCTGTACACATCGTTTGGGGCCGTAAGCGACACCCCGGCCGGATCTCCTTGCGGATGGAACCCGAATAGGCGATAAACCTGGACTAGAGTCTTGTGTGGTTAGTCAGGTCGTGGCCGACACCCTCGCCAGGCTTCCGCTTGAAGGTTGCCGAGATACATGACGTGTACATGGCGGTAAGTGGCGAGAGCATGTGTGAAGAAGTACACCCCTGCAGGGTTAACATGATCTATTCGAATAGCCGGGTCCGCGGTTATGGACTTCTTGGATGCTTACATGGTACATAGACAACTTGAAGTGGATACTCTAAAATGCTCAAGACAAGTGTGAGTGCTATGGATGGCCTTCTCGTAGGGAGACGGGGATGAATCCATAATAGTGTATTGTGTGGTGATTAGTGGACTCGTGTACGTTGTTTCACCTCCAGAGTTTCTGGTAGTCGTAGAACAGGATAGCCACAGAGTCAAAGCTGGCTTGCTGCAACTAAACCCCACATTACCTCTTGATACAGATGCATGTATGATAGGATCTGATGTAAGTCTTGCTGAGTACCTTTGTACTCATGTTGCTTTATTTATGTTTTTGCAGCGGAGACTTCGGTCTTACTAGTGATCTCGTGGACTTCGACTAGTAGCTAGTACCTCAGCTACGATCTTGAGCGGACGTTGTAGATAGTCAGGCTTTCAGCCTTTTTCATTTATAGATGTCTGTACTCAGACATGTAATGCTTCCGCTTGTTGCTTGATTGCTCTGACTGTTGGGTCATGTGACCCCTGTTTGTAATAATGCTGTGATGGCTCTTCTGAGCCTTTATCTATATAAGTTGTTGAGTTATGCTGTGATGCCATGTTGTACAGCACATACTTGCATGTTATGCGTACGTGTAATGTGTATTGTTATGTGTGGGATCTGACTACCTAGTTGTTTATTCTTAGTAGCCTCTCTTACCGGGAAATGTCTCCTAGTGCTTCCACTGAGCCCTGGTAGCTTGCTACTGCTCCGGAACACTTAGGCAGGCCGGCATGTGTCCTTCTTCGATCCTGTGTCTGTCCCTTCGGGGAAATGTCACGCGATGAATACCGGAGTCCTGCTAGCCCGCTACAGCCCGGTTCACCGGAGTCCTGTTAGCCCAGTGCTACAGCCTGGATTCACTCGCTGATGACCGACACGTTCGATGCTGGGTCATGAATGCCTGTCCCTGTAAGTTAGTGCCACTTTGGGTTTACGACTAGCCATGTCAGCCCGGGCTCTTTATCATATGGATGCTAGCGACACCATCATATACGGGTGCCAAAATGCGCAAACGGTCCCGGGCAAAGGTAAGGCGACACCCGTGGGAATACCGTGCGTGAGGCCGCAAAGCGATATGAGGTGTTACATGCTAGATCGATGTGGCATCGAGTCGGGGTCCTGACAGCGTTGGTATCAGAGCCTGACTGCCTGTAGGTTTACCAAGCCATACTGGTCGAAGTTGAGTCTAGAAATTCTTTAGTTATGTAAGGGAATTGATTGTGGGAAGGAACGTAAGGCTCTTTTTACTCCTTTACCTCATGACCTTCTGATCTGAGTCGTCCTATCTTTCCGACGGGGTTAAGGAACTAGGCTTCTCTTCCGTCTATCAGGGTCACGTGTTACTACTCCGTAGTTCCATAGGATTGGTTGATCAGAGTCATATCCCAGCTTTGAGTACTTCCGGTGTAGTCTGTTTAGTACTATCTCAGAACCTTGAGTGATGATGATAAGTACGCTACCACCCTATGTTTAGTAGGATGTCTCATTCTGAGCATTTTACTGCCGTTATGCTGCCGGATTTTCCCTAAGAGTTCGAGTGATACTAATTCCTTGTCCTACATTCTACAGTCCATAGTTGATGCTGATTCCGTCCTTGGTTCGTTTCTCAGGATGTCATCGGCTAAGCGAAGTTCCGTTGCTCGTAGCCAGAACCACGGAGATGGTAGGGATGAGGATCCTCCCGATCAGCCTTCGTTGACAGAGTTCATGCTAGAGATGGAGAGGAACAAGCGTGAGTCCAACCACTTGTTGGCACGTATCGAGAAGAACACCGCACATCAGTCCAACAAGTCTGTGACCATTCATGACTTCATTCGCTTGCACCCACCTACCTTCCATCATTCCATCGAGCCACTCGATGCAGATGATTGGCTCCGTAGCATCACCCATAAGCTGCGTTCCGCGAACGTAGCTGAAGATGACAAGGTCACTTATGCCACATATCACCTGGAAGGTCCTGCTAGTCTTTGGTGGCAGAACTATGAGGCTATGCTTCCAGCTGGCCAGATTCCTACCTGGAAGGATTTCACTGAGGCTTTTCGCGAGCATCACATTCCCCAAGCCCTCCTTGATCGCAAGAGAGAGGAGTTCTGTAGTTTCACCCAGAGTAAGTTGGCTGTTGATGCTTATAGCAGAGAGTTCGAGAACCTCGCCCGTTATGCCACAGAAGAAGTGTCCACGGATGCTAAGAAGCAGGCTAGGTTCCGGAAGGGTCTCAACCCCAAGTTGCGTCGTGATCTCCACCTGCATCATTGTGATACATTCCAAGCCCTTGTGAACAAGGCCATCAATGCAGAGACAGCTCAACTCACTTACGAGGAGTCTCGTAAGCACACCCGTGATTTGGGATCTTCCTCCGGCTCTAGCTCCCAGAAACGCCGGATTTGGGTTCCAAACTCCGCTCTTCCTTCCGGTTATACACCGAGGCCGTCTTATGTGGTGCCTTCCCCAGCTCAGTCGTATGTTCCACCCAGGCCTACTGGTAGACCGCTTGTTAGTGCGGGTCCCCGTCCAACCTCAGGGACTTGCTTCACATGCGGGAAGCCAGGACTCTATGCACGTGATTGCTCTCAGACTAGTTATGCTCCACCCCAGCCCGAGAAGACTGTGGGCTGTATTAAGCCATCACGCAAGATGATCAGTGTTAAGTCAGCCCCCACTGAACGTGGATGTGTGCATCACGTCTCAGCTAAAGACGCTCATGATGATCCAGATGTCGTTCTTGGTACACTCCTTGTCAATTGTCACCCAGCATCAGTTCTATTTGATACTGGGGCATCTCGCTCCTTCATTTCTGAAGGCTATGCTCGTTTGCACGACATGTCATTTTGTGATATGCCAACTCCGCTTGAAATCCAAACCCCAGGGTCTAGATGGCAGACCACCAGAATCAGCCATGGTAATGAAATCCTTGTTGATAGACTTGTATTCCTTGCATCACTTGTAGCCCTCAAGTCCTCAGATATTAACATCATCTTGGGTATGGACTGGATGACAGCTCATCATGCCAAGATTGATTGCTACACAAGATCTGTTCAGCTTACACACCCATCTGGCAAGTTAGTCACCGTCTCTACTAGAGTTGCAAAGCGTCAGCTCTATTCTCTTAATGCCAGCCCTCTTCCAGACCTTGAAGATATCCCGGTAGTCCGTGACTTTCCGGATGTCTTTCCAGAGGAACTGCCAGGTGTTCCACCTGATAGAGATGTAGAGTTCGTCATAGATCTTATCCCAGGAACTGCTCCAATCTCCCGGAGACCTTACAAGATGGCACCCCTAGAACTAGCCGAGCTTAAGAAACAACTCGATGAGTCCTTGCAAAAGGGTTTCATCCGTCCTAGTTCTTCTCCTTGGGCTTGCCCCGTCCTCTTTGTCAAGAAGAAAGACGGTACGGACCGGATGGTCGTTGATTATCGTCCCGTTAATTTGGTCACGATCAAGAACAAGTATCCGCTCCCCAGGATCAACGACCTGTATGATCAGCTCGCTGGATCCTCAGTCTTTTCCAAGATGGATTTAAGGTTAGGCTACCATCAAATCAAGATCAGAAACGGGGACATTCCCAAGACAGCTTTTGTCACTCGTTATGGTCAGTACGAGTACACCGTCATGTCCTTTGGCCTAACCAACGCCCCAGCCACATTCTCCCGTTTGATGAACTCGATCTTCATGGAGTACTTAGATAAGTTCGTCGTGGTTTACCTCGATGATATTCTTATTTACTCGAAGAACGAGGAAGAGCATGCCGAACATCTTAGACTTGTGTTAGAAAAACTCAGAGAGCACCGTCTTTATGCCAAGTTCTCCAAGTGTGAATTTTGGTTGTCAGAAGTGACCTACCTAGGCCACGTAATCTCTGGTAAGGGCATTGCTGTCAATCCCGAGAGAGTTCAAGCCGTTCTCGATTGGACTCCACCTGAAACAGTCAAACAAGTTAGGAGTTTCCTTGGCCTAGCCAGGTATTGTCGCCGCTTTGTTGAAAACTTCTCCAAAGTAGCCAAACCCCTCACGGAACTTCTCAAGAAAGATAAAAAGTTTGAGTGGTCCCCACAGTGTGAGTACAGTTTTCAGGAACTGAAAAGACGCCTGACTTCTGCTCCCATACTTGTGCCACCGGATTTCACTAAAGACTTTATTATCTACTGCGACGCCTCACGACAGGGACTAGGTTGCATTCTTATGCAGGATCGTCATGTGATCGCCTATGCATCTCGACAGTTGCATCCACATGAGGAGAATTATCCTACACATGATTTAGAGCTTGCAGCCGTAGTCTATGCTCTCAAGACCTGGCGACATTACCTCCTTGGTAAACGTTGCGAGATCTACACCGATCACCAGAGTCTCAAGTATATCTTCACGCAACCAGATTTGAACCTTAGGCAAAGACGTTGGTTGGAGTTGATCACAGATTATGATCTAGGGATTACCTACACCCCAGGCAAAGCCAATGTCATGGCTGATGCTCTAAGCCGTAAATCCTATTGCAACAATCTCATGTTGCAGCAAGGCCAACCACTTCTCCATGAGGAATTCTGTAAGCTTAATCTTCACATTGCTCCTTACGGATTCCTTTCTACCTTGGTGGCGAAACCTACCCTTGTGGATCTTATCATAGAAGCCCAGAAGCATGATACAGGGATTACCCGGATCAAGAGAAACATTAAGAAGGGAGTTGGTGGATGTTTCTCTATGGATGATCGTGGTGTTGTTCTCTTTGAGAATCGCCTGGTGGTTCCCAAGAAGCAACATCTTCGTCAGTTGATTCTTAAGGAGGCGCATGAATCTCCTCTCACGATTCATCCCGGTAGTACTAAGATGTATCAGGACCTACGCCAGAGGTTCTGGTGGACTAGGATGAAGAGAGAAATCGCTGAGTTCATTGCTAAATGTGACGTATGTCGTCGCGTTAAGGCAGAGCATCAAAGACCTGCTGGCACCCTTCAGCCCTTAGCTATTCCTGAATGGAAATGGGATAAAGTTGGTATGGACTTCATCACCGGCTTTCCCAGGACCAAGAGAGGGAATAATGCTATCTTCGTAGTCATTGATCGTCTTTCCAAAGTGGCTCACTTCCTTCCTGTTCGAGAGAGTATCACTGCTAGTCAGCTCGCTGACTTATATATTTCTCGAATAGTGTCACTCCATGGTGTTCCACTAGAGATCAATTCGGACCGTGGCAGTCTTTTCACTTCTCATTTCTGGGAGAGTTTCCAAACTGCCATGGGAACCCATCTTTCCTTCAGTACCGCTTTCCACCCTCAGTCGAGTGGTCAGGTGGAACGGGTCAATCAAATTCTCGAAGACATGCTCAGAGCTTGCGTTATCTCATTCGGTATGGATTGGGAGAAATGTCTTCCGTTCGCCGAATTTGCTTATAACAATAGCTACCAATCCAGCCTCAAGAAAGCTCCTTTTGAGGTTCTCTACGGACGAAGATGTCGAACACCTTTGAACTGGTCAGAAACCGGTGAAAGACAATTCTTTGGACCGGATATGATCCAGGAGGCAGAAGAGCAAGTTCGCATCATTCGTGAGAATTTGAAAACAGCCCAGTCTCGTCAGAAGAGCCAGTACGATCGTCATCATAAGGATATGACCTATGAGATTGGCGACCAAGCTTACCTTCGGGTTACTCCTTTGAAGGGTACCCA
>NC_041393.1:550609667-550618771 GCF_002162155.2 Triticum dicoccoides | reverse complement strand
GCCCTCTCATTCCTCCTCCCCCCCTGCTCTCTCTCTTCCCCGAGCGCACCCGAGAACCACCGCCGCCGCCGTTCGCCATAGCCATCGCCACCGACCTCCCCTCGCCTCCCCGACACACGCGGAAGCTCCGCTCCTCCGCCCTGAAGCTCCCCGTCAAGCCGTGCCCCTCCGGACACCCCGTGGAGCCGTCGCCGTCGCCAAATTCGCCTCCGGCCGCCGTGGATCCTCGCCGGCGATTCGGAAGCTACCGGGCATCCCCGACCTCGCCCTCGCGCTCGCTGGTTCCGCGGTGAGCCCCCGCACCGAACCCCCTCCTCCCCGTGTCCGTTTGCCCCGTCTAGGCCTTATCTCCGCCATGGCCGAAGCTCGCCTCCGCTCGAGCTTGTCGCCGGCGTTGCTCCGGCGACCTTTTGGCCACGCCAGTGCACCTAGCACTCTCGCCGCACCTCGTAGTGCCCCGCTAGCGCTTTAGTTCGTGCGTTTGCACGCCGCAGCCGCGCCCCCGAACACAGCCGAACTTCGGCGGCCGCCCCGAGCTTCGCTCCGGCGAGCTCCGGTGCCCCCGCAGCCCACCATCAGCTCCCCTGGTTGCGGATGACGACGGGCTACGCCCCGGTGGTCTTCGCGCGACCAAACGCCGCCTGTAGCGCAAGTCCGGCGAGTCGCCACCGCGCTATTGGTCGCCGCCGGCCAGAACTCCGGCGGGCTGACGTGGTTTTGGTTAATTAGTCACTAATCCCCCACCTACTGACACTGACCAGTGGGCCCAGGGTTTAGTCAAAGCTAGTCAGCCCGGGTTTGACTCGGGGTTAACCCCAGTGTCATTGACGTGTGGGTCCCACACGTCAGGTTTGACCCGGACCAGCCCAGTTGACCGCTGACGTCGTGCTGACGTCATGCTGACGCAATTATATATTTTCTGGAATTAAAATAATTCAGAAAATCCAGAAAATGATTTTAAACTTCAAAAATTCATAGAAATTCAACCGTAGCTCAGATTAAAATAATTTATATATGAAAAATTATCAGAAAAATGCAATCTTTCCATCTGTACTAGTTTCATGCATGAAAAACCAACTTATACATGCTGAATATGGGAAAACACATTAGGGCATATATAAGAGACTTAATTTAGAAATGCATTTGAACCTTTGGTTCAAATGGACTTCAAACCAAATGTTTACTAGATGCATTAGCTCAAACAGCATCACATCTACATGCCATGTTCATGCATCATATTGTTGCATATGATTGTGTTTTGATTGCCGGCACCGTTCCTTCTCGATAGGTCCTACTCCGGAGACGTTCCAGAGGTCCTACTCCGTAGACGTTCCAGAGTACCTGTCTGTGAAGCAGTGCCTCCCTTGTTGATTTACCAGGCAAGCAAACCCCCTTGTTCATTTCGATAAAACCCTACTCTCTCGCTCCTGCTCTCAGTTATTGCATTAGGACAACAACGATTCATCTGCTACTTTGTGCTGCGGTAGTTGAACCCCTTCCTCTGCATGACCTGTCATTGCCACAGTAAATAGTTGAAACCCACTAGCATGTGTAGGAGTTGATTGAAGCCACTGATGTGTTCCTACCATGCTATGCCTGCTATTGTTAGAGTTGTGTCAGGTCTGATTCATTGGGAATGAATTGGAGTGTTACGATATGTTCTGATGCTGAGAGTGAAGTGTGTGAACACGATTTGGTAAAGGTAGTGGTGAGAGGCCGTGTAGGAGTACATGGTGGGTTGTCTCACTGGAACCGTCCTTAAGCACTGAGTTCTATGTATGTTGTCCAATGACTCGATACTACCACACATTGGGTTCCGGTAACTCGACCCCTCTCGACTTATTAACCAACTTGATCTCTGTCCAGGAGTCGCAACTAGTTTCTGGTGTTTGTAGGTAGTGCTATTTTTCTACCAAGTGGCACCCGGCAGGGTGGGCTTGGGACAGACTAGGCACACGTGGCCTGGTGTACCGAGTGGCACCCGGATGGTGGGCTCGGGAACCCTGTACACATCGTTTGGGGCCGTAAGCGACACCCCGGCCGGATCTCCTTGCGGATGGAACCCGAATAGGCGATAAACCTGGACTAGAGTCTTGTGTGGTTAGTCAGGTCGTGGCCGACACCCTCGCCAGGCTTCCGCTTGAAGGTTGCCGAGATACATGACGTGTACATGGCGGTAAGTGGCGAGAGCGTGTGTGAAGAAGTACACCCCTGCAGGGTTAACATGATCTATTCGAATAGTCGGGTCCGCGGTTATGGACTTCTTGGATGCTTACATGGTACATAGACAACTTAAAGTGGATACTCTAAAATGCTCAAGACAAGTGTGAGTGCTATGGATGGCCTTCTCGTAGGGAGACGGGGATGAATCCATAGTAGTGTATTGTGTGGTGATTAGTGGACTCGTGTACGTTGTTTCACCTCAAGAGTTTCTGGTAGTCGTAGAATAGGATAGCCACAGAGTCAAAGCTGGCTTGCTGCAACTAAACCCCACATTACCCTCTTGATACAAATGCATGTACGATAGGATCTGATGTAAGTCTTGCTGAGTACCTTTGTACTCATGTTGCTTTATTTATGTTTTTGCAGCGGAGACTTCGGTCTTACTAGTGTTCCCGTGGACTTCGACTAGTAGCTAGTACCTCAGCTACGATCTTGATCGGATGTTGTAGATAGTCAGGCTCTTCAGCCTTTTTCTTTTGTAGATGTCTGTACCCAGACATGTAATGCTTCCGCTTGTTGCTTGTATGCTCTGTATGATGGGTCTTGTGACCCCTGTTTGCAATATATGCTATGACGGCTCTTCTGAGCCTTTATCTATATGAGTTGATGAGTTATGCTGTGATGCCATGTTGTACAGCACATACTTGCATGTTATGCGTACGTGTAATGTGTATTGCTATGTGTGGGATCTGCCTATCTAGTTGTTTATTCTTAGTAGCCTCTCTTACCGGGAAATGTCTCCTAGTGCTTCCACTGAGCCCTGGTAGCTTGCTACTGCTCCGGAACACTTAGGCAGGCCGGCATGTGTCCTTCTTCGATCCTGTGTCTGTCCCTTCGGGGAAATGTCACGCGATGAATACCGGAGTCCTGCTAGCCCGCTACAGCCCGGTTCACCGGAGTCCTGTTAGCCCAGTGCTACAGCCTGGATTCACTCGCTGATGACCGACACGTTCGATGCTGGGTCATGAATGCCTGTCCCTGTAAGTTAGTGCCACTTTGGGTTTACGACTAGCCATGTCAGCCCGGGCTCTTTATCATATGGATGCTAGCGACACCATCATATACGGGTGCCAAAATGCGCAAACGGTCCCGGGCAAAGGTAAGGCGACACTCGTGGGAATACCGTGCGTGAGGCCGCAAAGCGATATGAGGTGTTACATGCTAGATCGATGTGGCATCGAGTCGGGGTCCTGACAGCGTTGGTATCAGAGCCTGACTGCATGTAGGTTTACCAAGCCATACTGGTCGAAGTTGAGTCTAGAAATTCTTTAGTTATGTAAGGGAATTGATTGTGGGAAGGAACGTAAGGCTCTTTTTACTCCTTTACCTCATGACCTTCTGATCTGAGTCGTCCTATCTTTCCGACGGGGTTAAGGAACTAGGCTTCTCTTCCGTCTATCAGGGTCACGTGTTACTACTCCGTAGTTCCATAGGATTGGTTGATCAGAGTCATATCCCAGCTTTGAGTACTTCCGGTGTAGTCTGTTTAGTACTATCTCAGAACCTTGAGTGATGATGATAAGTACGCTACCACCCTATGTTTAGTAGGATGTCTCATTCTGAGCATTTTACTGCCGTTATGCTACCGGATTTTCCCTAAGAGTTCGAGTGATACTAATTCCTTGTCCTACATTCTACAGTCCATAGTTGATGCTGATTCCGTCCTTGGTTCGTTTCTCAGGATGTCATCGGCTAAGCGAAGTTCCGTTGCTCGTAGCCAGAACCACGGAGATGGTAGGGATGAGGATCCTCCCGATCAGCCTTCGTTGACAGAGTTCATGCTAGAGATGGAGAGGAACAAGCGTGAGTCCAACCACTTGTTGGCACGTATCGAGAAGAACACCGCACATCAGTCCAACAAGTCTGTGACCATTCATGACTTCATTCGCTTGCACCCACCTACCTTCCATCATTCCATCGAGCCACTCGATGCAGATGATTGGCTCCGTAGCATCACCCATAAGCTGCGTTCCGCGAACGTAGCTGAAGATGACAAGGTCACTTATGCCACATATCACCTGGAAGGTCCTGCTAGTCTTTGGTGGCAGAACTATGAGGCTATGCTTCCAGCTGGCCAGATTCCTACCTGGAAGGATTTCACTGAGGCTTTTCGCGAGCATCACATTCCCCAAGCCCTCCTTGATCGCAAGAGAGAGGAGTTCTGTAGTTTCACCCAGAGTAAGTTGGCTGTTGATGCTTATAGCAGAGAGTTCGAGAACCTCGCCCGTTATGCCACAGAAGAAGTGTCCACGGATGCTAAGAAGCAGGCTAGGTTCCGGAAGGGTCTCAACCCCAAGTTGCGTCGTGATCTCCACCTGCATCATTGTGATACATTCCAAGCCCTTGTGAACAAGGCCATCAATGCAGAGACAGCTCAACTCACTTACGAGGAGTCTCGTAAGCACACCCGTGATTTGGGATCTTCCTCCGGCTCTAGCTCCCAGAAACGCCGGATTTGGGTTCCAAACTCCGCTCTTCCTTCCGGTTATACACCGAGGCCGTCTTATGTGGTGCCTTCCCCAGCTCAGTCGTATGTTCCACCCAGGCCTACTGGTAGACCGCTTGTTAGTGCGGGTCCCCGTCCAACCTCAGGGACTTGCTTCACATGCGGGAAGCCAGGACTCTATGCACGTGATTGCTCTCAGACTAGTTATGCTCCACCCCAGCCCGAGAAGACTGTGGGCTGTATTAAGCCATCACGCAAGATGATCAGTGTTAAGTCAGCCCCCACTGAACGTGGATGTGTGCATCACGTCTCAGCTAAAGACGCTCATGATGATCCAGATGTCGTTCTTGGTACACTCCTTGTCAATTGTCACCCAGCATCAGTTCTATTTGATACTGGGGCATCTCGCTCCTTCATTTCTGAAGGCTATGCTCGTTTGCACGACATGTCATTTTGTGATATGCCAACTCCGCTTGAAATCCAAACCCCAGGGTCTAGATGGCAGACCACCAGAATCAGCCATGGTAATGAAATCCTTGTTGATAGACTTGTATTCCTTGCATCACTTGTAGCCCTCAAGTCCTCAGATATTAACATCATCTTGGGTATGGACTGGATGACAGCTCATCATGCCAAGATTGATTGCTACACAAGATCTATTCAGCTTACACACCCATCTGGCAAGTTAGTCACCGTCTCTACTAGAGTTGCAAAGCGTCAGCTCTATTCTCTTAATGCCAACCCTCTTCCAGACCTTGAAGATATCCCGGTAGTCCGTGACTTTCCGGATGTCTTTCCAGAGGAACTGCCAGGTGTTCCACCTGACAGAGATGTAGAGTTCGTCATAGATCTTATCCCAGGAACTGCTCCAATCTCCCGGAGACCTTACAAGATGGCACCCCTAGAACTAGCCGAGCTTAAGAAACAACTCGATGAGTCCTTGCAAAAGGGTTTCATCCGTCCTAGTTCTTCTCCTTGGGCTTGCCCCGTCCTCTTTGTCAAGAAGAAAGACGGTACGGACCGGATGGTCGTTGATTATCGTCCCGTTAATTTGGTCACGATCAAGAACAAGTATCCGCTCCCCAGGATCAACGACCTGTATGATCAGCTCGCTGGATCCTCAGTCTTTTCCAAGATGGATTTAAGGTTAGGCTACCATCAAATCAAGATCAGAAACGGGGACATTCCCAAGACAGCTTTTGTCACTCGTTATGGTCAGTACGAGTACACCGTCATGTCCTTTGGCCTAACCAACGCCCCAGCCACATTCTCCCGTTTGATGAACTCGATCTTCATGGAGTACTTAGATAAGTTCGTCGTGGTTTACCTCGATGATATTCTTATTTACTCGAAGAACGAGGAAGAGCATGCCGAACATCTTAGACTTGTGTTAGAAAAACTCAGAGAGCACCGTCTTTATGCCAAGTTCTCCAAGTGTGAATTTTGGTTGTCAGAAGTGACCTACCTAGGCCACGTAATCTCTGGTAAGGGCATTGCTGTCAATCCCGAGAGAGTTCAAGCCGTTCTCGATTGGACTCCACCTGAAACAGTCAAACAAGTTAGGAGTTTCCTTGGCCTAGCCAGCTATTGTCGCCGCTTTGTTGAAAACTTCTCCAAAGTAGCCAAACCCCTCACGGAACTTCTCAAGAAAGATAAAAAGTTCGAGTGGTCCCCACAGTGTGAGTACAGTTTTCAGGAACTGAAAAGACGCCTGACTTCTGCTCCCATACTTGTGCCACCGGATTTCACTAAAGACTTTATTATCTACTGCGACGCCTCACGACAGGGACTAGGTTGCATTCTTATGCAGGATCGTCATGTGATTGCCTATGCATCTCGACAGTTGCATCCACATGAGGAGAATTACCCTACACATGATCTAGAGCTTGCAGCCGTAGTCTATGCACTCAAGACCTGGCGACATTACCTCCTTGGTAAACGTTGCGAGATCTACACCGATCACCAGAGTCTCAAGTATATCTTCACCCAACCAGATTTGAACCTTAGGCAAAGACGTTGGTTGGAGTTGATCACAGATTATGATCTAGGGATTACCTACACCCCAGGCAAAGCCAATGTCATGGCTGATGCTCTAAGCCGTAAATCCTATTGCAACAATCTCATGTTGCAGCAAGGCCAACCACTTCTCCATGAGGAATTCTGTAAGCTTAATCTTCACATTGCTCCTCACGGATTCCTTTCTACCTTGGTGGCGAAACCTACCCTTGTGGATCTTATCATAGAAGCCCAGAAGCATGATACAGGGATTACCCGGATCAAGAGAAACATTAAGAAGGGAGTTGGTGGATGTTTCTCTATGGATGATCGTGGTGTTGTTCTCTTTGAGAATCGCCTGGTGGTTCCCAAGAAGCAACATCTTCGTCAGTTGATTCTTAAGGAGGCGCATGAATCTCCTCTCACGATTCATCCCGGTAGTACTAAGATGTATCAGGACCTACGCCAGAGGTTCTGGTGGACTAGGATGAAGAGAGAAATCGCTGAGTTCATTGCTAAATGTGACGTATGTCGTCGCGTTAAGGCAGAGCATCAAAGACCTGCTGGCACCCTTCAGCCCTTAGCTATTCCTGAATGGAAATGGGATAAAGTTGGTATGGACTTCATCACCGGCTTTCCCAGGACCAAGAGAGGGAATAATGCTATCTTCGTAGTCATTGATCGTCTTTCCAAAGTGGCTCACTTCCTTCCTGTTCGAGAGAGTATCACTGCTAGTCAGCTCGCTGACTTATATATTTCTCGAATAGTGTCACTCCATGGTGTTCCACTAGAGATCAATTCGGACCGTGGCAGTCTTTTCACTTCTCATTTCTGGGAGAGTTTCCAAACTGCCATGGGAACCCATCTTTCCTTCAGTACCGCTTTCCACCCTCAGTCGAGTGGTCAGGTGGAACGGGTCAATCAAATTCTCGAAGACATGCTCAGAGCTTGCGTTATCTCATTCGGTATGGATTGGGAGAAATGTCTTCCGTTCGCCGAATTTGCTTATAACAATAGCTACCAATCCAGCCTCAAGAAAGCTCCTTTTGAGGTTCTCTACGGACGAAGATGTCGAACACCTTTGAACTGGTCAGAAACCGGTGAAAGACAATTCTTTGGACCGGATATGATCCAGGAGGCAGAAGAGCAAGTTCGCATCATTCGTGAGAATTTGAAAACAGCCCAGTCTCGTCAGAAGAGCCAGTACGATCGTCATCATAAGGATATGACCTATGAGATTGGCGACCAAGCTTACCTTCGGGTTACTCCTTTGAAGGGTACCCATCGTTTCGGTATCAAGGGCAAGTTGGCTCCTCGTTACATTGGTCCTTTTCGTATTCTCGCTAAATGAGGAGAGGTTGCCTACCAATTGGAACTACCCCCACATCTTTCTCGAGTTCATGATGTCTTCCACGTCTCTCAACTCAGGCGTTGCTTCTCGGATCCCATCCGCGGAGTGGACCACGAAACGCTTGATCTCCAAGATAACCTCACATACCGAGAGTACCCGGTTCGCATTCTTGATCAAGCAGAGCGTGTCACTCGACGTCAGAACATCAAGTTTCTCAAAGTTCAGTGGTCTCATCATTCCGAGAGAGAAGCTACTTGGGAGCGAGAAGATCGTCTTCGAGTGGAGTACCCCGCTTTCTTTCCGTCGACCCTTGAATCTCGGGACGAGATTCTTTCCAGTGGGGGCGAGTTGTCACATCCCTAGTCTGGTATGACCTAGGCTAGCTAGCCATTTGTGCATCATATTTAAATTTCATTTAAATTTGAAATGAGGATTGGTGGAACCCTCAGAATCATTTTTGAAAATGACCCAAATAAAAATTTCTCCAAAAGGGTCCAAGAAAATGCTCATGTTGCCCTCTGAAAATATTGGACAGAGATAAAAATCAAAACAATATTTTTAGGAGCTCATGGACATTTATTTTGGCCAATTGGATTAATTCGATAAATATTTGCATTGGAAATATATTTCTATATATATGAAATATGGTCCAAAAATTATGCCAATTATAAAAGAGCTCTGGAATAATATATCTAGCTCCTGCAAAAATTGGCATAAGGAAATTAAATGATTTAATATATTTATTAAATCAAAACAAATGTCAGAAAAATTAGAAAACAAAAATAAAAGAAGGAGGGGCTTACCTGGGCCTCCCCTCCCCTGCGCAGCCCAGCCGCAGCAGGCCGGCCCAGCCAGGAGGCGGCCCAGCCCGCCTGGCCCCCCCTCCTCTGTCGTCTTCCCCCCCGACAGGGGAACGGCGTGTGCCCGACGCTCGCCGGCACGCGCGCGCGCCACCTCCCCCCTGCTGGCCACCTCCTGCTTCCCGGACTCCCTCCCAATGCCACGGAGACGGCCACGCACCCCAGGCCCTCTCATTCCTCCTCCCCCCCTGCTCTCTCTCTTCCCCGAGCGCACCCGAGAACCACCGCC
>NC_041393.1:550606964-550608406 GCF_002162155.2 Triticum dicoccoides | reverse complement strand
CCAACTTGATCTCTGTCCAGGAGTCGCAACTAGTTTCTGGTGTTTGTAGGTAGTGCTATTTTTCTACCAAGTGGCACCCGGCAGGGTGGGCTTGGGACAGACTAGGCACACGTGGCCTGGTGTACCGAGTGGCACCCGGATGGTGGGCTCGGGAACCCTGTACACATCGTTTGGGGCCGTAAGCGACACCCCGGCCGGATCTCCTTGCGGATGGAACCCGAATAGGCGATAAACCTGGACTAGAGTCTTGTGTGGTTAGTCAGGTCGTGGCCGACACCCTCGCCAGGCTTCCGCTTGAAGGTTGCCGAGATACATGATGTGTACATGGCGGTAAGTGGCGAGAGCGTGTGTGAAGAAGTACACCCCTGCAGGGTTAACATGATCTATTCGAATAGCCGGGTCCGCGGTTATGGACTTCTTGGATGCTTACATGGTACATAGAAAACTTGAAGTGGATACTCTAAAATGCTCAAGACAAGTGTGAGTGCTATGGATGGCCTTCTCGTAGGGAGACGGGGATGAATCCATAGTAGTGTATTCTGTGGTGATTAGTGGACTCGTGTACGTTGTTTCACCTCCAGAGTTTCTGGTAGTCGTAGAATAGGATAGCCACCGAGTCAAAGCTGGCTTGCTGCAACTAAACCCCACATTACCCTCTTGATACTAATGCATGTACGATAGGATCTGATGTAAGTCTTGCTGAGTACCTTTGTACTCATGTTGCTTTATTTATGTTCTTGCAGCGAAGACTTCGGTCTTGCTAGGGTTCTCATGGACTTCGACTAGTAGCTAGTACCTCAGCTACGATCTTGATCGGATGGTGTAGATAGTCAGGCTCTTCAGCCTTTTTCATTTGTAGATGTCTGTACTCAGACATGTAATGCTTCCGCTTGTTGCTTGATTGCTCTGACTGTTGGGTCATGTGACCCCTGTTTGTAATAATGTTGTGACGGCTCTTCCGAGCCTTTATCTATATGAGTTGTTGAGTTATGCTGTGATGCCATGTTGTACAGCACATACTTGCATGTTATGCGTACGTGTAATGTGTATTGCTATGTGTGGGATCTGACTATCTAGTTGTTTATTCTTAGTAGCCTCTCTTACCGGGAAATGTCTCCTAGTGCTTCCACTGAGCCCTGGTAGCTTGCTACTGCTCCGGAACACTTAGGCAGGCCGGCATGTGTCCTTCTTCGATCCTGTGTCTGTCCCTTCGGGGAAATGTCACGCGATGAATACCGGAGTCCTGCTAGCCCGCTACAGCCCGGTTCACCGGAGTCCTGTTAGCCCAGTGCTACAGCCTGGATTCACTCGCTGATGACCGACACGTTTGATGCTGGGTCATGAATGCCTGTCCCTGTAAGTTAGTGCCACTTTGGGTTTACGACTAGCCATGTCAGCCCGGGCTCTTTATCATATGGATGCTAGCGACACCATCATATACG
>NC_041393.1:550587470-550606724 GCF_002162155.2 Triticum dicoccoides | reverse complement strand
CTCCGCCATGGCCGAAGCTCGCCTCCGCTCGAGCTTGTCGCCGGCGTTGCTCCGGCGACCTTTTGGCCACGCCAGTGCACCTAGCACTCTCGCCGCACCTCGTAGTGCCCCGCTAGCGCTTTAGTTCGTGCGTTTGCACGCCGCAGCCGCGCCCCCGAACACAGCCGAACTCCGGCGGCCGCCCCGAGCTTCGCTCCGGCGAGCTCCGGTGCCCCCGCAGCCCCCCATCAGCTCCCCTGGTTGCGGATGACGACGGGCTACGCCCCGGTGGTCTTCGCGCGACCAAACGCCGCCTGTAGCGCAAGTCCGGCGAGTCGCCGCCGCGCTATTGGTCGCCGCCGGCCAGAACTCCGGCGGGCTGACGTGGTTTTGGTTAATTAGTCACTAATCCCCCACCTACTGACACTGACCAGTGGGCCCAGGGTTTAGTCAAAGCTAGTCAGCCCGGGTTTGACTCGGGGTTAACCCCAGTGTCACTGACGTGTGGGTCCCACACGTCAGGTTTGACCCGGACCAGCCCAGTTGACCGCTGACGTCGTGCTGACGTCATGCTGACGCAATTATATATTTTCTGGAATTAAAATAATTCAGAAAATCCAGAAAATGATTTTAAACTTCAAAAATTCATAGAAATTCAACCGTAGCTCAGATTAAAATAATTTATATATGAAAAATTATCAGAAAAATGCAATCTTTCCATCTGTACTAGTGTCATGCATGAAAAACCAACTTATACATGCTGAATATGGGAAAACACATTAGGGCATATATAAGAGACTTAATTTAGAAATGCATTTGAACCTTTGGTTCAAATGGACTTCAAACCAAATGTTTACTAGATGCATTAGCTCAAACAGCATCACATCTACATGCCATGTTCATGCATCATATTGTTGCATATGATTGTGTTTTGATTGCCGGCACCGTTCCTTCTCGATAGGTCCTACTCCGGAGACGTTCCAGAGGTCCTACTCCGGAGACGTTCCAGAGTACCTGTCTGTGAAGCAGTGCCTCCCTTGTTGATTTACCAGGCAAGCAAACCCCCTTGTTCATTTCGATAAAACCCTACTCTCTCGCTCCTGCTCTCAGTTATTGCATTAGGACAACAACGATTCATCTGCTACTTTGTGCTGCGGTAGTTGAACCCCTTCCTCTGCATGACCTGTCATTGCCACAGTAAATAGTTGAAACCCACTAGCATGTGTAGGAGTTGATTGAAGCCACTGATGTGTTCCTACCATGCTATGCCTGCTATTGCTTAGAGTTGTGTCAGGTCTGATTCATTGGGAATGAATTGGAGTGTTACGATATGTTCTGATGCTGAGAGTGAAGTGTGTGAACACGATTTGGTAAAGGTAGCGGTGAGAGGCCGTGTAGGAGTACATGGTGGGTTGTCTCACTGGAACCGTCCTTAAACACTGAGTTCTATGTATGTTGTCCAATGACTCGATACTACCACACATTGGGTTCCGGTAACTCGACCCCTCTCGACTTATTAACCAACTTGATCTCTGTCCAGGAGTCGCAACTAGTTTCTGGTGTTTGTAGGTAGTGCTATTTTTCTACCAAGTGGCACCCGGCAGGGTGGGCTTGGGACAGACTAGGCACACGTGGCCTGGTGTACCGAGTGGCACCCGGATGGTGGGCTCGGGAACCCTGTACACATCGTTTGGGGCCGTAAGCGACACCCCGGCCGGATCTCCTTGCGGATGGAACCCGAATAGGCGATAAACCTGGACTAGAGTCTTGTGTGGTTAGTCAGGTCGTGGCCGACACCCTCGCCAGGCTTCCGCTTGAAGGTTGCCGAGATACATGACGCGTACATGGCGGTAAGTGGCGAGAGCGTGTGTGAAGAAGTACACCCCTGCAGGGTTAACATGATCTATTCGAATAGCCGGGTCCGCGGTTATGGACTTCTTGGATGCTTACATGGTACATAGACAACTTGAAGTGGATACTCTAAAATGCTCAAGACAAGTGTGAGTGCTATGGATGGCCTTCTCGTAGGGAGACGGGGATGAATCCATAGTAGGGTATTGTATGGTGATTAGTGGACTCGTGTTCGTTGTTTCACCTCAAGAGTTTCTGGTAGTCGTAGAATAGGATAGCCACAGAGTCAAAGCTGGCTTGCTGCAACTAAACCCCACATTACCCTCTTGATACAAATGCATGTATGATAGGATCTGATGTAAGTCTTGCTGAGTACCTTTGTACTCATGTTGCTTTATTTATGTTTTTGCAGCGGAGACTTCGGTCTTACTAGGGTTCTCATGGACTTCGACTAGTAGCTAGTACCTCAGCTACGATCTTGATCGGATGTTGTAGATAGTCAGGCTCTTCAGCCTTTTTCATTTATAGATGTCTGTACCCAGACATGTAATGCTTCCGCTTGTTGCTTGTATGCTCTGTATGATGGGTTTTGTGACCCCTGTTTGCAATATATGCTATGACGGCTCTTCTGAGCCTTTATCTATATGAGTTGTTGAGTTATGCTGTGATGCCATGTTGTACAGCACATACTTGCATGTTATGCGTACGTGTAATGTGTATTGCTATGTGTGGGATCTGACTATCTAGTTGTTTATTCTTAGTAGCCTCTCTTACCGGGAAATGTCTCCTAGTGCTTCCACTGAGCCCTGGTAGCTTGCTACTGCTCCGGAACACTTAGGCAGGCCGGCATGTGTCCTTCTTCGATCCTGTGTCTGTCCCTTCGGGGAAATGTCACGCGATGAATACCGGAGTCCTGCTAGCCCGCTACAGCCCGGTTCACCGGAGTCCTGTTAGCCCAGTGCTACAGCCTGGATTCACTCGCTGATGACCGACACGTTTGATGCTGGGTCATGAATGCCTGTCCCTGTAAGTTAGTGCCACTTTGGGTTTACGACTAGCCATGTCAGCCCGGGCTCTTTATCATATGGATGCTAGCGACACCATCATATACGGGTGCCAAAATGCGCAAACGGTCCCGGGCAAAGGTAAGGCGACACCCGTGGGAATACCGTGCGTGAGGCCGCAAAGCGATATGAGGTGTTACATGCTAGATCGATGTGGCATCGAGTCGGGGTCCTGACAATACGCAATGGTTTCCTTAGGGTATCCTATGAAGACGCATTTTTCCGACTTGGGTTCGAGCTTTTCAGGTTGAAGTTTCTTGACATAAGCATCGCATCCCCAAACTTTTAGAAACGACAGCTTAGGTTTCTTCCCAAACCATAATTCATACGGTGTCGTCTCAACGGATTTAGACGGAGCCCTATTTAAAGTGAATGTAGCTGTCTCTAGAGCGTATCCCCAAAATGATAGTGGTAAATCAGTAAGAGACATCATAGATCGCACCATATCCAATAGAGTGCGATTACAATGTTCGGACACACTGTTACGCTGAGGTGTTCCAGGCGGCGTGAGTTGTGAAACGATTCCACATTTCCTTAAGTGTGTACCAAATTCGTGACTTAAATATTCTCCTCCACGATCTGATCGTAAGAATTTTATCTTTCGGTCACGTTGATTCTCTACCTCATTCTGAAATTCTTTGAACTTTTCAAAGGTCTCAGACTTGTGTTTCATCAAGTAGACATACCCATATCTACTCAAGTCGTCAGTGAGAGTGAGAACATAACGATATCCTCTGCGAGCCTCAATGCTTATTGGACCGCACACATCAGTATGTATGATTTCCAATAAGTTGGCTGCTCGCTCCATTGTTCCGGAGAATGGAGTCTTGGTCATTTTGCCCATGAGGCATGGTTCGCATGTGTCAAATGATTCATAATCGAGAGACTCTAAAAGTCCATCAGCATGGAGCTTCTTCATGCGCTTGACACCAATGTGACCAAGGCGGCAGTGCCACAAGTATGTGGGACTATCGTTATCAACTTTACATCTTTTGGTATTCACACTATGAATATGTGTAACATCACGTTCGAGATTCATTAAGAATAAACCATGGACCATCGGGGCATGACCATAAAACATATCTCTCATATAAATAGAACAACCATTATTCTCGGATTTAAATGAGTAGCCATCTCGTATTAAATGAGATCCAGATACAATGTTCATGCTCAAACTTGGCACTAAATAACAATTATTTAGGTTTAAAACTAATCCCGTAGGTAAATGTAGAGTTAGCGTGCCGACGGCGATCACATCGACCTTGGAACCATTCCCGACACGCATCGTCACCTCGTCCTTCGCCAGTCTCCGCTTATTCTGCAGCTCCTGCTTTGAGTTACAAATATGAGCAACGGCACCGGTATCAAATACCCAGGAGCTACTACGAGCACTGGTAAGGTACACATCAATTACATGTATATCACATATACCTTTAGTGTTGCCGGCCTTCTTGTCTGCTAAGTATTGGGGCAGTTCTACTTCCAGTGACCCTTCCCTTTGCAATAAAAGCACTCAGTCTCAGGCTTGGGTCCGTTCTTTGACTTCTTCCCAGCAACTGGCTTACCGGGCGCGGCAACATCCTTGCCGTCCTTCTTGAAGTTCTTATTACCCTTGCCTTTCTTGAACTTGGTGGTTTTATTGACCATCAACACTTGATGTTCCTTTTTGATTTCTACCTCTGCTGACTTCAGCATTGAAAATACTTCAGGAATAGTTTTCACCATCCCCTGCATATTGTAGTTCATCACAAAGCTATTGTAGCTCAGTGGGAGCGACTAAAGGATTTTGTCAATGACCGCCTCGTTCGGGAGGTTAATGTCCAGCTGGGACAGGCGGTTGTGCAACCCAGACATTTTGAGTATGTGCTCACTGACAGAACTATTTTCCTCCATCTTACAACTATAGAACTTGTCGGAGACTTCATATCTCTCGACCCGGGCATGAGCTTGGAAAACCATTTTCAGCTCCTCGAACATCTCATATGCTCCGTGTTGCTCAAAACGCTTTTGGAGCCCCGGTTTTAAGCTGTAAAGCATGCTGCACTAAACGAGGGAGTAATCATCAGCACGTGGCTGCCAAGTGTTCATAACGTCTTGGTTCTCTGGGATGGGTGCTTCACCTAGCGGTCCTTCTAGGACATATGCTTTCTTGGCAGCTATGAGGATGATCCTCAGGTTCCGGACCCAGTCCGTATAGTTGCTGCCATCATCTTTCAGCTTGGTTTTCTCTAGGAACGTGTTGAAGTTCATGTTTACATGAGCGTTGGCCATTTGATCTACAAGACATTTTTTGCAAAGATTTTTAGACTAATTTCATGATAATTAAGTTCATCTAATCAAATTATTTAATGAACTCCCACTCAGATTAGACATCCCTCTAGTCATCTAAGTGTTACATGATCCGAGTCGACTAGGCCGTGTCCGATCATCACGTGAGACGGACTAGTCATCATCGGTGAACATCTCCATGTTGATCGTATCTTCCATACGACTCATGTTCGACCTTTCGGTCTCTGTGTTCCGAGGCCATGTCTGTACATGCTAGGCTCGTCAAGTTAACCTAAGTGTTTTGCATGTGTAAATCTGTCTTACACCCGTTGTGTGTGAACGTTAGAATCTATCACACCCAATCATCACGTGGTGCTTCGAAACAACAAACTATCGCAATGGCGCACAGTTAGGGGGAACACTTTCTTGAAATTATTATGAGGGATCATCTTATTTACTACCGTCGTTCTAAGTAAACAAGATGCAAAAACATGATAAATATCACATGCAATCAAATAGTAGTGACATGATATGGCCAATATCATATAGCTCCTTTGATCTCCATCTTCGGGGCTCCATGATCATCTTCGTCACCGGCATGACACCATGATCTCCATCATCATGATCTCCATCATCGTGTCTCCATGAAGTTGCTCGCCAACTATTACTTCTACTACTATGGCTAACGGTTCAGCAATAAAGTAAAGTAATTACATTGTGTTAAATCATTGACACGCAGGTCATACAATAATTAAGACAACTCCTATGGATCCTGCCGGTTGTCATACTCATCGACATGCAAGTTGTGATTCCTATTACAAGAACATGATCTCATACATCACAATATATCATTCATCATTCATCACAACTTTTGGCCATATCACATCACAAAGCAATTGCTGCAAAAACAAGTTAGACGTCCTCTAATTGTTGTTGCATCTTTTACGTGGCTGCAATAGGGTTCTAGCAAGAACGTTTTCTTACCTACGAAAAAGCCACAATGTGATTTTTCAACTTCTATTTACCCTTCATAAGGACCCTTTTCATCGAATCCGCTCCAACTAAAGTGGGAGAGACAGACACCCGCTAGCCACCTTATGCAACTAGTGCATGTCAGTCGGTGGAACCTGTCTCACGTAAGCGTATGTGTAAGGTCGGTCCGGGCTGCTTCATCCCACAATACCGCTGAAGCAAAATAAGACTAGTAGTGGCAAGAAAGTTGATAACATCTATGCCCACAATAGATTTGTGTTCTACTCGTGCAAAGAGAACTACGCATAGACCTAGCTCATGATGCCACTGTTGGGGAATGTTGCAGAAAATAAAAAATTCTACGGTTTCACCAAGATCAATCTATGAGTTCATCTAGCAACGAGAGAGAGGAGTGCATCTACATACCCTTGTAGATCGAACGGAAGCATTCAAGAGAACGGGGTTGAGGGAGTCGTACTCGTCGTGATCCAAATCATCGGAGATCCTAGCACCGAACGGAGGGCACCTCCGTGTTCAACACACGTACGGTCAGCGTGACGTCTCCTCCTTCTTGATCCAGCAAGGGGGAAGGAGAGGTTGATGAAGATCCAGCAGCACGACGGCGTGGTGGTGGATGCAGCAGGGATCCCGGCAGGGCTTCGCCAAGTGTCTGCGGGAGGGAGAGGTGTAGCAAGTGGGAAGGGAGGCGCCAAGTGCAAGGGTGCGGCTGCCCCCCCCTCTTTATATAGGGACCCTTGGGGGCGGCCCTAGGAGATTGAATCTCCAAGGGGGGCCCCGGCCCTAGGAGATTGAATCTCCGAGGGGGGCGGCGGCCAAGGGGGGTGCCTTGCCCCCCAAGGCAAGTGGAGGCGCCCCCTCCCCTAGGGTTCCCAACCCTAGGCGCGGGGAGGCCAAGGGGGGGCGCACCAGCCCACCAGGGGCTGGTTCCCCTCCCACTTCAGCCCACGGGGCCCTCCGGGATAGGTGGCCCCATCTGGTGGACCCCCGGGACCCTTCCGGTCCCGGTACAATGCCGGTGACCCCCGAAACTTTCCCGATGGCCGAAACTTGACTTCCCATATATAATTCTTTACCTCCGGACCATTTCGGAACTCCTCGTGACGTTCGGGATCTCATCCGGGACTCCGAACAACTTTCGGTTTGCTGCATACAAATATCTCTACAACCCTAGCGTCACCTAACCTTAAGTGTGTAGACCCTACGGGTTCGGGAGACACGTAGACATGACCGAGACGGCTCTCCGGTCAATAACCAACAGCGGCATCTGGATACCCATGTTGGCTCCCACATGCTCCTCGATGATCTCATCAGATGAACCACGATGTCGAGGATTCAAGCAACCCCGTATACAATTCCCTTTGTCAATCGGTATGTTACTTGCCCGAGATTCGACCGTCGGTATCCCAATACCTCGTTCAATCTCGTTACCAGCAAGTCACTTTACTCGTACCATAATGCATGATCCCGTGACCAGACACTTGGTCACTTTGAGCTCATTATGATGATTCATTACCGAGTGGGCCTAGAGATACCTCTCCGTCATACGGAGTGACAAATCCCAGTCTCGATCCGTGACAACCCAACAGACACTGTCGGAGATACCCGTAGTATACCTTTATAGTCACCCAGTTACGTTGTGATGTTTGGTACACCCAAAGCACTCCTACGGTATCCGGGAGTTACACAATCTCATGGTCTAAGGAAAAGATACTTGACATTGGAAAAGCTCTAGCAAACGAACTACACGATCTTGTGCTATGCTTAGGATTGGGTCTTGTCCATCACATCATTCTCCTAATAATGTGATCCCATTATCAATGACATCCAATGTCCATAGTCAGGAAACCATGACTATCTGTTGATCAACGAGCCAGTCAACTAGAGGCTCACTAGGGACATGTTGTGGTCTATGTATTCACACGTGTATTACGATTTCCGGATAATACAATTATAGCATGAATAAAAGACAATTATCATGAACAAGGAAATATAATAATAATCCTTTTATTATTGCCTCTAGGGCATATTTCCAACAGAAGGTTGTTAGGAGTCCCGGATGAAATCATCGACATGACGAGGAGTCTCGAAATGGTTGAGACATAAAGATTGATATATTGGAAGGTTATATTCGGACATCGGAAGAGTTCCGGGGGTCATCGGATAAATACCGGAGTAGCGGGAGGTTACGGGAACCCCCCGAGGAGTATATGGGCCTTAATGGGCTTTAGGGAGAGAGAGAGAGGGGTTGTCAAGGGCTCCCCCCCCCCCCCGTGCCCCCAAGCCTTGTCCAAATTGGACTAGGGGGGTGGCGCCCCCTCCTTCGTTCTCCTCCTCTCCTTCCCTTCCCCCTTCTCCTACTCCTACTAGGAAAGGGGAGTACTACTCTCGTTGGGAGTAGGACTCCCCCCTTGGTGCGCTCTCCTCCTTGGTCGGCCGCCTCCCCCTAGCTCCTTTATATACGGGGCAGGGGGCACCCCAAGACACACAAGTTGATCATTGATCTTTAGCCGTGTGCGGTGCCCCCCTCCACCATAATCCACCTCGATCACATCGTAGCGGTGCTTAGGCGAAGCCCTGCGTCGGTAGATTCATCAACACCGTCATCACGCTGTCGTGCTGACGGAACTCTCCCTCGAAGCTCTACTGGATCGTGAGTTCGTGGGATGTCACCGAGCTGAACGTGTGCAGATCGCGAAGGTGTCGTACATTCGGTACTAGGATCGGTCGATCATGAAGACGTACGACTACATCAACCGCGTTGTCATAACGCTTCCGCTTATGGTCTATGAGGGTACATGGACAACACTCTCCCCTCTCATTGCTATGCATCACCATGATCTTGCGTGTGCGTAGGAATTTTTTTGAAATTACTACGTTCCCCAACATGTTCTGGGTCGGATAGGCCTCGTTGTAGGCCAGCCCTTCGATCTCCAGAAGGCAAGCTTGGTGTCCTCCTCTCATCCTCCAATGCTGACCCTGGCAGCAGCCATGATTGATCCTTTGTATGCTAAACTAAAGAAGCCTCACCACGAGTTTCATCATGCATGGGAGTCGAAGACATTAGATGAAGATCACATCTTGTACGCAGCAATGGATGCCTACCTTTGTTTAAATATCTACAAGGGTTGGATGAAGAAGCAGAGCCCAGTGTCCGGTTCAAGCAAAGAAGCGTCAATGAAGAGGAAGAGGAAGAGGGACGAGGACAAAGTCGAGGACATGGACTCGGACTATGAGTAAGGTGGCAGTGCCGTCGCTCATGCTGGTTCTACTGCAGTGTCAAGCGGACTAGTTGCTTAGTTTTATTTCAGGGGTGTGTTGTGTTGAGCCCCGATCAGAACTATGTTTATGTTCTTTCTCGTTATTTGCACTTTATGTTCTTTCTCGTTATTTGAACTCTTTAGTACATATAGTAGTACTAGTATTATGTCTTACTACTGTTCTTCTTGCAGTTGGTACTACTGCTCGTATCTTCGTGTTCCTACTGTACTTAATACGTTTGTACTAGTACTATAATTTGGGTCAGTCAATTTGTGAAAGAAGTTCGACGGAGCGAAGGAAGAAGACGACAGAGAAGCTACCCCAGTATCTATATTAGGGTGGCAGGGTGCCCATGATTGGGTGTGGAAGCAGTTTGCCTGAAAAAATGGATCGTGCCCGGTGTTAAACGAATGGCGGGGGTAGGGGAAGCATGGCGGTGGCAGGTGGTTCAGGGGAGGGCGGGGCGGCGGTGGCAGGCGGTTAGGCGTGTGGCGGGCTGAGAAAATGAACCGTGCATCAACTTTGGAGGTTGAAGAAGCCCTTCTAGCCATCCGTGTTGCATCCAACGGCTCACAAGAGTCGACTGACCCAAATTGCTCCTTTAGATTACAGGATCCACATGGCATTCAGGGTCTCAAAGGTAGATTCCGCGTCTGCATCCTGTTTGCGGGCTCGGCACGGGCGTGACCGGCTTCCACCGCGACAGCCACCATGCGCGCCTCCTCTGCGCGAGCGGAGACGACAATGACATGCTAGTTCCTCCTCATCAGCGTGCTATAGCACGCGCTCGTCCTCCTCTTCGTATGCTGCGTGCATAGACGCGGCTCCACCAGCTGCTCGTGTGCTTGGCAGCACGGCGGCATCGCGAGGAGCGACTGTAGACGACGTGAGCGAGCGAGCCTTCGGCTTCATGGCACAGGGATGGCGGTGACATGGCGGTGATGGGCGAGAAATTGTTGGCCGGAGCACGCGGGCGCCGGCATGCGCAATGGCGGCGATGGCATATAGATGAGTGCGCGTATGAGAGCTTAGTTTAGTTTTATATAGGGTTGGTCAAACTTAAAATAAAACCGTACCAGTACATGTAAATATTAGACTGAGGCAACGCTTATATTAGTTACCACAGCCACGATATGGAATCCTGTGCAAGTGCATGAACCGCGGCCGCGCGGTCGATCGAACGGTGTGTCACCGTGTCGCGCACGAAGGACATCCACCAAACCTTTTTGTGTGTGTGAAAACAATCTCCGAATATTACTCAACTTTTTTCCTGGAAAAGTTCTTGACGGTACAATATTTCCATATATTTGAATTTAGCTCCAGTTTGTGTTTATTTGGATTTGGACGTTTTAGGTGCGCCCTAGTTTTTTTAATACTGATTTTGTGTGTGTGACTAAGAGAGAATGTGTGTATGTGTCCATATGTGTGTTGTGGCGGAAGGGCAATGTGGAAACGGTGTGCGTGTGATAGAGACACAGAGATGTGTAAATGTGCAAATGATCATGCATGAGTGGGACATAGACAGATGTCGATACGTTGTCTACATGAGAGAACAATATTCTATTTTACTTGTGTGTGTGCGCACGCGCGTGTGTGTGTGTGAGAGAGAGAGAGAGAGAGATACATAGGAGCATCCATAACACAACAACCATCTCTCTCGATTCGTCCGTCCCTCGCATGATCACATGTAACACATGCATCAACACACACATTTTGACACCCTCACCCGGCCCCTGCCCACCTCAAGGCCCGCACATCGCTCTCTATCTTGCATGCACAATCTCTTCATGAAAACCTTATTTAGCATGTAGCTTTCCGTCACATACACACACATTTCTCTTGATAGGTTTGATTTCTCTCAATATCTGACACACACACACACACACACACACACACACACATACAGTGCACACACACACACATCCTCCCTCAAGCACACAATTCATCCCCATCCAAGGTTATATGGCGAGCACTCTCACTTGTGCTTCTCTGCACCCAAGCATGCACAACACCTCAATCTTCAAAGAGGGCATCGAGGAGATCGAAGACGGCGACCACACTACACTAGAGAATGCAGGGCCATTTGGAAGCAGGATGATGTGACGACGGCTGACTGACTCCTCCCCCCTCTCTCTCCCGCACAAAATTACCAATCCCTCTCTCCCCCGCACAAAATTATCTATCCCTCAACCCACGAGATCCTTCCCCTCTCGTCCATGTTTTTCCAGCTCTCTGATCAAAACAGTTGTCTCTAATCCGGATGCACACACATCTCACATATATTACATGTCTCCATCTTTCTCACGGACCTAACTTCTTCCTCTCTCTTTCTCTCTCTCTATCTCTCTCTCTATCTCGTTAGGTTTGTCTCCTATTCTCTCATCCACATACATACAATCTTTCCTGCCCTATCTGCTCCATCTTCGCAAGCTCTCTCTACACGTTTCATTCACACATTAGGATGTGTTCAAAATGTTGCTTTTGTAATGGATGATGTAGAGTTATGGTTGGTTTTGTTGCATCCTACAAAGTAATAATTATGAAATGCATTTAGATTCTCATTTGACTGGGATTATGTGAGTTTGAGCATATTGTGAAGTACTATAGACCTCGTATACATCTTGGAATTCAACAATGATTGTAACTATTGAATTGTATAGACCATTACATTCGAAGTCAGTAGCCTAATATATTTATTTCACAATTACAACAAATGATTAATTCACTACAAACTAAGAAAACAAATGTGTACTCCCTCCGCTTTTATTTAAGTCCGCGTATTAGCATTGGTCAAAGTCAAGTTTTGTAAACTCTCAGAAAGTTTATAACAAAAAATATTAGCATATACGATAACAAATAAATACCATTAGATTCATTATTAAATGTACTTTCACATCATACATATTTGTTATGGTAAATGTTTATATTTTTTATAAACTTGGTCAAACTTTAGGAAGTTTGACTTCGGTCAAACCTAATATGCAGAGTTAATAAAAAAGGAGGGAGTACTAGTAGTTACTAGTACTACTTGCTAGTTGCTTAGCCAATCACCCAGCACGCCACACGGGGAGTTCAATGTCATAAAATTTAGAGATCGGCGGGAAAATCTCCCGCGACCCTGATTCGAGCAGTGGGAAGTTACCATCATAGCCTTCGAAACATGCCTACGAATGACGCTTGGTAGGGGGTTGTTTTCGTAACTTCAGGTTCACCCTACCCAGGCAACCCCACCCCGGCACCCAGAGTAGTACACCTGAATACTCCCATTTTCAATCCCCACCGCAAAATAGACTTCTCCACGGCTCCGCAGCCTTGGTTCTCCTCCCCTTGTACATCGGCGCACTCGTCCACCGCAGCGCATCTACCTCATTGACGACCTCGTACGCCGCACTGGAGCTGGTCCACCGTTATCATCATACACGGAGCCTCTTCCCTAGCACCGTCTTCCACGGTCTCGGATCTGCTTCCCGGAAGTCGATGCCAAGCGCAGAAGCACCACCATCATGGACAATGAACTGACTCCCGTTGCTGACCATGATGCACAGAGGCCGCTGCGACCATCGTTCTCCTCCTCGATTGGTAATGTGTGTATTGAATCACTTAGCAATACATGTGCAGTTCCAATTTTGTTCATACCTACCCTTCAAATTTCCTGGTTGCTTTTGTTCCCGTAAAAGTAATTGGTTATAGCCTCCATTGTCCAACAGAATATCAGCTTGTAATTGTGCGTCACTCCTGTATCGCGTTGTGCTTGGGTAGGTTCTTCATCTGCAACCAGTAGTGTGGCAAATGATGGAAAGTTGTTTAGAACTACCAAGATGCCCATGCGTTGCACGCATGCATTTGTATGAGTAGTTTATCTTGTGGGAGAAAAGGATGAACGAGGGAAGGCCTTATTTGCAAATCTGGAGAGGGGTGTGGGTATCTTTCTGCAAAATTGTCATAGTTTCCTTCCTATCTGTCGGATATAAATCGAACGGCCTATATTGCAGGATGGCAGGCACACCATCATCACCAACTCTGTTTTTTAAAAAGAAAAAAAAAGTAGAGAGTAGAGAAGTAGAGATAAATATTAAATATAAAATAAATATAGCAGTAGAGAAGAAAGTAGAGATAGTAGGGACATCGGGAAAGGTTCGCGCGTGCACGGGAAAAAGCGGCCGGGGGCGCACTAGTTTTGGCGCGCGGCGTTTGGCGCGCTTTATAAAATCCAACGCCCTCCCACCGCTCTGTGCCTTGCCACCACTCTCTCCCTACTCCGTGCCTCGCCACCACTCTCTCGCTGCTCTTTCTCACCTCGCCGCTGCCGCGCCACCATGCCGCCGCGTCGCCGGGAAACTTGGGGATACCGCGGCGTCCGTGCGCGCCCCTCCGGCGGCTTCTCCGCCGAGATCCGATTCCGTGGGATGCGCCTCGGCCTCGGCAATTTCAACATCGCCAACGAGGCCGCTCGCGCGTACGACGCGGTGGCGTGGCGCCTCCAGTGACCTCATAGAACATTGAACTTCCCCAACATGCCGACAAGGGAGCGGGCGCAGGAGCTCGCGCCTCTGCCGCGGTTTATCACCGACGAGGATCGTCGCGACAACCGGAGGCGGGAGCACCATCTCGGCATCACCGAGATGGACGAGGAAGCCATGGCGCTGTGGCGCCAACACTTCCCGCAGGACATCATCAACGAGCGCGAGTTCTACGCGCAAAGGAGGGCGGAGAGGGAGAAGAGGAGGCCGGAGTGAGCCGCCTATCGCGAGGACAAGCGTACATGAAAAGCGTACACTCAATTCAACAAGGAGGAGTCGAATGACGAGGAGTAGTTGAACTATCTATTTTTTTTTATCTATCTATGCTATATCTATGCTGAGAACTATCCTCTACTCTCTAGTCTCTACTCTCTATCTCTACTTCTCGATCTCAGCACTATAAACAGTTTTTTAAAGCGCCATGCGTTGCGCTTCTGTTGGAGATGCTCTAACATGCAGATGAGTGCTTTAATGTTGCCCACAAGATGCGTGAATATTACTAGTAGTATATTTTTCTTGCCATGTTGAGATTTTAAAACCACAAGTGCGAACATGTAGAGGAGCAATGAAGACCAAACACGGGATATTGGGGACATCTTCAAGGAGCGTGGCAAGTTAAAGAGGAGCTGCACCGAACCCGTGAAATGAGCTTTGGTAAGTAACACCCTTTCAATTACTTTCGTTTAGCCTCGTGTTCTTCGATGTGTATATGTTGTAGTTTATGTTTCTCTTAGCCTTGTGTTCTTCGATGTGTAATAATAAGAGTCTTAATTGTCCTAATGCTTTCGTTTTTAGCTTGATGTAGGAAGTGGGTGTTCTCACCTTGTAGTCTGTTTTTATATTTTTCCTTTTGAATTCACTTCTCCGAGTCATGTTTATCTGGCTTCTACTAAATGGATCTGGGTTGCACTGAGAATTGATGTGAAAAAGAAGTAACTACATGTCAGGATGCGGTTCCTACGAGGAGGGAAGTATGGTCAACCTCGAGATCATGTTTCCAAAATGAGGCTAGATTACACACAAGGTGCCAGTTCCCTGATGATGCTGGATTAGACACAAGGTGCAAATTCCCAGGTGATGCTGGATTACACACAAGCCAGGTGGAGTCGTCAGTTGTTCGTGTCCTCGTGGCTCTAGTAAAGGCTAAAAGAAAGCATGCAGCAACCCTTGAGAATGTAGCTGAGTTCCTGAAGAAGCGAAAAGAACAATCAGATGCTCTCTTCACCCAAGCCAAAGAAGAGATGGAAGAAGCCAGAAATAAGCTAGCAGAGGCAGAGCAGGCTAGGCGTCTCCTGCTGTCTAAAACTGTTGTCAATACAAAATTTCCTTCATAATAGCTAGGTTCAAATGTTTATCTAGTCAGCATGCCTGTTGTGATGTCCGTGCATCTACTGATGTGGCACAAAATAATTTTTTCGGGTCATGTAATAACAGCAATTACTTTCCAAACAATAACAGACGAAGCATTGGACATGGTATAGTTCATGCGCAAGCCCGACATTTCAAGTTCAATTTCCACATCAAACTCATGTTCACAGATATGTGCACATTCATAGATAATGTCCACAACCATGATTCACTTCAAAGCCAAAAGAAATGTGAGGAGAGTTATAAATAAAGAAAAACCTTTAGTTCTTGCTACCAGTGCGAGCACAACAAGTCAAGATCATGCGTAACCCGTTGCGCCAAATGGCGCAGAGACCCGCTAAACCCATGTTCGCGGTGAAAATAGTTTCCATTAGTAAGGACAGACGATGTATATACTCTTTGTAGTTTGCTAGTAGAAAGTCATATTTGAAATTAAACCTACGTTTAGTCGGTTTAGCCGTGGCCCGCTGAATCCATATGGGCCTTGAAGAAAAAACATGGTTTAGTTGATTTGGTTGTGGGCAAGCACATATGGTAACAAATTTAATCCCTTCTAATAAAAAAAATGGTGTCTTACTGTCTATGATGAGATGTACATACACATTTCAATTGGGCAGTACAGACTCTCATTCAAAACCATGCTGCGCCGAAAATGTGTGTATTTTCAGGCAATCTTGGCAATCTTTTGTTTGAGCTAAGAATTTATATCACTATGTAAAAACAATACATATTTTTGTGCTTAATAAGAATATACGTATACCTACCACCATGTATAAAACCATTTAAGAAGCCCCCTTTTTAAAAAAATAGTGTTTCTATAAAAAAAATGTGTTTGAAAAAAAAAAAGACTATTTTATGTGCCACTTAGACTTATATCTATTTGAAAGTGGTCATATGGTATTCAGTTCGGCCCATTAAGCGTTTTCTTCGCCTGACCTGCTTGGAGCAGAATATGAAGCGGATGGGCATCGAATGGCGCCACTGGCACAGTGTCCCATTTCAAACCAAGAGTAACTGAAAATAAATGCTTGGCAATTTGACAATACCAATGATCCCTTAATAATGAAAATTGAAGGTTCAAACTGTGCAATAGAGTTTTCAAAATGAGACCATAAATTCTCTCTATACAATTTTCTGTGTTAGCTCGAGTTAAAAAGGCGTTTAGATATATATGCAATGGGCACATTTTAACCAACGTGTTAAACTTTTTTTCCATGCTAGTTTAACTTCTGTGGCTTTTAGTGGATGGCCAACACAAGATCCCATTTCAAACCCACATTTCAATCAACGTGTCGAGTTTTTTCACACGGGCTTAACTGTTGTGGCTTTTATTGGATGGCCAGTGCAAGGTCCTATATGGGGCTATAGCTTTCACCTTTTACATTTCTTCTACAAAAAGACATATACATTCACATAATCATGAAAATGTATGTTGATCAACAAATCTGCATGAAGTCATACTTGTCACTCTTGTAACTGAATACCTGTTTGAATGGTTATCTTGCAACATACTAACACATGTAGTCTATCACGCATATGATACATTGTCATCGGCAGTGTGAATATTACATGAGTAACTACAAGATTTTTTTCTAAGGATGGGCAACAGCAACCTTGATACCCTGTTAATGTTCATCTCATTCTTCCAAAAAAACATCTCATTCCTCGCTGCTCTGCTCATACCTTGATAATATGGATGCACCAAAGAAATAAGCACTTTGTGCATATACAAATATAGTAGACATGAAGAAAATATGGCAGTCAACACTAAGAAGGTAGGCTACAATCTTACGTGAACCATTAACCTGCAAGGCACTGAAAATAAACTAAACATAACGACTTGACCCCAATGATGCTAGCTTATGGTAGTCATAGCCTAGCTGATAGACAATGAAAATGATCAGAAGACCAACAACAATTTTGAGTCCAGAAAAGGGTATTTCTTACTATTAGAAAGGTATTTCTTATAATTACAGATAACACTATCATTTCTAAGTTCCATGGACCATAGAAGCTCTGATAAGCAATGCTTTTATTAGACATATGCACTCACATATATTTTTCTAAAATGCCAAATGGGTTGATCCATTCCAGGTAAATATGAAATTCATACCCAAAAAACCCGAAAAATAGATGGGGACAGTCTTTAAGGCAAAGCAAGCATTTGACTACTTAACACGGAAGCTTTACACATTCCACTTTTCTGGAGTAAACATGGCGATGGCACACGATGGAAAGGGAACAAATTGGAAGTTTAACAGCTCTATGTGATTTGAGTACAGTTCAAACAGAACCTATACATGGGTAGCCATATGGAGTTGTAAAGAAAGATAGAGGCCACCCCAGGCGGAACTACGAATAGTGACAAAGGAACATCAAAGTGACACTAGGAGAAAATAGCGAATGTAGGAAGCCTGTGCAAATATAAAAAAGTCGATGGCTTCTGAAACACCGGTCAAGAAGCATCAAAATCGGTACTACGACTAACCTATAGGGCTTTGTTAGGACCTCCGGTACAGAACATTAATCTATTATTTCAAAAACAAAAGGGGAATATACTTTAAGAAAATCAATAGTGAGACCATGCGGGCACAGATTAAAAAAGGGTAATAATATTATGTGGGACAAAAAATGAAAAACTCAAAGACAAAGTTGCATAATTAGCACAAACAATATTTGGGTTTAATCCAAGTAATGAAGTTAACGTTATAGAAATGCTAGATTTTTTGCACTTCCCTTCCGGTTGTTATTAGATGGGCATACTCTTAGATAGAACTGGCCACTACAATACAGGTTTCCCACAACATCAACTCATTTAAGGCCTTTCAATACATATAGCTATTTTCATATTAACCAAATCACATCTGATCTGGATATGATAAACCTTAGTGGAAATTCCACCAAAAATCTTTGGAATATATACTGCGAATTTTCAGTTAACATGATATTGGTACAAAAAAGAAAGTATTTAGAGAAACATAACTAAGCAAGCACACTGCACACATATCTTTAGAGCATCGGACAAAGAACCTGGATTGATGCATGTACCAAAAGCTATGTATCAGCTAGAAACAAAAAGGGTGGAAATACATAGTAATTACATGAATATTATAACTCTGATGCATCCCACTGTCACACGTACCATCCTGTCATAATTGCCAATCCAGGAATACGTCCTGATCTTTTCAAGGTGCTTCTCTAACCACATGCCTGTAGACTTGCCTATCTGACACCTCTTCAATGTTGACAGGAGTTGTATTCATAATATCATCATCCACAACGTCTTTCCTGAAGGAGAAATTAAGTGCAGTCATGTTTGGTATCTGTTAAGAAAAGGTAAATATATCCTACCGCAAGATACCACCACATTGCTTTTGTTTTCGTTGCTATTATACTCATGTGACAGAAATATAGAACATCATCAGAATCTTGACAGTATATATACTGAATTAATATATGTATGGCTCTTTCAAACCAAAGATCCCTAGGTAGCTGCTTTTTCACAATATGCTGAACTGTTATCTTTTCAGTTCAAGTGGTCAGGGGCGGAGCTACGGGGGGACGAGCGGGGGCCACGATCTAGGGCATCCTCTGTTAGATCGTTTCGGCGCCGACGCACAGGCGCTCGCTTCCGGTAGCCGCCGGCAAGTTTGACCAGGCCATGCGTACAAATGGATCAACAGCGCCGGTGTAGATGGCAGAATAATCCTCCTGTGAGTCTCCTCGATTCCTTCATTGATTTATACTGTAGAATACTAATAAACTGATCCGCATCTTCAGTCGAGGAGATCAGAAACTTTTTGCTATAGACGGAGTTATTAATTAGGGATGCACTCATTCTATCATCTTAATTTCAAATTTCACACAACACAACACTACTCACACCAAATCTAAGGTATACCATCGGCTCATGTCTAGGCTATCTTGCAAGTTATTATTATTAGATTTGCACA